>NC_056725.1:1992982374-1993074874 GCF_019279795.1 Protopterus annectens
TGTCAACTGTGCAGATCTGCACAGAATGTCAAGATTTAGCCATCATAGTTTTTGTTCTGTACCTCCAAACATCTATATTACTCTGGCAAATAGCTGAAGGTGGAAGTAATGAATTCATGACAGACACGAGTTTCAGACCCCACCACCTTCAGTACAGTCATAGTAATGTGAAATGTATCATGCACAAACTTCATAGGTTTGTAATAGCATATCTATAATCTGTTCCTATAGACCCGCCCCCCCAATGTTAGACTTTGTCCACATGTGTTGCTTTAAGAGGTGGATAGGTTGGGTCACAGTTGAGGAGCCTAACACACCCTGTGAAAGGATAGCTCACATATAGCAGCCACTAGAGTGTCTGACAAACAGTCGTGTCTGTGCTACTGCTAGTCTAGTTAATGGGATGTTGCCATTATCCACATGTTACATGTGAATATGCATATTCTACATGTTTGTATTGTAAATCTAGGATACCTATATAGGGCATGAGCATATGGAATCAGCAGTACCTTACCTGTACAACCATCCTCCATCAACGATAGAGTAATCTCCCTTGGTGGACACCAACAAGACACAAAGCACATACTAGGTTGCTGTACTGGCTGTACAGGGACACATAGGTGCAGATCACAACTTGGAAGCAAGTGCACCTCCATCTCAGCAAGCATGTAGATTCACAGGTGACATCCTGTAAGGCTGACTATGACTAGAAATCAGACATATGCAAACCACCAAGGCCAATTGCAACCATGTCTACACATATGTACGCATTCTCAGCACCAGTAACACAAGTCAACCTGTACTGGGGGTAAAGCACATCTAATACACACCACACATGCTATGGCTACAGGCCACCTGCATCAGACAGGATAGACAGGAACAGTGGCACCCTGTCCACAACCGTAGTAAAGAGGGATATGCACATCACCCACACTCCTGCCCGTATCAGTGGTGAGCATGGACATATTGCCAACTGATGGCAACAACAGCAAGTCTCCATGGGGGCATGAGAACATCACAGTTCGCTTTCTACATGAACAGAGGCATGTGCTCACAGTCCCATCACACACTACAGTCAAACACACTCATGTCACCATCCACACACCATCCACATGGAAGATGGCCACTGTCATCCCTCTAAGCGGAAATGAATAATGTGTAGTGGATTATGCCATTAAGTGTCCAACATTGGGGGAAATGGACAGCTCAGGACCAGGAGTGTAATGCAAGATGTTCAAGCCTTGATAGCTTACAGTGTTATAGTATAGTCTGGGTTATTTGCAAGTAATACCCACAGTTGATGTACACATGGACAACTGTATGAGGTCCTCTGACCTTTTTCCTGTTTATGACTTCCAGGTACAATGTCCCAGGAATGCCTGGCCACATACACACCCCTGGAAAATGATGCAATAATCCAGTTCCTCATAATCCATCATGCCATCCTCTTTGGGTGCAGGGCCCAGGATCTGCAGGAGATGACCATCCTGTCGAATGAGTTCGTCCACAGGGTAAATGATGTCGGCCTGCCCATCCTTAATTATGAGCAGGTGCAGCATCGCTGCACAGATCTGATCCACCACACCCATCAGTGTGCTGCTACAGTTAGGAGGGACCAGCTACCCACAGGTGGGGGTCATGCCATCCAGCCCCCACTGACACATGCCAAGGAACTCCTCACCAGCCTTGGGGCACCTGCCCACCAGCCAAGCGAACAAGCTGAAGACAGCATTGTGGAGGTGGATGCCACCCACACAATGGATGAGAAGCATGCAGGTAAGGTCCCAGGGCACATTAGTAGACCACTGTTGCTTATCCATTTTCATCTGTAAAGTATCTATATGCATACGTCAGATAAGATAGTCTATTGTTGTAGTGTAGTAATGAACAGATGTGCATAATCTCTAGAATTATGGGTTTGTACTGCTGATGAGCTGAAATGCTGCTCCCACCCTGTACCAATGCCACAGGTGTGGCTACTGACATTACGGCTGTCACACAACTATTTAGGTCCCCCTGATATACAACTGGGGCAGCAGCATGTAGCTTGTAAGTATGGAATTTTTTTGTTCAGGTTTGTCAATACACAGACCATGTTATGGCCGTGTTATTTGCGATGCACACATTTAACACACCTACCCATAATGCATGCTTTACATGTTCACTTATTGTTGCTGTTACTGCACTGCATCACAGTATGTAAGAGTCCTGCAGTATACCTAACAACCTGTCAGTGCAAGATGTGTGGACAGAGATGAACATAATGGTGGGACAATGGCCTACAGTAGGGACATGTCTGA
Organism: Protopterus annectens; assembly: GCF_019279795.1. Lineage (NCBI taxonomy): Eukaryota > Metazoa > Chordata > Ceratodontiformes > Protopteridae > Protopterus > Protopterus annectens. The sequence goes on from NC_056725.1 coordinate 1,992,984,675, forward strand.
AACATTACCCATATTCAGTGGCTTCAACAGTGTATACACCACTATCACAATGGGAACTGTTCCTGATCTAAACAACAGCAAATCACAATACCACATTCCACACCTTTTACAACCTGTAATGTGATCCTAACATGAGCAATGAATGTGTAATATGGAATCCTATGTTAGGACAACAAATATGGGGAATGCATACCTTAACAAACACTGGAAGCATATGTGTGCACACGCTCCAAATAACATATTGTGGAAGCAGCTTTTGAGGTACTGACAGCATTCACTCTTCTTGAGTACACACCTTCCATTAAGTACAGGGCCTCAATGTCACACCAAGTAATGGTCTGCTGTCCAAGAAGTATGTCCATGACATTTGCCCACTCACCTGCAACAGAGGCAGTCATGGCTTGCACACATCTTACAAACCATGAAATGGATCCCATATCTGAAAGGTAGCACTCAGGAGTGGGAAAAGTAGCCATACCTCACCATTGCATATACCATGGCAAACAGTGCAGATAGTCATCTATGTGTGTATGAAGTATGGGACAACATTAATGTAGAAAATAAACATATGCCCATCTAAAACAGATGACAACACATGTTGTAAACTGGACATGGAGGCTGTCCAGAAACATGCAGTAACACTGAGGGACTTGCAGGAATGTCTAGCAAGTATTGCCTGTGCAGTTCCTGTGTCAACAATCACCTGGAATCTGCATAAATGTGGCCTATGGGTTAGGGTAATCAGACGGAAGAGTTGTTCCACAGGAAACATCATCCAGTGCTCTCTATAGGTAGAATATGCATAACATCAAGTCTCCCAAAGGCATGTGTTGCAATGTGTAATGGTGTCATGAGACCAAGGCTGAAATGTGCAGACAGTATTAATAAAGATATACGTGGTGCACAAACAACGCCTCACTCCACCTCAGAGCCACCATCCCCATTTTTACCTTGCTGGTGCCAGTGTACACCTTTAGGTTTGCTGTTCATTAGCAGGAACTAGGCCAGTAGACATGGCATTCAGAATTTGAAAAACTGCAAAATAACACTCATAGTTGTCAAGCATCTGCAATAAGACTGAGCCTGTGTCATCCTGAAACACAACAGTGAACTGAAGCATACATCCAAAGCTCACTAAGAATGGCTGTATCTGAACACTGTCAAGGTCATAAATTGTGCCAGACATAACCCTGACCCCACAGCAATAGTGAAGCCACTGTGTGACCTCCATGGGCTGTGCACATGAGCTGACCTTGCAATCCGGCAGAGTTGGGGGACATTTGTAGGGCGGAGTGACCAAATAATGACAAGTGAAGATGGGTCATGCTAGTATACCCCTTCCAAGAATAGCGACAGCTGCAGTTCACTTATCAGGTGGTGCAACAAACCATTGTGTTAAGGGAGTGCACACTTATGCAACCCATATATTGTATTCATCTCATTCAGCATCTGCATGAATAAGACATTTGTTTAATACTGCATTAGATTGCACAGGTCATATGTGACATATCAGGTGTGTGTAATGTTAACATATGCAGTATTGTGGTCCCATTGCATATCATGGAAGAGACTGGCATGTCAACAAGTGTGTGTACACTCATCATATTCACATTAAGCTTTGAAGGTTGTCAGTGTAATTGGATTTTATTGCTCATACATGCACTGCTGATGATGTGATCTGAAAATCAGAGGTCAGGCATTAACTATTGACATCAGTCCGCATACCATCCCAGGTTTGTGTCAGACAAACACATAGGGGCTGTAAGCAACAGAGCAAACATAACTGCCTCACATATACACATTCAGCAATGGTGTGTCCACTCTTGAGTTATGGTGCACAGTACATGCCAGTGTGCTGTACATGTGAACAGCAATACTGTGTACATGGGTGCAATGTGTTGCAGGGAAGGGGCATGACCTACTAACACAGCTCATGCATCACAGAGATGTATAATGTTGGTAACAAGGACTTAGTATGGCTGCAGTGCATGCTGTTGAGTGCCATATGTCATGCATGGTTGACTGCTGGGAAATGAGAGGTCTATGTAATATCTTTGTGCCACCTCACCTGTAAGTGTGTGTGTGTGTGTGTGTGTGTGTGTGTGTGTGTGTGTGTGTGTGTGTGTGTGTGTGTGTGTGTGTCAGTGTGTGTAGAGTTAAACCATAATGTACAGATCTTAAATTACATTTTTTGTTTCCCCCTTACAGGTGGCAAGGTGGGTCAGGGTCCCTCCTGAAGGCAAACTGATATTAGTGTCCATACAGACTGTGACAATGATGATAGACATGGTGAGACACAGGCAGGGTTGTTAGCTGTGCCATCAGTTGATAACCCTCTTTTATCCACCCCATCCCTGCACACAGTCACAATGCCCATACATACCCCATCACCAATGGCCATAGATGAGGGACAGTTGGTGGGTGGTGGCATGGGACAGGACAGTGTGGGGACTATGGCAAGTGTGTCTGTACACAGCAGCCATAGCTGTATGACCAGTAAGGTACCATACAGGCAGATGTACAGAGGTGCTCGTAGGAGGGCTGCTGGCCATAATGCCCCTGGCAAAAGTGCCACAGCAAGTGTCACCAGATCATTGTTTTGGGCCATCATGGAGGGACAGGCATGTATGGAATGTTACACCAGAGAGGCTCCAGAGAGCTACTCATTCTGCTTTACTTGACAACATCCATGATCTTGCAGGTGCCCGACGTTATTTTACAGAGGTCCTGTATAGATGGTTGGGTGAGATGGTGGGAATCCTCGACCATGTGGTGTCTGTGGTAGACCATGTGGTGGGATTAGGGTGGTGGCCACATGGACATAGGTCAGCAACACCAACAGGTGGAGGTCTAAGTGGACGTGCAACAATTCACAGCCGCTCCCGTAGTGGCAGTACCTGTACCAGCACTGCAGGGGAAGTGTTGTCCACACCATAACACAGCAGGCCACATGCACATGGTCCTGACCAGTCCCAACAGGGATGCCCATCCTGTGGACAATTGTCATCATCAGGGGAGAGTATCATATCTGAGCTTCTACCTGGTAGTGCCCATGAAACCCCTGACAGGCTCATTTCCCATTTCCATGGCTGGAAACAGTGAATTGTACACCTTGCCATGTATGGTCTGCAGCTGTCCAACAAACCCCTGTATAGGGCAGACACATGGCAAACATGTGCATTCATACACACACACTTCACCAACACAGCTAGGGCACCTCCATACCTACACACACCACATCTGCACAGCCCATTTAATAAAGACCCCCCTAACTCACACACATGATGTCAACCAAATGGCTCAGCCTAGGCCTCTGGCAAACCTGCAACACACTCTGTGCATATGATGATACCTGTGCCACATCCCTGTCATCCATACCATCAATGTAGGGTCATGCTGATATGGTTCTGATGCACAGGGTGAATGTCCTAAAGTTTAGCAATGCAATGCTATTTAACTTGTTTTCAGTTGGAATGATTAATGCTTACATGTCAGGGTGTGTAGCTGTCCAGCCATGATGCATTATAGCTGTTATTAACACTGACTGATTGTGGTCTCCATAGCGTATTCTGTTTGTATTTTAGGTGTCTATGGATATTGGTCTGCTGTCCTGTCCTACATGGGGTGTAGCACTGTGGTGACACATTGACTGTGTCATATCCCGGGTACAGCTGAACACAGGCATCAGGTCTGTATAACAGTTACTGCATGTGCCACATGGCTGATAGTTCTGAAGGGTGTATACAGGTGAGTGCATGGTGGCTGATGTCAGCAGCGCTTCTACAGTGAACAATTGTAAGTGTATTGGTTGGCACACATCAAATGTCTATGAATAACACTCACACAGAGTGGCTTTGGTGTTGATGCAGTACACAGAGAATACTGTTCACATGGATGTACTTCATTTTGCAGTGAACTAATTTTGGCCTATGTAATACCACCCAGACCAAATTGTCAAAACATTACATCAGGAAATAATCAGTTCACCAGTTTAATGTCATTGATGATGTTACTGGGAGATATTTGTCCTCTTCCCCAATGTAATGCAATCTTGGAGTTGGTAAACATAGGTGTGCTGGTTTGGGTGGCATAGCTCCCACTTTGGAGGTTGTGGGGAGGCAGAGAACCACACGTAGCGTGATTAACAACTGCTTAAACTGTTAACATAAACTATACAGTATAACAGCACACTAAGAAGGGCGATAACCACAACAATAACACCAATGTGGGTGGCTGTGGCCACAACAACCGCACCCATGTATATACACCAACTCCTGTATCGCTGTAGAGCTGTACAATGGGAAAGAGGGCATTTACACATCCACTACTAGTTTTGCTTGAATGTATTTCCACAAGATGAATGCTTTGAAATGTTACCTTTAGCCAGTTAATTTTTGGACAAATGATCTCCTGGGACATATATTTTCTGCAAACTGAAGTAGAACCCTTCACATACACACACACTTACTTGGGAACACTGAGAGTAAACCCATACATAGGTACTTATTGCTATTAATGTGTTTAGCTTTAATTGCACACACTGCAGAGCTTTTAGGGTGAGGTGTGTCCCACGTTCCTGTTAAGTGAAGAACATCAACAGGACTTGTACAGTATGGTAATGTGGGATGTACTGCGTGTTAATGAACAATGCATAGTATGATATATTGTCATATACACATTGACAAACACATACAGTCAGAGACACATTTGATAGACCTGGGTTTAGCAGTCCTAACTACCTTGTCAGTGAGTCCATTTTGTTACAGTGTTTTTGCACACAGCACATGCATCATTGGGCTGGACAGTGTAATCAGTTACCTGTATGGTTGATGGTGACAGCAGTCCTCATACAGTGGACCTTGGGACATGTACTGGGGGTACCATGGTGTAAAGACAGTATACCCAGCATCCACACCCCACATTGGATATTGTACTCACTGAAACCCATGATAATGCTCTGACATACCCACAATCACACATTGACCAGGACTGCAATACACCCCCTTGTCTATCTAATCAGTGCTACTACAGGGATATGCATTTATTGCACATGCCACAGGGATGGTAGGGTGAGGGTTTGTCAAGGCACTCCTAATGTCAGCAATATTACTATCCCTTATAATATATGGCACGGTTTATTGTATTTGGAGAATGTGGCCTCAGAATGCTGTCTCCTGCAAACATGCACACTCCACACACATACACATACTTGCCAGGATTCAGAGGGTAACCGACGTCTATCGACCAATTTGTAGAACAGTGTTATTCTGCTACTACAAACTCCAGGTAGCCCATAGGATGAAGTGTGTAACAAGGTACATTTAGCATCAATTATAACAGCAGCCGTTATTACGTATGGCAATGGGGGGTGTAGTGGGTGAGAAGGCCTTCAGAGTATTGTCAACTACAAGTTTACACGTACACTGTTATTCTCAGTAATGTACACTGACACATTTGTCAGTACTGGGGTCCATAGGTGCAGGTGCTCCTTGGTGTGTACCAGGCTAATGTCCATGGAAAGAAGAGAAAAGTAGGGCATGTGGGTACACTGGTATTATTCCACCTTACATTTGTCAACAGGCCATCTATCAACCAATGCCACTTTAGGGCCAGTGAGGTGCTCCAATTGACATGTATGCAACATATATTACATAACATGGCCAGTGTCTAGGTTAGAGACCTGTACCCAAGCATGTTCTGTTGACTGTGGTAGTCTGGTTGAGGTATCCTTGGCATTTGGTGCATACAGTGTGGGGTTTCCTAGCTGTGGCATTCATAACACAGCTGGACAAACATGTCAGTGTCAGTCAATCAGAGATTGCCTGCAAGCAGCCAAGATGGATACCTGACATCTGCACATCTGTACAGAGGACAGACAGAAATTAGCTAGCCAACAGATTATGCATTATTATGAATGTTTTGACAGATACACGTCTGGCACTGATAAGTATGCCAGTATTACATGACATCAGCCCTCAATGACATGTCCTAAACACATAGTAGTCTACAGTTAATATACACACATATCAGATCAATATCCAATAGGAGACACTTAACATACAGCTCACACACCAAGAACATGATAGTCAGTACTCAGAGTCCAGCATTGCATGCAGGGGTGTATGGTTCCAGTACTACAATCTGCAATCTACTCTTACTTGGAAAAGCACTGTTAAAAGTAGTAACATAATGATACAATACATGCATGTGTGACTGCATATAACCTGGGATACTACCCATGTATGAAACACATACAAAGAGAACAGATTGTTGTACTAGGCAGGTATACTCAGGGGTCCCATACAGTATACTCACACCCCTTGCTACTGTAATGACAGCACATAGAAGCATGTTATGTACATGGAATTAAATACACATATTAAAGATGTCATTACCCTGCTATTTTATCAGACTGGAATGTGATCACTGTTTACCAGGGCTGAGCTACGCTTAGCAGATGTAAGCATTGCTTAAATGTAAATGCTAAGCACATTTGCGCACTGGTAAGAGAAGCCTACATGGTGTAAGAGCCTTTTGTCTAACCATACGTTAGCACCGCTTACTGTCGCACAAACCCGTGCAAACCCACTTGAAGCTGCTCATAACTGCCTTAACACTCTGTATCCAACAGTCCTTGTTCTGCCTAGCAACAAAATAAACAGCCGTTGCAGGTCTTGAACCCAGGACCCTCTAGACTAAAGTGACAACACTTAACTACTAAGCCATCTGAGCTGTACAAAAGTATGTTGCTTGTTCAAATATATTACTCAGTACATGTACTGAATATTAGTGAACAATAGCTTTGACTACTACAATTGTTTACTACTTGTTAGTGAAAATAGTGTTGAATCAGTCATGTTTTTATATCTAAATATACACATATTAGATAAATATGATGGGATACATCTGAGAAGGTATATACAATACTCATGTTTACACATAAGAATGATATATATATCTATATATATATATATATATATATATATATATATATATATATATATATATATATATATATATACACATGTGTTGATATATGTATACATGTACATATACACATATATTTATATATATATATATATATATATATATATATATATATATATATATATATATATATATATATATATATATATATATATATATATATATATATATATATATAGATATGTATATATGTGTGTGTGTATATATATATATATATATATATATATATATATATATATATGTGTGTGTGTGTGTGTGTGTGTGTGTGTGTGTGTGTGTGTGTGTGTATATATATATATATATATATATATATATATATATATATATATATGTGTGTGTATATAACATATGCCCATAACATGTACTGGAGTCATACCTCAGCACCATAAGTCACAACCTCTTAGTGCAAGGGAATGTAATATAAGTATTGCAGTTATAAATGTAGAATGTTGCTACAGTAACAGGGGTTGTGTCAACATAAATCTTGTGTAGGAAGTCACTTCTGATATTGATCTGTACGCCATCAGTTACTGACAGACATCATAAAATCATCATAGTGACGTACCACACAAATCACAGTAATGATCCTGTGGAATACAGCAGAAATATGACCAATAAACATGGACAGTCTGAAGCAATCTAGTTAGTCCAGAGGTATACACACAGAACTCCTTAGTGCAAAATGTGTGGACCAAGCCTAACAAAGGGGATGTTTACAGCCATGAACATGGGTATATCACACAAATACTGGAATAGATAAGCTCACACAGTTGATGCATTCACACCCTCCTATCTGTCCTAACACATATTAACCGGAGGAGCAGATGTCCCAAGCCCACATACTTCCCACTAACTAGTGACATACATCTTCATAGCATCCCACTGCTTTTTCAGAAATACACAGCACTTATGGTGACCAGGCAACAGTACAACTGACAAATATCTGGACATAACATCACACTAGTAAATACACTAAGCTGCTAGGCATGGCACAAAGCACTGTGTAAACTACAGGCAGACTGCCACAACACTGACCCAAGTTTCCTATGGGGGTATACATATGTACTTGCAAATATAGCAGGCACTACATGCATGTAACAGCACAGAGTAACAGACACCAGTGTGAAAGTGCATACCCACAACCAATCCGAGCACAGTCACAGTCACATTACGGTAAGCCTAATTAATAATACCATATATGGACTGTGTGAACAAAACCATCCTCATATTTGCCACTCACACACTAACCCTACATATACTGACCCAATTCTCAGTGTAGTCTGATGCCTGACTTTGGTATGGGACATGCTCAGTCTGGTCCTACAAACATATACACTGATAGGGTACCAGAAACTGGAGCAGCATGCAACGTCAGATAGAACAGGACCAAGAACACTGACATCTACCACAGTCTGTACAAAGGCCAAGTAACATATTCAGAATTCACTGCTACACAGTACTGAAACTCTGTCAGCAATCACCATCAGTATTACAGACCTCACTACTGTACAGACTGCAACAGAATTTCCAGATTTTGTCCTCAGATATAAGGCCTACTATACATAACATGTCTAGCAGTCTGATATACCACTGGCTTGTTATCAGGAATGATGTCAGTAAATAATGATACACTGTACATATGCACCTCTTACTGCATGGCATGTGGACAAAGGGTGACAGACTTGGAGGACAGAGGTACAAACACATGGCCAATATTGACATATTGCTGTGATAAACTGAGAAAATTCCTGGTGTAACAGGGTTTGCTGTGACATATCTCTTCTGAGGGATATGAAGTCAGTAACACACATGGATGTCACCATGTACTGACTGCAATCATCAGAGTATGCTACTGCATTTCTAAAGATAGGAAATGTGTGAGAAACACACCACATCTAAGACTTAAAACTCTGGCCAGTCTGCAGATAGCCCTACAGGTAAGAGTTTCCTCAACCACATAACACTGTCATGCCAGATTTTAAATCATGTAGAATAGCCATATCCACACAATCCCTGTTAAACCAACATTACTTCAAATGTAGAATAGCAATACTTACATTATGTCCCCTTGTCTGGAACATCCCCCTCCTGTTTGTTGGCCTGTCTCCACAGTGTATGTTGTAAGAGGTATTTCCAACTACTCTCTGTGATGTTGTTTGTCAGACACCCACATGAAGTCCTGCTCACAGTAAAGGAAAAGGGCCTATACCCACATAAAGTGCTTAGTTATAGGAGTGTGTCCATGCAATTGGCTATAGGAATGATACCACAGCTGTTCCATATGCAATTAGCAAGTGGGAGACTCTAATTCATGCTCAGGCCATCAGCTGATTATGAGCATTACCTACAGAAGTCAAGCTACTGCCTATGCAAAACAAATGTACTTTTCTACATCCACCAGAGAGGGAGAGAGACAGAGAGACAGAGACAAAGTAAGAAAGGAAGGGAGTAAAAGCCAAGCGTGTTTGTGTATAACCTGTGGGTAGAGAGTGGTATCTGGGTATTATAACAGTTGCCTATACTGTTTACTAATCTATACTGTCACATAGTAATTGTGAATGGCAGTACACATTTATGGCTGCGGATTGTCTACAACAACCTCTACAGTGTTTGAAAACTGTTGGCCTTGTAATGTGGACATTGGGACTTATAGGTCTTCAATATAATGATGTAGCAAAACCCACACTGCAATGGATCCTGTCATTACACAATCACCCCAACACCCACACAGGGTACTGATGACACACACACAATCACACCCTTACCAGTACCGAGTTTCAGACCCCTACCTGCATATGTATTGCTATTACAGCGCTATGCATTTATTGAATGCACCACAGAATGTACATGTTGGAGAGCTGCCCAAAGGTATCTTTGAAGGTGAGTGACATCAGCAGCAGTATTAAAGGAGGGGTAAGGGAAGTGTAGTAAGTGTGAATGTCCACAAAATCAGGTGTCAACAAAGACACACACACACTCTCTCACAGAAACGCACACATTATCACAATTGGCAGGATCAGGATTAGAACTCCTACCTAACTAGTTTGCTATACTACAGTATTACACAGTTATCACAAGCGTCACAGAGCTTATAGGGTTGAGACATGGCCAAAGGGTTATTTCAAGGTTACTGACATCAGCAGGCATGCTAAAGTAGGACAATGAGAGATGCAGTGAGTGTGAATGGCCTCAAAATCATTCATCTACACACATACACACATACACACACACACACACACACACACACACACACACACACACACACACACACACACACACACACACACACACACACAGACATTTGCTAGTACTGAGATCCATAGGGTCATTGCTTCACAGGTGTGTAGTAGGTGAATGGGCCTGAAGGCTCTACAAGGCTAGGCCAAGAGAATACCTTGGAATCAGGCCACATGACAATAGTCTCCAGTGTGGCTCAGAGGTGTAGTCCCTGGAGTGGTTCCCAAGGGTGGGTATTGTATTCACCATCCACTCATCTGGCCAGTGATCTGCACTGCTTCCCATGTATGTGATCTATATTCCATAACACAGACAGTGTCTGGGTTATGCACATATCCCACACTCATGTTCTTTGATGTGTGGAAGTGTACTTGAGGTTTCTGGGGCATGTTGTGTGGTAGGGATCGTTATCTTCTGAAGTAGCATTCCTGACCTCATTTGGTGAGGCCTGGCTATGTAACTAAGGTCGTGCTTGCACCTGCATTGACAGCATGATATGGACATTCAGTGGAGTTTGTGGCATCTGTCCATACAGGGCTTGTGTATAAGGCATGGTATTCCCTTTGTATGTTTGCAGACTCTACAGTTGTTGCAGGCATCCAGTGGGGAACATAGCAAAAGGGCCACTGTACACATTTATTTGCCTACTGGGGGGATGGAACAGTGTGCCATGTCCTTTTACTTGCTGGATAACACACACTCAGTCAGGAGATGTAACACATCAAAGTACTTTCTGATGTCAGTGGCACTGCTGTGGTCAACAGGCATGTAGTCTACTGCAATCACACCATAGTTACTATCTGTAAGCCAATATGCAGGGAAGTACCAATATAGTGGTTGTTGCCTAGCAAAGTGTGTTTGTGTATGAGACATGGGTGGAGAGAGTGTTCTCTGAGTAATAGAAGAGTTGCCTATATTGTTCATCAATCCATAATGTCAGATGTAGGGGTATGGATTGTCTACACCAACCCCTCCGGTGTTTGACATCTGTTGTCCTTGTAAAGTGGACATTGTGACATATACTAGGTCCTTAACATAATAATTTAGCAAAACCCACCCCACAATGAATCCTGTTATTACACAATCACAGTAACGTCCACACAGAATACTGATGATAGACAAACACACTTGCCAGTATTGAGATTCAAAGCCCTACCAAGCTTTGTATTGCTACTACATTGCACCGCATTTATCGCATGCACCATGGAGCTTATAGGATGGATGTTGTCCCAAGGTACTTCTAAGTTGAGGAACATCACCAGCCATTGTAAATTCTGGCATTGGGTGATGTAGTGGGTGAGAGATACCAAAATTAATTTTACCCTACATACATTACATTTGCCAAGAGTGAGATTCAAATCTCTATCTAACAATCTTTAGAGACAATTATCTTACACATTTACGACATGCACCACTGGTCTTACATGGTCTAGGGTTGGCAACAGGTACTCCTAAGGTGGATGATATCTGCAGGACTGCTAAAATCAGGCTCTGAGATGTGTACTGGATCTAAATGGGGCCAAAATGTTTGAAGTACAGACATACATATGTAGACATATGTAAACATACAAACATTTGCCACAGATGAGATTCAAAACCATACCTACATAGTTAATGTTATTACATTGTTCCACATTTATGGCATGTGCCATGGAGCTTACATGTTGGAGAGTTGTACCAAGGTATCTTTGAAGGTGACTAAGATCAGCAGCAGTGCCAAAGGAGGGTAAGGGGAGAGTAGTAAGTGTCAAAGTCCATAAAATCAAGTATCATCAAAGACACACACACACACTCTCACACATACACAGTTTCACAATTACCATGTCTGGGATTAGATCTCCTACCTAACTAGTATGCTACACTATAGTAGTATGCAGTTATCGCAAGTGCCACAAAACTTATATGTTAAAAGCTCTCCACAGGTATCATTGAAAGTGACTAACATCAGCAGCAGTGCAAAAGGAGGGGTAAGGGGAGAGTAGTAAGTGTCAATGTACATAAAATCATGTATCATCAAAGACAAACACACTCTGTCACACAAACACACACAGTTTGTCATTTGCCATGTCTGGGATTAGAACTCCTACCTAACTAGTATGCTACACTATAGCATTACGCAATTATTGTAAGCACCACTGAGCTTATATGCTGGAAAGCTTTTCACAGGTATCTATGAAGGTGACTAATATCAGCAGCAGTGCTAAAGGAGGGGTAAGGGGCAAGTAGTAAGTGTCAATGTCCATAAAATCAGGTATCATCAATGACGTACATACTCTTTCACACAAACACATACTGTTGCCATGTCTAGGACTAGAACTTCTACCTAACTAGTATGCTACACTATTGTATTGAGCTGTTATCGCCAGCACCACAGCACTTATATGTTGGAGAGGTCTCCACATGTATCTTTGAAGGTGACTAACATCAGCAGCAGTGCTAATGGAAGGGTAAGGGGAGAGTAATAAATGTCAATGTCCATAAAATCTGGTATCATCAAAGGCACACACACTCTCTCACACAAACACACACAGTTTCACAGTTGCCATGTCTGGGATTAGAACTCCTATCTAAATAGTATGCCACACTAAAGTATTACAAAGTTATCACAAGCGCCACAGAGCTTATGGAGCTGGCACTTGTCCAACACACACAAAACACACACACACACACACACACACACACACACACACACACACACACACACACACACACACACACACACACACACACACAGTTGGTATGTCTGGGATTAGAACTCCTTCCTAACTAGTTTTCTACACTACAGTATTGCACATGTATCACAAGCACCACGCAACTTATAAGGCTAAAACTTGGCCAGAGGATTATTTCAAGGTGACTGACATCAGCAGGAGTGCTAACATGGGCAATGAGAAGTGCAGTGTGTGTGAATGGGCCATAAACCATTTCTCTGGAAACACAAACACACACTCAGTCACACATAACTTTATATTTTACAGGACTGGATATACAAATGCTAGATGAATACTGATTTGTACTATTGTGCTACACAGTTATCACAAGCACCACAGACACTATAAGGCTGAGGGCTACCAAAAGCAATTTCTGCAGTGACTGACATCAGCACATCATGTGATATTGGCCAATTGGATGTGTAGTGGGTGGGGCAGGCCTCATGATGGAAATCTCTCTTTCACTGTCTGTCTCTCTATTCCTCACATCTCTGTGTGTGTATGTTTGACATATTATAGTGTGCTGGTGTGTACCATAAACAAACTTTACAACAAAAGGAAGAAACCTTTGCAGAAAAGAGGAAAATCCCAGGATGCAAAAAACGCCCTTACTAGCCTCAGTAAGAAACTGAGATGCCTCATAAAATCCTCCAAAGCTAGTTACGAAAATAACATTTCCAAAGATTCCAAAGACAACCACAAAGCATTCTATAACTATGTCAAGAATCTAAATGGCAATGCTCAGATCTGCTCTGAGCTAAAACAGAATGGCATTAAATATACTGATCTGAAGGATATTGCCAATATCCTGGCAGATCGATTCAGTGCCAACTTCACCCCCCTCTTACCCCCTAAATGGCCCATCTCAATACTGGAAGATTGCCAAATTCCAGTAATAACGGCCACACAGGTACAAAACACACTCTCTAAAGCCAAGAATACAGCATCCATGGGACCAGATGACATCCCGGGCTGTGTACTACATGAACTACAATATGAACTGGCACCTCACCTAAGTGTCATGTTTAATCATAGCCTCACCTCAGGTTTCGTGCCCACTGAGTGGCACAGAGCTACAGTTATCCCAATCCACAAGGGGGGATCCACCTTGGATCCCGGAAACTACCGTCCCATCAGTCTGACAGGCCTTATCTGCAAGGCCATGGAGCGTATTATCATGGAACTTATAAACAAAGACATTGGCAACCTTCAAACACTGGACCCCACCCAGTTTGGGTTTGTGAAGGGCCGATCTTGTCTCCTGAACCTGATTGACTTCTTTGAATCAGTCTCCAGAGCCATGGACAAGGGTAAGGTGGTCCACACAGCCTATCTAGACCTTGCCAAGGCCTTTGACATCATCCCCGACTCTGGAATCATAGATAAACTTACTAAGTTGGGCATTAATCCCTATGTCACCCAATGGGTTGCTAAATGGCTTACTGATAGAACCCACACTGTAAAAGTAGCCGACTCCAAATCCAGCTCCAGACAAGTGACAAGTGGAGTGCCTCAGGGTTCAGTCCTGGGGCCGCTCTTGTTTGGCATCTACTTCTCTGAAGTACAGGTCAACACTAAGGGACTCTGGCTAACAAAGTTTGCAGATGACTGCAAACTGGGAGCCATTATTGAATCCCCAAATTATGTGGATACTCTACAAAAGGGCCTTACAGAAACAGATGCTTGGTGCCAGAGCCAAGGGCTCAAGCTCAATGCCAAGAAATGTATTGTTATCCCTTTGGGAAAAACATGTATCCATGAATTACCATATAGGTGGCAGTACACTAAACACAGAAAGTGTGATAAGAGACTTAGGGACACAGGTGGACAGTGGTCTCACCTTCGATAACCACATCGCCACAACAGTCAGGAAATCCTTCTATGTGGCACACCTCATCACGAAGGGCTTTTCATCCAAAAAAAAGGAGGTCATTGTCCCACTGTACTCATCCCTCATTAGACCCATTATAGAATACAACGCCCCATTTGGTATGTACCTCTCAAGACATCTGCAACAACTGGAAAGGCCTCAGAAATACCTCACTAAAAGAATCACAGGCCTAAAGCAGATGCCCTATGCTGACCGTCTTAAAAACTCCGGCTATACTCTGTCGCATACCGTCTACTCAGAGGCGATCTCTGCTTAACATACAAGGCCATGTCAAACCCAGAGCTGTTGGACATGCTACACTTAAAGAAATCCCAATCCCTCAGAGTGACACGCTCCAGGGATCTAAACCTTGTCATCACAATAAACAAAACATGCTGGAGGGATAGGTTCCTGACCCAGAGACTCCCCAGACTCTGGAATAGATTGCCCATACATGTCAAGCAGAGTGCCTCTTTGGACCTCTTCAAGAGGAACCTTGACGATTGGATGGGAGAAAGGAAATTCACCCCAGGGATCACGTCAGTCGCCCTGCTAGACAGGGGTCCAGGAAAGTAAATAATGTGGGAAGAAATAGCCAGGGAATTGTTATGGCTAGGCTTGTATAGGCCCTAGGGCTGATAGCCTAGTACCAACCTATGAACCTATGAACCTATGGCCTTGGATATGTGTGAGTATTCCTATCCAATGTGTGTGCAAAGCATGAATGGTGTAAAATGTGGTGTGTGGGCACAGACATCTGCAACTTACAGATATGTATAGTCCACTGTGTTGTCAGACATGGGCTTCATTTCTCTAAGTGTAGGAGCATGCCCAGTATGACCTTCTGTATTGAGTGTGTGAATCCATTCCAGGTAGGTTGTAATCCAGTCCAGGGTTTGGTGTTCTACACCTACAGCTAGAAACCTGTTTCTGCAAGATATCTGTAGATAGGTTGAAAATATGGAGTCACAATGGGCGACAGATAGTGGGATACTGTAACTATTGTGTCTGTGCTGCTTGTGTTACATGGTTGGTGTTAGCAGAGCAATTCAGACATATGTACTGTTTTACACTGTGATGTATTATGTCATCAATTACTGACATATATACTTATTTGCTCACAGTTATTTCCTGGGAAATACAAGATGAATGAAGCTGTGTCCAGTATTGTGGTCTGCAGCCTATATATTCTTGCATACTCATGCCATTCTGGAGGGGTAGCTGCAGACACTTGCTGATGGGTCTGTGTAAATGGTCCAGCACCTTGCTACTATGCTGGCCGAGGATCCACTTCTTACACATATATCGCTGTAACAGAATGGCCATATCCTGCTGTGACCATACCTCTTAGCTGTACAGATTCAGCCAAGTTACCCAGGGGCAGGGCTTATATATCTGGCCAGTTCCCCTTCACATTGTGGTTTACAAGCAAGTTTGTAGCCACCCATTACTGGGTTTGCAGGCAGGGTTAGTATGGGCACACATCAGAGTTTCAGACTTCACACACTCCATGACGTCCATGCTTCTACACCCCCCCCCACTCTGTTATTCTATCCTCTTCCTAACATTATGCAAGCGATATATGAGAAGTATCCCTATAGTTGTTCCTTCATCTCAGTGGTATTTAGGGGTTAGTCCATGGTTCATCCAGTAGGACATGTTGGGCATGCTTCTGGGATTTGTCAACATGGCCTTGCATTTGTGTTCTGTTGTTGACTGTGTTATGTTGTTAGTTGGGATCCCATGAGATAACATACATTGGCACTCTGGGTGAGGAACAGGCCTTTGACAGAGGACTGTAGGCCATTTGGTAGTGATGCAGGCCATCTGTAGCAGGCCAGTGCATTCTGTCACTATTACATTCCCAGGCTGTGAGCCACTGGATTCCCCTGGGGTGACAGGGTAAGTCTGTGAGGTGTTAATGGCAATAGTTCCTGTCCATATTAATCCATTGGTCTGGATGCTGGCAGGGTGCTGTTTACAGCTAGGGATACACCTGCATGAGACACCTCTTCAGCATGCTGCATTCTGTGGGTATTCCCATACATAAGTGGGAGCCATACTGTACCCATTCCCAACAGCAGGGATATCACCTGTGATAAACCTGTGGCTGATGGTGGGATGAGCTGAGTGCATGTGTGATATGGAAGCTTCTTGCAGATGACTCACAGATATACTTGGGACATTCCCCTTATGCTGCCTTGTGCAGGGACATAGGCAGTCTCTAATTACTTCATAACTATGCCTTTTGCGGTCTGCCACTGATTGGTTAGACTACATCAGTATTCCATACTACAAAGACAACTAATGTGCTGCTAACCTGTATGTACAATTCCAATGGTATGTGCAGTTGACAGTTACATTTTATGTACTCTGTCTAGGATACTTCCACCTGTATACTGTGTGTATGTCTGGGCCTACATTCATGGCATGTCCATCTTTCAGATGGTGACAGATATTGACATCTGGACAGTGAGTATGGACGACTACTGACATGAGTATTTCTGAGAAGCATTGTGGTTGGCACTGCAGTTGGAACATGGCCCCTTCCTAAACACTACTGGTCATAGGCCACCGAGACACAACCCTCAATGTCTACATGCTGACCATTTCCAGACAATATTGAACACACAACAACCTAACACATGGACCCCTGCATATTGTACACATGCAACAATCTATCCTGTAGATTGGGCCAGCTCAGGTAATCTGTGCTCCACTGTTATTAAACCCACATGTGCATGTTACTGCGTTTCTACATAGGATTGCGGGAGGTGGCACACCTGATGACTTTTAACATTTGCTATGACTGTAATGGTATTTCAGGTACTCTGTTGGCTTCCATTTTATTTTGTATTCAGACCCATCATGCAGACTGGAGGCATATCAGTAGAGTACAGATCTTAGGTTTTATTGACCTACATTTCAGTTTCAGAATTCATACCCTTCAGAACTAACATACAACTGCCAGAACTGTTGAAGTCTGTCTGTGTAAGTTTGGAAGGGGGCTGTTCACTATTGCCATCAATTAGAGGCCTTAGGCCAGCCTTTATTTATGGTCATCTACACCTGTACTGCTAGCTGAGGCTGGTGTTGGGTATGAGAGCCTCACTGACATGCATGTGTGTGTCCTATGGACACACATTTGGGCCACCACATGTACTGCAGTGGGATTTGTCACCTTGTCTAGTGCTGCCTAGTATGTTGACACCAGTATTTGTTATGGAATTCATGCTGCCCATATAGGTGTCTGCTGCCATCCCATTCAGCCACCCAATTCCCTTGCATGCTCACATCCATACCATAGATACAACTATCAGAACATACTACTCCATTTAGCAATTAATAGCAAGAGTGACTTACCTTGTGGCTGTGCCAGTATTGAGGATGCTGCTGGAGGGCTGACTATGGTGGATGCACAAAGTACTCTCCCTATACATGGTTAAGCACAGGTAGTGTCATGTTTGGCATCCCTTTTACTGTATGTGCGAGTCAGAGAGAGGTGTCATTCACTCAGGTTGTTCCTCCCCCGAGTCTCTCTGCACCTGTGATGGCCTTGGCAATGGTGGGTGGCTGTGTGGCCTTGCTGTTCCTGCTGCAGCTATTTCCACAGGATCATATTGTGTAGCATGACACATACTATGAACATTTGTTTACATGTAGCTGGACAGTATTGCAAGGCTCCACCGGATATGTCTAGGCAGCGGAACCGTGACTTGAACATCCCAAACACATGCTCTATCATGATTCTGGTTTGTGCGTGTGCCTCATTATGGAGTTCTTGTTCGGATGTGTGTGCATTTCTGATGGGTATCATCAGCCACGGCTCCAGTGTGTAACCAGCATCTTCCACTAGGTGGTCATATGGGATGTTCGCACTGGCAAATAACTGATACAGCTGTGCCATATGCCAGATGTGGGAGTCATGATAGCTTCCAGGGCTGCCAGCACACACATTCAAGATAATGCCCTTGGCATCGCAGAAGACCTGGCAGTTGATGGAGGGGAAGCCCTTGCAGTTTATGTAGACCCTACTGCACTCACCAGGCAGTACTTTGATATGTATGTGCGTGCAGTCTATAGCACCCACAACCTCAGGGTATTCTGCTATTTGGTGGAAGGGAAGCATATTGCTGGTCAACGCCTCATGGGTGTTGAGGAAATATATGTGCTCACCAGCATGTGCTGACATGGCATCCAAGAACTGGTGGAGTACCCTGGATGCTGATGCTTGTGAGATCTCCATGGTATCCCCAGTTGCCCTTTGGAAGGTACCTGTGGCAAGTATTCTTAATCCTACACACACCTTGGTATCCACTGGGATTGGTTTCCCCTCTGTTGGCTCTGTGTGTGAGGCATGGCCAGCACAGCTTAACAATTTGCTGTAGAATGTGTCTGTCCACCCTATAGCGCTCCACTATCCCCAGGTCGTGTAGCCCCTGGTAGGTTACCCTGGGTCTGTACACTCTTTTCCTTCTCCTCACTCTGGGTTGGTCATCAGCATTCACATCCTCACCACCTTCTTGTGCCTCTTGCACATATTGATGTATGAGAACAGTCCCTAACATTTTGTTAGTTTTGTCAGGTAAAATTTCCCCATCTGTGTACACCGGTGGTGTAGAGTTTGTGGGGGCAAACAAAACTGGAAGGTGTTTGCATAGTTTATAGTAGTGTGCTAGGCTGTTCCATGTGTAATTGGCTGATTCTGATACATTTCACCTGCTAGGTATGCTAGTTCTCCTTGATTACCTTCTTACTGCTGTTTTCCCTTCCCATTGCCTTCTCATTTAAGCCCCGAGGCGCGGCGTGCACACCCAGTTCTCATGTGTGAACAGAGCTGCTGTTTCCTTTTTTTTTTTTTTAAACCCGGTGCTCAGTGCGCACACCTGTTTAGGCAATATAAACAGTGCTAGGCAGCCTCAGACACACCCCCTTCCTTAGTTGTGCTTAACTATGGGCAAACATGGGCCACAGAGCTCCAATAAGCTTACAGCATTCATGGCACTCCCCCTTATGATGTCATCTGCCTCTTATACTTATACCATGGTGTTGTTGTACCTACACAAGTGGGTGCAAGCTAACACTGACAGGAAATCTTTGATTCAGTATCAGTCCTCTCATTTGCATAAAGAAGAATGCTAATTCACAGTTACCACACTCACACTGAGCCTTCCCCCTTAGCAACCACTATTCCCTGGTACTGTTGTCTTAGCATGCCATCGACTAGCATGGCAAAATGCTGATTTGGGTTTAAAAGCTTATTTCAAACTTTTTTCTTATTTTCAGGCCAATCCCGTATGCACACCACTGCCCTATGCTTAAACGGCCAAAATCGGCCAAAAAAAATTAATTTTTTTAAAATTTATTTTATTTTACATTTGTTAATCGGGAGTGTCTGACTGAGCCAAAAAGGCCCTTTTTCAGCAGAGGCCTGGGGAGAAAAGCTCCACATAGAAAAATTACAGATGCATTTGGATATTTAGACATGATCAGTATACAAACAAATTACAATAGACATTTTTTTACAGTGGTATGCAGCACATTAACAGTTACAGTGGAGAAAACAAACAAGAACATATTAATTTAAAAATAAAGGTAATTAATAGATTTGTGGTGTACAGCTGAAATTTGGAACATAGGTAGAATACATAAATTGTACATTAGCCAGTGTTTGTGAGTAAGAGTGAAAACTATTATCAAGTACTCTAGGTTTAGTATGTGTACCTTATCCGCTTTTACTAGCCTGGGGAGCAGTCATGGCACTGCCAACTTTGCTTGAGATGTTGCCTAATGAGGTTTTTAAAGGAGGCTTTGGACGATGTGTTTTGTATGCTAGTGGGGAGAGAGTTCCATTTTTTAGCCACTGAACTACTATATAGTGTGTCTCCAAAGCTGTTGTAGCTGTTGGTGACTTCTAGTAGTAGTTTGCTTGATTATCTAAGAGGCCTTTTGGCTGAGTGATGTTGTACTAGGATTTTGATGGAAGGACATTTATTGGGGAGGTAATAGATAGAATGACAGAGGCAGAGCTGATTGTAGGTTAGAAGGTTGAGCAGTTCAAGCCAGTGGAGCTGTCTCAAAACAGTACAGTGATGAGTTCTATATGAGCAATTTGTAGCAAAGCAAGCAATTCTGTTATCCCAGGCTTCCATTTTGCTTAGTTCAGTTTTGTTGAGATTAGTCAGAATGGGAGATGCATAGAGTAGGGTGGATAGAAGTTGGGAGCGAGCAATGGCTGGTCTTGTGTTGTTGGTAAGAAATGGTTTGATACGGTAGAGTGATCCTGGTTTGGCATGTACTTTTTTAATAGTTAAGTTGAGATGACTATCAAATTTAGGTGGGAGTCTATGGTTATTCCCAATAGCTTAGCCTGTGCCACTGGAACGACTGGAGTAGCATTTGTGGAGTAGATAGTGAGTTGACTGTTATCAGTGTTTTTGTTAGAACTGGTTGTAATTATAAGCTGAGTTTTCTTTGGATTGAGGATAAGTTAGGCTTTGGTAAGGTAGTTTTCAACGTCAGAGAATGCTAGTTGAGTTGTTTGCAGGAGGGTAGGATTGCAGCACAGATTAAGGTAGTTTCATCTGCATACTGAATGACAGATGCATGCTGTGTGGAGGTATGGAGGTAGTTTGTGAAGACTGTGAATAGTAGTGGTCCTAAGATAGAACCCTGTGGGACTCATATAGTTATGGGCAGTTGAGGAGAGAGAGAATTTTCCCATTTCACAGCTTGGTACCTGTCAGTTAAGTAGCGTTGGAACCAGGTAAGAGTGGAATTTGATAGGTGATATTGGTTTAGTTTGTTTAGCAGGATTTGGTGCAATACTGTGTCAAATGCTTTGGACATATCCAATAAAAGAGTTGACACCTGCAGGCCTTCGTTTTTGAGATGGTTTAATCTGTCTGTGAAGCAGAGGAGAGCTGTAGTGGTACTATGGGCAGGTCTGAAACCATGTTGAGTAGGTGACAGGATGTTGCTGTCTAGGAGATATTTGAACACCTGGGTATGGATGCATTTTTCTTGGATTTTGGTCAGGGGGGAGAGTAAAGCATTGGGTCTGTAGTTATTAAGTTCAGTGGAAGTCCCGCCTTCATGTTTGGGTGTAACATAGAATTTTTCCAGAGTTTGGGCACATAGTTTTCAACAATTGATCTGTTTATGAGAGTGGAGATTGAGATAGCAATAGCATCTGCTGTGAGTTTCAAGAAATAGCTGCAGAGTAGGTTGGCTGCTGTTGATGAGGTTTTTAGTTTGGAGAGCATGCTTTTGATAGAAGTGGTGGAAACTGTTTTGAGGGTAAATCTTGTATTAGTGTTACTTGTGTTGGTGGGGATAGTGAGGTTGGAACTGTCCTGTGATACTAAGGATAGAATTGAGTTCACAAAGTTGGAGGTGAATTGTGTTTCGATGGGAACTTAAGTGTCAGGGGTGGTTGGTTTGGGGGTAGCCTTTTGGGTGAGTTTTAGTAGGTGGTTTACATTTTTCCAAATTTTTTGGGGGTTGTGTTGGTATTTAGTTGGAATGTCATGTAGTAGGATTTTTTGTCCAGCCTAAGGCATTTTTTGCACAGTTGTGCAGTTCTTGGTACTTAAGTAGGTTTTGTGTTTCTTTGTTTTTTTTTTATAGTAAAGCCAGGCAGTTTCTCTGTACTTGAGTATTTGTTTGGTTTCTTTACTGAGCCAGTGGTTTGTAGAGGTTCTAACCCTGATTTTGCACAATGGAGTGATAGTGTCTAGGTGTTGTAGAAATGTTTTGTAGAAATATTCTACAGCCTGGTCTAGTGGGAGGGTTTTTAGGGGGGGTCCAGTCACAGTTACAGAGTAAAGTATTGAGGACCTCAAGAGAGATTTTTTTTTTTGTGTGTTTCTAGTGGATTTATAGTTAGTGGTTTTGCATATGCTTGTTCTACTATGTATAAAGTATATTATGTTGTGGTCACCTAAGGTGTCTGGGAGACTGCCTGTGTGGGGGTACAATGCAGGGTTGTTAGTTGGGACCCAGTCAAGGATGGATTCACTTTTAGATTTTTTATCACATCTAGTTGGAATTTTGACTAGCTGCTGGTAGCCATGGAGATTTATTCGATTCATTGGTGGTTCTGATATACAGGTGAACCAGTCTAGGTTGAAATCCTCCAGAATAAGGGTTTCTTTTGAATATGTGAAAGAATACCAGGATAAGATGTCTTCAAGGCTAGCAGGTGTATTACCAGGTGGAATATAGATCGCAACTGTGGTGATGACTTTTTTAGGGTGAATTTGAAGCTGTGAGATAAGTATGTCCCAATTATTGGGAGAGGGGTAGGAGTTTGATAATTGAAGTACAGTTAAGCTGGACTTGTACAGTAAGGCAGTTCCACCCCCTTTACAAAGTGGTCTGTCTTGTCTAATGATATTGTAGCAGGAAGGGAGAACTTCTGAGTTAGCTATGTTTTTATTTAGCCAGGTTTCTGTTAAAGCAACTATGTCTGGGGAGTAGTGTGCTATTGAGGCCTGGAGTTCAGGTATTTTATTTTTGATACTTCTAATATTAATATTTAGCATTAAAATATGGTTGGTTTTGCTGCTGTTGTTGATTTGCCCAGGGATGAAGATAGTGGGGGTGTTATGTTCTGACATTTGTGTTGGAGCAGTTTGTTTTGGACAGGATGGATTTGGGTCTGGGTTGAGATGGATGACCCCACTTATGGTGAGCCTGGTGTTAAAATGGTGTTACAGATGTTGGAGTTTGGTGATGAGTGTGAGAAAGTATTGTGTTTTTTGGAGTAGGGGATGAGAGCATATGTGTTTATTTCTGAATTGGTCTGTTATGTAGTTCTTGAACAATTGTGGGCAGATATTATTATAATGTGCGGTGTCTGTATATGAGAGTGCATAATATAGTGTTGGGCTGTTAAGTTTACTGATATTGCTAGAGTGATAACTTGTGGAGTTATAAAGAATTATGAGAAGACAGACTAGACTTAGTTGTGTGATAGTCATGGTTATAAAGTTTAAGTTGTTTCCAGGTGGAGGTGTGGATAGGAATTATGCACTATATGTGGATGGGTAAGTAGTGTGGAGTGATGTAGTAATGCTTAGTAGGAATGAGAGTGGTTGAGAGTATTTTGTGTTGGAGCAAGTGGGTGTGGTGTAATGTGATCTGACTTGAGGAGCTGTGATTGGTGTAGTTGATGTGAGGTTCAGCTGTGGGTGTGGTTGTTATTACTATAAATGTAGAGGTAGTGGGGTCAGGAGGGAATTGGGGGCATGAGAGCAGAGAGAGCCCGGGCATTAGCGAGGGCAAACAGAGTGGGGCAGAGCCCACCAAGACAAGAGTAATGAGCAGCAAAAAGTAAGTGCGACTTTACAAATCTGAATACTTTAAACAAATTCCTAAGGTCTAATGGCTTACCAGCAAGCAGAATTCAATTGCTGAAGGGCACTTGTGTCCTGGTGGGAGACTATTAATTTAAAAATGGCTTCATGCTCAGCAAGATTCTAATATAGACTTAGTATTGGGGAGGGGGTAGCACAAGGGGTGTAAACCAAGTGGAATGCGAAGAAACCAGCAAAACCAGAGAGGCAATCAGTGGAAATCTATCAGTGCAAAAAGTTATTTTTTATAATTTTGCAACTATTTGTCATGCCAATGGCCATATATTTGACCATTAGCATACTTACTACATTGAATGCATGCTTTCTTTGGAGCTGTCATGCCTCCGTTTTGTAATTTGCAGAAATGTATTTGGTTAGTAACCAAATAAATTTCTGCAGGTTACACTATTCCTGCTCAGATGCCTACCTGCTTTCTGGATTGCTAATTCACCTCATTTGCATGGATTTTACCAGCAAATGGGGGAATTAGCATATGGCAGTGGTGTCCGTGCAGGAATAGTGTAGGAGTACTCATGCACATCCCGGGAGCTCGTTCCTGGATCGCTTGTTGGCCATATTGCGTGCAGCAGCTCTTGCACTATTCCTGCACTCAGTGCAGAGTTTGCTGAATCCCGGGAAGAATATAAGATGTGCATATGTGGAATACAGTGAAATACAGGTAAACAAGATTAATCTTCTTTATTTTACTTGTAGCTGGAGAAAGAAATGTGATATAATTCCCAAGGAGAAAAGAGAAGAACCAAGAGAGTGGTGGAATCTTCTGGCAAAATTATAGGTGTCCATAAGATATTCATAACTTAACTAACCACAGTAGAAAATATTACACATAATTCAGGGTTGATTAAGAAGTACAGGAATGCTTTTAAAACTGATTTTGGTGGTAATCCTGTAAATAAGTGCTATTAAACCTTTGCAGATGAAAGATATTCCAAGGAAGACAGGAACAGATCAAGAAAAATGTGTTATACTGCAATTTTAAGTATGATAAACTGCAGTGGTTAGTGATTTCTTTCATGTTTGATGACTGTGTACTGTAAAATGTGTTTGAAAAGTATGGAATTGAAGTGCAAAACCATTCTAACAGAAAAACTCAATTACCATTTAAATTCATCACAAGTATGCATAAGCACCACTCTTACATATTTGCCCAAGTTACCTAAACATTTCTTCAATTACTTTCCCAACATGTACACATAACCTTTTCTCATAGACAACTGTACTTCAAAAAATATATTTTTCTCAGTGGTTTACTGACTTGACACCTTGCATTAAAAGAGTATTGTGTGGATCTATTATGCTTTTTTTCTGTTTTGTCTCTCACTGCCCCTTTTTTCTCTTTTATTTATTATTTTGCTTATGCATTTCATTTTACATTTTTGTTTTCCTTCTCTCCATTTCATTTTTCTTTTATACTTGTTCATATCCCTCAGAAGTAGACCAGGCATGTACCTGCCAAGCTAGGAGAAGAGCAGTCTCTGCCTATCCGGTGCCATACTCGCATGTTCATAGTGGAGGCACTGGTCTTACAGCACACAGGCACGTGGCAGCCTGGCAAGAATCACTGAACAAGGGGCTTCAATGTTTGGTTGAGGATGTACTGAATGAGGTAGTGGATAGCAGAATTACACCAGATGAAGCCTTACTTCATTGTGCAGAAGACATGCTCACGCAGTTGGTGCTGACCACTGCGCAAACATAGGCCCTTACCCCCTCAACATCGGGGACCTTCACATCAATGATGTCTGGCAGTGGATGTGTATGAAGCTCTGTAGACTGGATACACAGTTAGGACTTCCTCAGCTCTTCTTCCCTTACTGTTTCTTCTGTACCCTTTTTCCTATTTCCCACTCACACTATCTTCTTACAAAAAAAAAAAAAAATTGAAAAATAGAGGGTTCTATCCCCCACCAAAAACATAGTGCCCATTCTTTCCCACCTCCTCCAGCTCAAACCCTCTTAATGTTTCCTGTGTTCACCTCTTTGTTGTCTACTCTTTTTCAGTATTTCCTATCACCCCTTTTCTTTTGTTTAATAAAACCATCATGGTATTCACAAAAGTATACCCCAATATGAAACCGTTCTAACCCATTTACTTAAAAAAAACAGTTTTAGCTGCA
Source organism: Protopterus annectens (assembly GCF_019279795.1). Taxonomy (NCBI): domain Eukaryota; kingdom Metazoa; phylum Chordata; order Ceratodontiformes; family Protopteridae; genus Protopterus; species Protopterus annectens. Next base: position 1,993,010,977 of record NC_056725.1, read on the forward strand.
TTGCACTACATTGCTATAATGCTTTGACCATGCTAAGCCATGCTTGCCTGTGATATGCCAAGGCACATATAATTTATTATACTGCAAAATAGTTCACATGTACAAAAATATAACCTTTACACAGTCTACATGTTTTCATATTGAATGCAATTACATTACACTGACCTAATTTTCATATCTGCACAGCACTGCTGTTCACAGCTGTGCACTACACACATACACAGCACCAGACTATGAATACCACTTTGTGTCTTCCCACCAGCACAAATGATGATAACTCTGCTCTGCCCACACCTAACTTGTCCGGATACGGTAGTGTCTAATGTACAAAATGGCCAGTCCAAGAACTGCCCTGCATAACCTAGACATAATATAACATTCATCTTTTTCTTCTATGTTATTAGTGTCATGGCCATAGTTTTATACCAGATACTACCTCTGTCAGTGCTGCCATTTACTATGCCTGCCTCTGCCTCAGCTGTAGAACTGCTGCTGCTTGTTTCTCAACTCTCCACCCTATCCTTTTGCTGCTATGATGATTATAGAAGGCCCTGTCATGATGCTTACATCCTACTCCAGTCTTTTGTGGACTTCCATGTTGTGTAGCATGTCATGGCACACACAGCAAAATTCTTGTGGTATATAGCTGGGTTATAATGCAGTACTCCAATAAAAGCAGAAAGCAAATAACTCCAAAAATCCAAAAAAGTAAACAAAAGCTGTGTCAGTACGAAGAAATGTATTATAATCCAAGCCAATAGAAAGCACTTTCGTCTCTTATGCAAGAGACTTCTTCAGACTATGGCTTTACCATAAAACACATATGATTTAAATACTACATTAATTAACATTTTAAAACACCATTTAACATTTAAAAGCAAAGTGACATAAAAATTCACAGTAACCATGCATACATTAATGCTTCAACCCCTTTCTTTTTAAATACATTACAAACTCTTCCCTGTTATTTAAACCTGGAAGGAAACAAGCATTTAGTTTAACTTGCCAACAATATTCTAGCCAACCTAGTTCTTCTTCAACATTTACTGACTTAATATTTTGATGCACAGTGTCCAAAACTATACATTTAAAATTAATTTTACATTTCTTATCAACATAATGTTTGCAAATAGCATTTTTTGTATCTCCATTACTAATAGCATAATTATGTTCATAAATTCTTTTGTATAGTTCTCTCTTTGTTCTTCCCACATAAAATGATCTACATTCTGAACACATCAATAAATAAATAACATTGTTTGATTTACAAGTAAACCTCTCTGGGACTTGGACTACTGTTTTCCCCACTAATAATTCACTACTATCAGTAAATAAATATTGGCAATAGTTACAATTATAACATTTAACCATCCCTTTTCTTACCTCAGCTTCTTTAACTTTATTTAGTTTACTTTGAAAAAGATCTTTAAAGTATCTAGCCCTTTTCTGTACAAACTTGGGTTCATTCCCTATTTTCTCCATAATTTCTCTATTTCTTTTTAAAATTCCCCAGTTTCTCCTCACTATATTCTTTGTAGTGTTCATATCTGTACTATTTTGTATTGCTAATGCTGTACTATATTTTTTATGTGTTTTATCACTAACATTCATATTGACATTATTTTCAATATTATTCCTCGTAATTAATTCATCAGTGAACAACCTTTGTACTTCATCTTGAGGGTATCCTCTTATTTCCATCCTTTTACAAAAATTTAAAGCTTCATGCTCAAACAATTCATCATCTTTAGTTAAATTATTAATCCTTTTAAGTTGTCCCTTAACAATATTAACTTTAGTTCTTTTAGGATGCAAACTAGAATAATGCAAATACATATTATTTTGAAAATCTTTCTTATAAATCTTATAAATCAATGTATTATCATATTTATATATTGCCAGATCTAAAACATTGATTTTATCTACATTATAGCTATATGTAAATTTTATATAGGAACAAACATTATTAATGTAATTAAAAAAATTATTTAACTCATTAATAGTACCATCCCACACTACAAGGACATCATCAATAAATCTTAACATCTTGACTATATGTTTACTATGTTCACTTTCTAAAATATTGGCTATTTCCCAACCTTGCATAAACACATTAGCATAACTAGGGGCTAGAGCAGCACCCATCGCAACACCATTTGTTTGGACATGTATTTGATCATAAAACACTAAATAATTATGGCTCAAATCTAATTCAATCATCTCTATTAATAACCCTACTGTACTTGGGGAGAACACTTTAGATTCTAATAGTTCTACCCTTACTGTCTCCATTCCTTCTTTATTCGGAATCATAGTATACAAAGAATTGATATCTAATGTAACCAGTATATGTGAATCAGACACCTGAATCTCTTCCAGTTTTTTTATACAGTCATAACTATCTTTTATATAAGTCTTATCCCTTGGTACTACCCTCTGTAGATGCTTGTCAACAAACACTGACATCCCTTCAGTTTTGCTATTTCTACTCACCACTGTGGGTATTAATGGTGGTGAAGATAGGTTTTTATGGATCTTTGGAATACCAAAGATCCTACTTATTTTTGGGTTGCTATTAGATAGATTTCTTTTGCTTTTCTCATCAATTCTTCCTGTGTAGAACCATTCTTCCACACAGGAATCAATTAATGAAAATCCCTTTCTTACTTCTGACATATTCACAGGTCTATAAAAATTTGTGTCAGACAACATTTCTTTAATTTTATTTTCATATTCATTTCTATCCATCAATACCATAGAACCACCCTTGTCAGCTTTAAAAATTAAAACATCATTTTTGACTAAAGCATCTAAACATTCCTTTTCTTTTTTTGTTAGATTATATCTAAAATTCATATCATCTAACATTTCAAGCATCTGAAATTCACATACATTAAGGAACATTTCTAATTCTTTGATTAACGGTGGATTATAGCAACTCGGTTTATACATTTCACAATTACCTTGCATTTGTGCACCAAGTAAAATCCTCAAATTTAATTTCCTTGCATAGTCTCTAATTTAGTTGATCATCACCAACTTATTCGCTCTTTGCACTGCAGCGAAATTCCACCCTTTACTTAACACACAACAATCTCCATAAGACAGTTTTTACTGGATAGATTAATAATTTTGAAATTTACAGTACCTAAGTCTTCCAGTATTGTTGTTTCCTGTTCCAGTTTTTCCTTGGACCCTTTCTGCCATACCAGTTTTTTTGTGGCCGTTGCTGCTGTTTATTTGAATAAGTAAATTTATCATTGTTTCCATCTGCCATCACTTGAGCCCACGATCTCACTTGATTGTCAATTCTTTGATACACATCAATAACTTGATTATTTTCCGCTATTACATTTCCTTTTTTGCTGAGGTACCATTACTGTCGGTTTGGTTTTGTTGGCCTCCTTTGTTTTTGGTCTAACTGCTTGTTCCATTATTTTAATTCCTTCACCAACTCTGGGTTCCATTCTTTCATTCACTGTGGTTGTCTTCGAAGTTTCAGCCACATTGGTTTTATTATTTAGTCTTTCAGACCTTCTTAAAACATTTAACTCATCCTCTATTACTGCACCATCTCCATAGGATTCTTTCATACCACTATTACTTTGTAGCTTCAACCCATACGCTGCTGCCACACCCCCAGCATATTCATTCCAGACTCTGAAAAATTTCTTAGTTTTTTTCTGGCATAGCTCTTCATTGCGTTTGAGTAAATTCTCTTGTATAATACTCATCTTGCTGTTAAAATTCTCCAAGGAAGTATTGTCCTTTAACACGCTGAAGTTAGTTTTCACTCTGGCAGTTAAATCACTGATTTTAATGTTATTAGTTTCATTAATTTTAAATGTATAGTTTTGGACACTGTGCATCAAAATATTAAGTCAGTAAATGTTGAAGAAGAACTAGGTTGGCTAGAATATTGTTGGCAAGTTAAACTAAATGCTTGTTTCCCTCCAGGTTTAAATAACAGGGAAGAGTTTGTAATGCATTTAAAAAGAAAGGGATTGAAGCATTAATGTATGCATGGTTACTGTGAATTTTTATTTCACTGTGCTTTTAAATGTTAAATGGTGTTTTAAAATGTTAGTTACTGTAGTATTTAAATCATATGTGTTTTATGGTAAAGCCATAGTCTGAAGAAGTCTCTTGTATAAGAGACAAAAGCGCTTACTATTGGCTTGTATTATATTCAATTCCTTTGTACTGACACAGCTTTTGTTTACCTTTATAATGCAGTATCCTTACATAAGTGCCAAAATATCAGTGAGTTCCATTTAGTATTCTGAGTACCTTCTCAACGAAATTTCATGTTTCTGCATGGGCTATGTTATAGGCCATTTCCTGCATTACCTGCATGACTTGGGATTGAGTTTTACTCTATCAAATATTTAGCATCACTTGCAGCCCACAACTCACAGCTTATAGTGTGTGGTCTGCTCCCTGCTTGAATTATATCTGTGTGTATAGACCTGTCTATCTAGCACATATGTGCACCTACCAATTAGACGATTCTATGGGAAATTCCCTTGCTGTAAACATTGGTTATAGGGCATACATGTACCTCTTGAGTCATGTGAACTGCCTTAGATTCAAATAGACACATTACAAATAATTATGTGACCATTACTGACCACCAGGTAATATGGGGAGTAGATGTCCTTTCTGCTGATGTGTTACAATGATGGGGCCTTGATAGCAACATGTGCGCAATTGGTAGCTCCCAGGACCTCAGGGAAGTGGTCTATGTCATGAAAGACCCACATAGAGTAGATTGTTTCCACTGATGTCTTAGGAAACCTATGCACTTTCACATATTGTCACATCACATTAATAAACCAGTTAAGGATGTGTGAGGCTGGCACCTACACTATCCCTAGTCCAGTCCAGTGTATATGACTGGAGTTTTCCTGTAGTTTAGATAGTTAGGGCTCCACCAGAGGAATGGGCATGTGATGCATCCTCATCAATTCCACTTGTGGATGATGCAATTTGGGTATGTTCCTTACAGTATCTCAAACTACTTAAAAATTATTCACAGTCTGTTGGTCTCTGAACTGATGGTATTTCAGGTGCTTTCTGCAGCACCATGATGCATGACATTTTGAGCACAGACTCCAGTGATGACCTCTATGACCTGCTGCTGTGCTGCTTCTCCTATTTCTAGCATCAGCCTCACTGTAGCCTGCACATTGTGGCATTCTAAAGTGGTATGTACTACCTTCCAGTACCACTGTTTAACATCCATGTGGCTCGTGTGTAATGTGTTTGTGATTTGCATGTCATTTTGCATTCATTAACAAATGTTGCATACTGAGCTATTTTAGTGATTGTGCTAGCATGCTATCGGAGTCTGTATTTTTCAATCACCCAGACACTGACTACTGCTGTGACCTGCAGTAATTTGCACAGTGCAGTGCACTCTCTGTGTGCCTCAGCCTCTGTCTCCACTACTTTTTATATAGTAGGTCAAGTATTTTGTTTAGTTCTCTAGTTGTAACAAAGAATAAATACATGTTAATTTGGACTTCATTTTTCTTCCCATTAAAAGGGATAACAAAAAACTATAGTTTGATATGGCAAATTCCAGTACCCTACATCTGCTAGGTAATTGTCACTAACATTTGAATGTTCACATTTTATCATTACATTTTTAACAGTCTACACTGCTCTTTCCATTTGTCCATTGCTCTGAGGATAGAGTGGGCATGATGTAGTAAGTTTAAACTCCTGTTTGTTAGCAACACTTTCAAATTCCTGGCTGGCAAATTGAGGACCATTATCAGCAATAACTTCTTCTGGAATACCCTGTCCTGATGAAATGATTTCAAAGGCACTGATAACACTAATATTAATTGTGTCTTCAGCTGTCCTACCTCAGTGTACTGACAGCAATAGATTACTCATATGTCATTTCCTAATATATTCCATGGAGGATCAGGAATATTATATGAAAACATTTCTTCTTCTAAACTCTATTTTTGAAAGGCTATATAGATATTATTTTTTGCATATATGTCTTCATTTATTCTTACATTTTATGCAAATACATAGAATATTTATCACGCTTTCTTCCTTCTGGACTATACATTAATGTCACCAATTCATCTTCACAAGCGATGATTCTCTCATTCGATGAGGCATAATACATTTGCCTGTTTTAAACTGTAAATCCAAACTCAAACAAGTTCATTGTTGTATGGATAATACTATTGTACTTTTTTAGGTAATGTAAAACTTTAGACTGGGCAGCCATTCATGATGGCTTCTTTCAGCTATTGCATTTATTATTTAACCCAAATAACTTCTACCATTTATTTATTGATTGAATGATTGATTGGATGATTGAATGATTTATTTGTTAACTGTGTGAGTGGACTGGCTCTCATCCTCTTTCATCTTTGACCTGGGCCCAAAGAGGAAGTGTTGCCAATATCACAGGAAATTCTCAAACTTGAAATCACCCTACAATGGTATAGTAATTACCAATGTGAAACACAGATGCCTTCTAGTCAAAGTTCGGTCAAATACTTTAAGTGACTACTGCCTGGTTATCTCCTGTTGGTCTTTCTGGATGCTTAAAAGCCACTTTGACTTACTACAGGAACAGTAGCCACTGAAGGTACACAAGTGACCCTTGAAAACTTATTACCAGCAACAATCTGGTTACCTCTTTACACTGCTACCTAATATAGCTCTAGCCAATTTCGTCAAAAACCTACCAGAAATACAAGGCAATTTTTTCCTGTAACATGCCAGAGACCTGGGAGACAAAGGGCACCAAATGACTGAACTATGGTTCCATGCAATGATGCTACCACTAACTTAAAAACTCTACTGCTCTGAAGCTGTTACAGTCTGTTTCCTACAAATATAACAAAGCATCTTGCTACAGTTAAGCATGCCTCAGCGTTTCTGTCATGTTCATAAATGCAGTATTGGCATTTATTTATGATGCTAATACTGCAGTCATTCCCAGTTTTACCTGCCAATCACATTCCCTCTTACAGCCTGCACCCAAGGCAGGCACCACCTTCGCCCTGTTCTAGATATGGCTCTGTCATGACGTCCAACGATGTATGTATGCAGATGACTTATTGCTCTTTAATTCTATCTAATTCTCCTTTGAATTACAGAAGGTACTACAAGCCAGCTTTACTTTCCTCTGCAATTGGACTAACAGAAACAGATGCTTGGTGCCAGAGTCATGGGCTCAAGCTTAATGCCAAGAAATGTATAGTTATCCCCTTTGGGAAAAAAACATGTACCCATGAATTACCACATAGGTGGCAGTACACTAAACACTAAAAGTGTGATAAGAGACTTAGGGACACAGGTGGACAGTGGTCTCACCTTTGATAACCACATCGCCACAACAGTCAGGAAATCCTTCTATGTGGCACACCTCATCACTAAGGGATTCTCATCCAGAAAAAAGGAAGTCATTATCTCACTTACTCATCCCTCATTAGACCCATTATAGAGTACAATGCCCTGTTTGGTATGTACCTCACAAGACATCTGCAACAGCTGGAAAGGCCGCAGAAATACCTCACTAAAAGAATCCCAGGCTTAAAGCAGATGCCCTATGCTGACCATCTAAAAAAATGCCAGCTATACTCTGTGGCATATCGTCTACTCAGAGGCGATCTCTGCTTAACATACAGGGCCATGTCAAACCCTGAGTTGTTGGGCATGCTCCACTTAAAGAACTCCCAATCCCTCAGAGCCACATGCTCCAGGGATCTAAGCCTCATCATCACAATGAACAAAACATGCTAGAGGGATAGGTTCCTGACCCAGAAACTCCCCATACTCTGGAACAGAGTGCCCATACATGTCAAGCAGAGCACCTCCTTGGTCTTCTTTAAAAGGAACCTTGATGATTGGATGGGAGATAGGAAATTCACCCCAGGGATCACGTCAGTTGCTCTGATAGACAGGGGTACAGGGAAGTAAATATTGTGGGAAGAAATATTCAGGGAATTGTTATGGCTAGGCTTGTATAGGCCCTAGGGCTGATAGCCTAGTACCAACCTATGAATCTATGAATAGCAACAGATTAACCATCTGCCCTAACAATCCCAGTGTTATGTTATTTGGTATGTCACATAAACTAACACAGTCCCCCCAGCCACAATTAAAAACAACCCGAACAATCAGATAACTAATGTCCCTCAGCAAAAATACTTAGGCATATTACTTTTCCCAAGTTTATCATTCACACTACATACATACACGATAGCAAAGTATTTTAATAATTAAACCAATCTTGCAAAAAGACATTGTTATAAATGTACTCATCCCAGTGTTTAAATATGCTCTTCTTGTATTAACACGACACTCCAGTTCCAGCACTGATACATACTTCAAGTAGTAGACAAATATAACAGTGCATATTGGTAGCAGACAACAAATTATCTTTCTGTACTGTTATCAGACAGACAATATCAGTGTGTATTATTAGCAGACAACCAGACTCATGACCCTAAAGTACTACAAGATTTCAAATGGCTACCAGTTCAAAACACAGCCATAATGATATTTAGAACACTTATATTAAAAAATGTAAAAGTAGAACCACTTTCCCCTAAGGGTCATGCTTTCAATTCGGGCCCCAATGTATATCCTCAAAACCAGTCAGGTTGATGACAGCATCCTGTACAGACCACACCTTGGTTTACCAACAGGCAAATGAGCATTTAACACACATATCCCAGCTACATGAAATAATCTTCCCACAAAAATAAGATCACAAAATACTCTTCATAGCTTCAACATACTAAAAAGATCTTGAAGAGCAGTCTACTTGTACTTGCTTTAGAGAGATTGTTTAACTTCCTATGTAACGACTGTTCATTCTGTATTTACAGCATTATTTAGATGTGCTATTCTTATTAAATCATCTGAGAAATCTGTATCTGCCCACAGTGTGGTTAAAAGTGCATAGCTGAGCCAACCTCATTGTGTTTAATTTAACAAAAACATTCAATAACACCAAGCACATAATGATATATGGTACTGGACATGCTGCAAACAACCTAACAGTTTGATGTGGATGGTATTTCCATTTAATCCATTTTGTCAGACTCTGAGGATCTATATGTATTCAGAGTGTATTGTGTTTCACATCTGTAACCATGTTATATGTTCATTATGTTTGCCTTAAACTGTTTAACAATTACAAACGACTGCCCATTATTTTTCTTAAGCGCTACAGGCATTCACTTTGGTGGATGAATTAGTGCTACTGTCTTCTAAAACACATAATCGCAATATTCCTCTGAAAAATAGCTTAATCAACTAAAGAAACCATTAACATCAATAACATCTTCACTAGACTAGTTCACTTCTGATTTATCATTTATTAGTTTCACTCTCAGTGATGTATTGATAACTGTAATTTTGTTACTAGCCTTATTCCTAACATTAGGAATTTCCTGGTGCTGCCCTGAACAGACATGTGCAATTCATACATATATACATACATACATACATACATACATACATACACACAATACACACATGCAAATATTTCAGGCATGGAAAATAATGTCCATCTAGCCCAGTAGTATACCAGAACAGTTATTCACAAAAATATCTAAACTAGTGCTTGCTATAATTTAATTTTGTAATCTATTCCATGTGCCAACTACTTTCACAGCAAAGCGATTAGTACACATTGTCATTCCTACAAAATCAACTTTGTAGGTTGTCTCATGATTGTCTGCTACATATTGATAACTCTAAACATTCCCAGAGGTAGTTGTCTATAAATGCCCTATATACCTAAATAGGTTCTCCTCTTAAATATCTATATGAGACAGTGTACAAGTTCAAATATTTTAGTCTTTCACAATAACCTAAATTTTTACATTCATGGATGCCTTTGTTGCATTTGCACTGTACTCTTTCCATTTTACTCAGGCTTGCTTTCTTATAAGGTTTCCATATTGTTATTCCATACTCAAGTTTAGGTCTAATATAATTAACAAACAATTACTTCATCATTTCTGATTTCCTATTCTTTATAAATCATTTCATACACCCTATAGTACTATAACTATCATTAACCAATTGATTGAGATAATTAGAAAAACTCAGAGCTGGACTTACCCATATAACCAGGTCCTTAAATGAAGCTACAGTTTCAATCACTGTGTGCTGTATTAAATATTCACATTTCAATTTAAGTCTTTCAAATCTCATATGCTTAGTTTTTTATGTATTTATCAGCATATTATTCTCCTGTTTCCAGATGGTCAAATTAGTCAAGTTGTTTAGCAGACATGCGTTATCTGTGACACATATAATCAGTTTACCTATTTTCATGTCATCTGCATATAGAACACCTCAGATGAAAATGATAGATCTGAATGATACAGTCTAAACAAGTATGGCCATAGGACAGAGACCTATGGGACACAATGACTGTAATCTCAAATTTTACCTGTCCGCTTGTCGCTCGATACCTGCTATGCCCTATTTGTAAGCTATGCAGCTACCATCTTATCAAGTGTACATTAATACCTAGTCGTTCTAATTTATTGATCAATGTTTTGTGCATGACCCTAGCAAATGCTGAAGTTAAATCTGCATAAATTACATCACAGCACATTACGTTCATTTATAGCTGTCATTGTATTGTTATAGAAGAGCAGTGGTAATGGATCTATTTTAAACATATGCATGCTGATACATGGTTTCAAGGCCCAACCTTTATTTTTTTGGCAATAATTTATCCAATATAACCTTCTCTATTTTTTCCACAGCATGAAAGCAAATGTATGGGTCTGTATGACTCTGGGTTTGTCCTACATCTCTTTCCCTTAAGGATAAGTTTGACAAATGCATGTATGTCTCCAGTCATGAAGAATCTCCCCACACATATAAAACCTAGTAAATAACAAATATAATAGTACTGTAAGTTCATACCAAGTGTTCTCAAGTCATTATTAATAATTTCATCTCCTCCCTGTGCTTTGTTTGGAACCATATTGAGTATTTCTTTTTCAATATAGTCTAATTTGATTTCAGCATACGAGGTTATCTTTATTGAGACATGCTGTTTTGCATATGAGTTTGTAAATATATTTATAATCCGTTGTGTCTGTGAATAAATTTTAGAATCGATACACAGTTATTCAATTTGTATGTTTTCACTCCTACCACATCTTATGTATCTATAAAATGGTTTCTTATTATGCTCACGATTTTTATATAAATGTCCTCCAGTTTATTCTTGTTCTTGTTTCACATTATGCTTAATTTGTCTCTCTAACTTGTTAATTTTAGTTTTCAAAGTCACAGTTTGACCTCCTGTCCATGTCTTATATTTTTGTCTTTCACTTCAGTCAAGAATCTTGCTTTTATGGAAAGAAATCCTCCTGACAATGTGTTCCTAGATTCTGATGTTTTTACATTCCTTCTGCATTTTTTCCCAATTAATGTATTCCTCAAATTAGTTTCACAAAGTCACTGTTTTGATTCCATAGTCTGTTATTAATCTTCTTTGCATTGGTTTCTATTTCAGTTTGGAAGAATTATCTAGAAAAATGTGACCTTTATAACTCAATGATCACTACACATCAGCAATGGTGGTAAAATCTGACATGAAGTAACAGTAATTTCTTTAATAATACAGTGTCTCATATGGTCCATTCCCTGGAAGGCATTTTTAAAATCTGAAACAATTATGGACATGTGTTGTAAATAATTTCCTTACTTATGTTATTGAATCAATATTATTCCAGTCTGTTTCTGGTAAATTTAAGTCCCCATCCAAAATTATTCTTCCTTCCTGTGATTCATGCCAGAAATATATCAATTCCTTTAGCCCATCAGTGCTTCACTTCGGTTATCTATACACTCCAAAGTTTCAAGGTTGTCTTAATTGCCACAGTTGGTACACTAGCTAAATTATTGGTGTTATCGCTGGGCATGTAATAATCCCAAGTGTCATAACTGTCTTTAATCCCAATCATAACATCTCCACTTGATTTTTTGTTAGAATATATGTTACAGTAAAAACATTTATACTCTGACATAGCTGGTTTCCAGTCATTGTTCTTTAACAATGTTTCACAAGCAATAACAACATCACTATTATGGAAATATAGCAAATTTTCCATTAAAAAAATTAAATATTAATGCTTCTAGTATTAACAACCATCAGAGATGCATCAAATGTTGCTGTCTATAAAATGTTACATTTTCAACCCTGCAAAAAATCCTGCCTTGTGTTTGTCAAATATTGCAAAATATCTACTTCAGAAATGATTTTCCCTGATCTTGAATCCTGTTTAAACACGTGCCCAAAATTAGGCTAGGTGCTCTACAAGTTTTTTTTTCATGTAGATTTAATCAAAAAATCTTTTCATTCACAGTGACCTGACTCTCCTTTCTACATGCGATTTGTGAAAAATACATCCTAACACAAGTACAGGCTATGCCGTCTATGAAGGTTGTAAGTTCCTACAAACAGTATGAGAATCCTTGTGGACAAGATTACTGTTACCAACATGAATAAAAAGAGTTACATACTTCCTTACATTAAGGCATTCTAAGGCCTTTCTATTTTTGCTCCTGGCAAGCATAATGTTATTTGATGTTTATTACTGTCTCTGCAAATTTAAGTATCAGCACCTCTAATAACTGAATCTCAATTACAATTACAAGAATATCTATTCTGACCAGATCTGAAAAATCTTCAACTGCTAATTCGGTATTACCTGCTTTATCGATTCTTACAAAGGAATGATTTTCATTACCATTAATCTTATTAATCCCACTGTTTTCATTGCTTATTACATTTGCAAGCATAAAGTTCTCATCCAATTGGTTTTGTACATCCACAGCTTGAGCCATGTTGTCAGCTTCTGTCTTTCCCCTCTTTTTTCTTACAGTAATGTTCTGCAATCCTTCCACATTCAATTTTGATTTCTTCATTTTCATCTGCCCCTTGTGAATGTGTAGGATGCATGGTGCTTCTATTCTGAGAATCATATAACCACACCAAGTGTTCCACAAGCTGTGCAACCTAATATTGTTGGTAAGATTCCTTTAATGTCTAAAGGTGCCACTTGAAGCATAAGCTTGTATCTTCTATCCTGGTAAGCTCATAGGCTGAAATGTTAAGATTATGTCCTACTTGTCTTCAAGCATTTTATAGATCTAGGACCTCGCTGATATGTAATATTTTCCACTCAATTCCTGACTGCTCCTGAAAGTAAGAGAAGGATTATTCAATAATTTTGGAAGGAATTGTGTAATATACCTCACCTTTTTTAATTTATGCATATTTTAGTATTACTCGTCTTCAAGAGCTTTTATAGATATAACACCATATTGGTATGTTACATTTCCCACTTAATGCTTGACTTCTCCTGATCGTAATAGAAAGATTATTCAATACTCTACAATGGAGATGTATAATTTACCTCTCACTTTTTTGAGTAATTAATATGTACTTTTAGTATTAGTTTCCCTGGTCTAGAGTAAGATCTATCTGGAGTGCATTCCAGACATAGACTTTGAATTAGAACTAGATTGGACATTGCCTTATATACCAAGCAGCGGCCCTGTTAAAATAACATGTATAAACAGAATATAATGATAATTCCTGAAACCTTTCTGAGTAGGTCAGGTTTTCCAGCCCTAAGACTTAACTACAGAGGAATTGTTCTACATTTTCAAGTGCTTCATTTTTTTAGTGGAATATTTCAGTACAATGCAGAGAGATTTGTGAACAGTAAGCAGCACTTTTTCCCTTTTTTATTGATGTCTGTTGTTTCTTATTGCCTGCCAACCATGCAAACAACCCATCTAATTTATTACACGATGGGGCAATATTATTGGAGGCTTTGGCTTTCAGTTCATACCCCCACACTTGGCTCCTAACATAACCACCCACATCAATGCATGGGCTTTTGGTATATTTGCTTTGCAAGTGAATGTTTCCTCATACAAGCCAGTGAGAGCTGCCATCACCAGATTATTAGCACCAAACTCCTGATCCAGATCATTTCAGTGCCTTTTAAGCTTCTCCTGCTTGGTGGTGATTTGTCAGCTGGAAGCGCCATTCTGTTCCATCACAGGATAGGTGAACTGGTGTTAATAATTCCCTCTCATCCTTCTCCACCTTGCTGCTTAGCATCTTATACTCTATTTGAATGTATAATATATAGATGAAAGTCAGGTCTTTGTCCCTGTGTATCACAAATCCAGACAGTAGCTGGCAATTTCATTGCTTTAAGTGTGGATTCAGATAAAATATTGCATTATGTACTACTATTTAACTTTAAAATGTAATGCTCTTGTCCTGAGTAGGAAGAAAGAAGCTTTTATGTTGATGCAGTGCTATCTGGACCATGTGTACCCATGGGCATTTTCTGATGCCATTTCCTTTGCAGTCCTAGTATCATCTCCATATGTCACCAGTGTAGATATGGCATGATTTTTATAATGCATGCAAAATTCTTCTTTCAGTGAATAATGAAAGTCACCAAACTCACAGCCTCTACATCTGTTTTTGAACTCAGCTGTATAAGACAGTTGTGTCCTGTGCCATTTGATTTTTAGCTAAAAATAAATGCCTTACATATGGAAAAGTATTCTTTGGCCCAGACTGTGCTTGAAATCTCTCTCCTTTAACTGCTAATTTATCTTTTTCCTCCTCACTGAGGCTAAAGGTATTAAATACCTTTATAGCTTCTTTGCCTGCAATACGTATGGAACAATGCACACTGAATTTTTCTATTTTTCTCTGGCAGTGAAACGGAGCTCAATATTCTGGATCCAAAGTTTTCCATTTTTGGACAAATTATGATGCACATTCAATAATATTACAGTTTTGAATTTTGACATTGTGAGGTAAAGTGGTTTTTGAGAAGTCATATTTCAAAAGAAACTGGTGGTTCAGCCATTTTTCTATCTGAAAAAGAAAAAAAAAGTAATTATTTGGCAGTGAGCTACAAAATGCAAAAACCCTATATTTTAAACTATTAAGCATAATACTACATGCAAAACTCATTGCATTTTTATTTTAACATAAATAGAAAAATGACAGTCATTTGCAGAACGTTACATTTAAATCTGAAAATGAAATACTTGTTGAGTTTCTCAGGCATCTTCATTTAGTTTTGCTGCCAATAAACCAACAGCCGTATCTCACAGTAGAAATTATGCAAATGTTCTACATAGTTATGAAGATTATTGGATGAATACACAGCAGTAAGAAAGCTTCTGGTGTCACAAGCTTATTTTTATCCTGACACCATGTAATAAATATGTCTTGTGAGTATAATCAAACATGCCGGTAATGAAGAGACAGACGCAAGAGGCACATTCACATCAACAAGTTTACTGAACAGATTTAGATGGACACGTTTACATGGCAAGTACTTCCCAGAATTAAACTACCATTGTATTTCATGCACATATTCTACAGTAGTTTAAAGAGTGAAGATAAAGAAATAAAAAAAAACAAAAAAAAACAAAATGGTCCTTATCTTGTTAGCAGTGTCTGGGACCCAGATATTTTAAATGACTGCCACATAGATCATGAATGTCAAAACAAGACATAAAAGAGCAAAGAAAAAGTCATAAATGCCTGTTAATCTTACTACATTTGCATTTCCCATAAGTACTTGAGTTGTTTCCAGTTTAACAATCTTTAGGCCTCCAATGCAAGAGAATATCATGACATAATTAACCATAGTGGCTACTTATGTGCCCAACGTGTTGTAAGAGTGACAGTTAACCTTTATTCCTCAGCCTCATGTTCAAAACATCACAAGTCTAGCTGTAAAGCTGAGTGCTGGGGACAGGAGGAATTAAAAAAAGAATAAAGAAATAGAGGCATTTTGTGTAGCTTACTGTAGGCAACACTATAAGCAGGACTTTTATGTTATGGAAGACAGGGTATAGGACTGTGTCTGAATAAGAAGTGAAACAGCTTAGAAAGCAAAACAGAGCCAGACAATAAAAAGAAAAAAAAAAATCTTCCTGATACAGTCTGGTTAACCAAGTAAAAGCAGTTGTGAGTTAATGATTACTGAATTCAGGTGTGACCACCCATATCATTTCAGCAATAACACAGGCAGTGCAAAACCCAACACCAGGTACAATTCACCAGTTTTATATACAGGTGTGATTGACTGCATCATTCCAGCAGGAACACATGCAGTGCAAAAAATCAACATTATGTACAGTTCAACAGTTTTATATAAAGGTGTGGCCAACTACATCATTCTGGCAGTAACTAAGTCAAATAGGCATACACATTGCTGGAACTTACAAACATGATGTTTCATTTTCTCTAGTGGAATCACTGGGGTGCTGGTCAGTAATGCTAGATTGGTCAGTTGTCCTTTCATTCCCTTCAGATAGGAGTCGCTACTGCTACTGTGGTTATCGACAGCAAGCAGCCGAATAAAATAACAGTAAATTCTGTCACAATGAACTACTAAAAGGAAATATTATATTTTCACACAAATTAAACACTACTCTTGAACTGCATGTTTCCAGATTTTTCCTTTCACGTTTTTCTCATGTCTTTTCCTTTTTGCCTTCATTGCTTCCCTCACGCAGTCCAAGAGAAATCAAAAAATAGCAGAGAAGAAATTTCGATATTGACTGTTCTCAATATATAATTTAATAATGTAATAAAATCCAAACAAGCATTCCAGACACTATGTCGAAGGAATGATGCAAATATATTTACAGGTGATATAAAATAGCAAATGCATGCAAATAAATACAAATGTGTTTTGGCTACAGCTTTGCAGGTTTTTCAGGTGGAGATATCTGAGGAAGCTGCAGTGAAAATGACTTTGTAAATATTTGCATTTATTTGGTGGTTTATATTATCTGTAGTTTTAAATAAAGTATTTGCAGACATTTGTTTTATTTGATATCTGGAATGTTTTTTTTTCATTTAAAATGAAGCACTTTTTCATTTAACGAGACCATGTCATTATGTCATGACAGCTGTGAGCATGCTTCTCGACTGCTCTGAATTTTCCAGAACATTCCCTGAGTTTTCCTCATGCTTTTGCCTTGTCCCCAATACATGTTTGATTTGCTGGTAAATCATAGAGGATTGCAGTCAATAATACGAGTTTCATATTCATTATTGCATACAAAATGCATCTTGATGGAAAATCTGTTACTATAATGCATTTAAAAATTATAAGAATAATAATAATTAACAAATTATTCATAATACTGTACCTTTCCCCATTATTTTTGACTTTGAACATAATTCCTATGCAAACAAAGTTTACAGGTATGTTTGAGAGAGAGGATAGAAGCTTATGCGATGCATCTAAACGAAGTATAGTTTAGGCGTTCAATCTATACTCAACTACCAACCACATTTCTTCACTAAGAATTGGTTGGTTAAGTGCACTGACCTCTCGGATGTCAGTGCACATAACTAGTCACCTCCCTCTTATGCTGTGGTAGATACATCTGTATTCAGCTGGAGCTCTTTGGCTGTTTCTGTATTTTAGTTTATCTTTTTAAGTAAAAAAAAAATTAAGTAAACTAACATAAAATAAAATAGAAAAACATTTTGCAGAACTCCTCTTCTGTACTAACCTTAATTCAAGAAACCCTGCAAAAGTTTCTAAGGAACCCTAGGATTGCAAGAAAGAGACTTTTAAGAACCACTGCTCTGGTGTGCTCAACCTATTATTCTATCTGTGGTTACATTTATATGCATACTGCATTACACAAGGCTATTTCTTGCATGATTTACAGCAGTCTCCTGCTGAAATGCTTTATATTAAAATATTAAAATGTATACTTTGATAATGCAAGATCTGAAAATGATGGTGTTGAATAATGATATAAACCCACAGCCTTGGCAATTTTTATTTATTTTCATTTTATTCACTTAATTTAAAAATATATATATTATTATGTTGTGCTTGCACTACATTTTTCTTCCATTTCAGAATTGGAGTCAAATTATTTATCTGTTCAAGCTAAGCTGTATCTCTCATGGGATATACATGCATTTATAATGATTAAAGCTGTAGTATAGCATTATGGAAGACCTCCTGTGTCATGGATATATCTAAAAGTAACATGCATACTACTATATTATATTGCTTAGACCGTTGATAAATAGTAAATAAATATATCTGCATATGTTTCATAAGCTTCTCAAAATGCAGACTGACAATACAAAATATTTTGTAAACAGGCACCCATCAACAGTCTATATGGATTTGAGTTTCATGTAGTCACAACAGATTCTAATAGTCATATGAGTTACAGTGCAAAGTGATAGTTCACAGCTAGTGTACTCTTTTTTTTTTTCCAGAAAAAATCTACACATAATTTTTCAAATAAATGGTTTTCTGATGCCATGCCTTATTGATACACTGACTTTCGTATATAAGGGTATGTTTTATAAACCAGATCCATTCCTGTACACATCTTCAGCTTTTCTTTATGAAAAGACATTTAAGTAGTGACACTTGTTGTAAATTACTGGAGTGTTGCTTTAAATACAGTACAGCCAATAAATAAAAGTGAAAACTTACATAAGGCAGCACGATTCAGTAATTGCTGTTTTGGAGCTCACGTCTCTGCAGTTATTTAGCTCAGCATTTTAGCTCCAGCTGCAGTACAATTTTTGCCAAATATAGATAAATGAAGTTAAGGTTATTGGCAACAGCTATTTCTGTGTTCCTGTTCTGAGTTTATAGATTTCACTGGAATGGCATGGCTTTGTTAATAAAGGCAGCTATCCCACTGTGAATCTTCTCTCACTGGTGAATACAACACTTCAGATCAAACCTGCAAAGAAATAATTAATTATATATCACTTTCTGAACACAGGCACAAAGCCAGAATAACTAATATGTTTATACTTTAAGCAATCTTTTCAAGCATTTTAGGCCAATAAGAATAAAGTAGAATAAGTCTTCAGTTTATGATACAAAATAGTTTAATTTCATGTCATTATTTTCATCCAGACACCATATGAACTTGAAACTAGAACCAACATAGTCTCTTTGCAATGAAGCATTGTCCAACCTTATTTTAATGTATGACACTGCACATGAAGATAACCTCAAACTTAAAGCAACCCCTGAAGTTGCTGGAATCAGGACATAAAACCACAGGATTACAGTATGAGCATCCCCAACAGACGTTTCTGTCCTCTGGCCTTATGAATGTGAAGAGTCAGGTGACCCAGGGTGTGCATATCCATCTGATTTAATTTGTATGCATCAGTATTAGGCTTCTACCCCTAATATAATGCAATATGCATGATAGAACATGTGATCTCTCCTGTACTGCTTGATGCAGACATTTGAAGACTTTTCCCTCCAGCCAGGCCTAATCCACAAGTGAAAAAATGAAAAGGAATGCCAGAAAACAATGCTTTGATCGTAAGATTAAATCAGGTATTCACCTCTTCAAAAAATAAATAAATATCAATAAACATAAGAAAAAAGACTGCACTCCTACTGTACAATAAATATAGATTAATCCATATGAAAAAACTGATAAAGTTATACATATGCATATAGTTACCAACTTAACACAGACTACATCTTCAAGCAATCATGTATTGGCATACAAAATGCATGCATTATATATTCACAACTGCAGTTTGTTATTAAATAATTAACATTTAAAGCTATATCCACAGAAGATGCATATTTTCCACCTATTATGTTCCTACACTCGTATATGCAATAAATATAACAGAAGGTGAGTGATGCATAAAAAGCATCTGCAGTCAAACACATGGATTGTATTTCAGAACAGTTTAATATACTTTAAATATGAGACACACATATAGGTGCTTATACACACATACATGCAGGTAGATAACATGTACACAGGCAGGCGTACACACACACACACACACACACACACACACACACACACACACACACACACACATACACATGCATGCACGCACACACACACACACACACACACACACACACACACACACACACACACACACACACAATAATAATACAAAACAATACCTTATTTAATAGTTTTATGTTCCAGAGCTTTCAAATGTCTTTAGTTTAAATATTCCAAAGTTTTCCTTCCTAAAGTAAATATTACAAGCTATCACTGTCAGACAGAAGTGTCAGAAATATAAAGGCACAACCCTAATCAGACATGGTTCCTTTTCATGTAGAGTATTAATATTAAAACTATCCCAGGGATTCAATAAATTCCATGTAGGCTTAATGTGAAGCCTACATGGAGTTTAAGTGCTTGTGTGATGAGCTGCAGTGCTTATAGGTTCATAGGTTGGTACTAGGATATTGGACCTAGTGCCTATACAAGCCTAGCCATAACAATTCCCTGGTTATTTCTTCCCACAGTATTTACTTCCCTGGAACCCTGTCCAGCAGGGTGACTGACGTGAACCCCAGGGTGAATTTCCTATCCCCCATCCAATCATCAAGGTTCTTTTTGAAGAGGGCTCGCATATCGCATATGTATGCTGTGCATCGCACTTACATAAATACAAGCCAGGTTTTGTGGCTGGCAACAGTGTTGTTACAATAACAGTACAAAATCCAGGAATTATCAAAATACTCTCTATTCAAACAGTCCAAGTAAATTCCAAAAAAGAAAGAGAGAATACCACGGCTGGAGTGCAGTAAAAGACTTTAATTCACCATAAAATTACAAAAGCAATAAAACATGGTGAGCACTTTCACAGTCTATTATACAACTGCTTCTTCAGACCAAAAAACCACATACAGCCTAAACTCATTTATACTAATAAAAGCCCAAACAGCAGGCAGGATTAATTAAGACATCTCATTCACTCAGACAGATTACAACGAACAGAAAAACCTTTAATGTGTAAGGTGTCGTGCTTTCAAAACTCATTTCAACGAGACCCTGTCATTAAGGCCGAGGGACTTATCACTATTCAGACATATAATCCGCTCTTGTTCTTTCTCCTCAGTTAAGTTCTTAAAGTCTCCCCTCTTGAATTTGTGACCAAGACTTCTAATACAAAAACTTTAAAGCTGTGATTCTGTCCCTTGTCCAGTGCATGTTGGGATAGGGCATTTGTAGTTTTCATATTTTTTTATGTCATTAACATGCTGTAGTACTCTATCTTTCAAGCGTCTGTTAGTTTTCTGTATGTAATAAGCATGACATACCACACAGTATACAAAGTTGATCAAGTCCTTAGTTAGACAGTCTGCATAAAGGGAAGTCTCAATAACAAAATTCAGCATAGGGTGCACAAATTGTTACCTAAATGTATAAACCTTCAGGCCTTACATTTCCTACAGGTAAATATCCCTTCATGATCTGATAGGGGGATATATACATCCTTCATGTTCTTATAGCATAACTGTCTCTTCAAGGATGGTCTATTCCTGAACGTAAAACTGGCTTTCTCACTCAATACATTTCCTAGTTGCTCATCTGACTTCAGAATAGGCCAGTTTTTCTTAATAACATCAAAGACCATGCCAATATTACTAGAGTATGTTAGAGCTGGTGTTGTTTCTTTCCTAGATCTCTGTTTTTTAGTGTGTCTATGTCTACATGGGCTCAAAAAATATGGTCTCCCCAAGCCTTGTCTCTCTGACTGCAGTTCTTCTATGCACTTATCACCCTCTTTATTGTTGTATCCTCTCTTTAGAAAACTTAATTTTAAATCACTTAGTGCTTCATCTAAATCACCTTCATTAGTATGTAGCCTCACAGTTCTTATTGCCTGTCCCTTTACTACATTATGTGGCACATGCCGAGGATGCATGCTACTATAGTGTATTAAACTATTCTTTTTGCATTCTTTCTTAAAAATTTGTGTTTTAAGTCCACCACCTACTATCTTACTGAAGGCTACAGCCAGAAAATTAAGGGACTGTTGTGAAGAAGTGTCTGTAAACTTTATAAAAAGGTGTCGTGGAATGTAAATGGTCTATAAAACCTTTTATTAGGCTTAAAGGTCCTTTCCATAAAATAAACACATCATCCACAAATCTCCTATAATAGAAAATACGGTCCATAAAAACATTGTTTTTAAGTACAAAGTCATGCTCCCAACTGCCAAAGAAAGGTTGGTGTAGCTGTTGGCACAAGCTATGCCCATTGCCACACCAAACTTCTGTAAATAGTGGTTACCATTAAAAATAAATACATTGTTATTCAAGACTAAATTCAAAAGTGTACAAATTAAATTAGTCTTATCTGATGTCATATGATTACCAACCATTAAAAAAGACCTAATATTCTCAATACCCCATTCATTGGGTATCACCGTTAAAAGAGAGGCTATATCAAGTGTGATAAAAATAAAATCATCATTCAGATTCACATTGCAGGTCACCTGAAACAAATCATTTTAGTAACTACCTGTGTCCTTTAAGACTGTAGTCAAAGTATTCAAAACTGGTCTTAAATTTTTCTCAATATAAATCGAAATGGGCTCAGTAACCCAACCTCTACTAGAAACTATTGGATGCATAGGGGGGCACACCAAATCTTTGTGTACTTTAGGGAGTCCATACAGGACTGGTATCACTGGGTGCTTAACCACAAAATAGTTATACAAATCTTCAGTAATATGTTTTGTCATGCATAGGTCAAACAGGTAGAACTCCATTTGTTCCATAATGCCAGACAACTGACTTTTAGAAATCAAAACACACTGCATTGTCACTCGACATCTGAAGCATTCTTTCAATATAAACAGTTTTGTCTAATAGCACTATACCCCCTCCCTTATTGGCAGGTCAGATTTCTATCAAACACAGTCCTTTCAATTCTCTCAGTGCCTCACATCCAGAGAGTTGCAAGTTAAAAAAAAACATACAATTATTTTTGCTAGACAAAACTGAACATATTTCATTTTCACAGACATTAAAAAATACTTCTAAAGCTGCAGTGCTATCAGGTATATAAGTACCGGGTTTCCTAACCTGTCTGAGTGAACGAGATGCCTTAATTAATGCTGCCTGCTGATTGGGCCTTTATTAGTATAAATGAGTTTAGGCTGTGTGTGGTTTTAGGTCTGAAGAAGCAGTTGTATAATAGACTGTGAAAGTGCTTACCGTGTTTTATTGCTTTTATCATTTTATGTTGAATTAAAGTTTTTTTACAGCACTCCAGCCATGGTATACTCTTGTTCTTTTTGGAATCAACAGTGTTGTTGGCCAGGAAACTGTGTAAAGGCATATAGAACATGTAGACAAGTTTACCTATGAGTAAACTTGGCATACTGAAATAAAGGATTTGTGGTGATCATCAATGGTGCATAGAATACAATATAAATACACTAGTCTGCAGAAGTGTGCATACTGAAAAAAGCCACAGACATGAATGGTAGGAATGAAGAAAGAGGAAGACAATGAGTGAAACATGATGATGTGCACCAGACAAGGACATATCAAAGTATGTACATGCCAAACACAAGTCAAAGTATGTACACGCCAAACACAAGTCAAAATATGTACACTCCAAACACAAGTCAAAGTATGTACACGCCAAACACAAGTCAAAGTATGTACACGCCAAACACAAGTCAAAGTATGTACACGCCAAACACAAGTCAAAGTATGTACACTCCAAACACAAGTCAAAGTATGTACATGCCAAACACAAGTCAAAGTATGTACACGCCAAACACAAGTCAAAGTATGTACACTCCAAACACAAGTCAAAGTATGTACACGCCAAACACAAGTCAAAGTATGGACACTCCAAACACAAGTCAGTAGCATAACACTAATCACATATGTACATAGCACAGTACGGACTGCTGTTTACACCTCCTGTTTCGAATATATTTTTTATCATCACACATCAAAGTATATTATGTGACTGTCACACAAGGTTACATATCAACGGAGCCGACTGATTGTGATATCAACATCCTGACATGATCACTGGAGAGGACATTTAGCAAGGGCGGTATATATAATAAGCGGTATGTACATATTGTGAAGGTGTGAAAGATCAGTTCCTTGAATATGAATGAAATGTCAGCATAGCTGTCAACCAATCAGGGACACATAGCAACAAGCTCATGGACAACATTAGACAGAAGCAGGTACAATCATTGGCAATTTTAAAATAATACCATCATTAATTTGTTATTATGCAAGAACACACTTGTACAGCTATAATGATTTGTCAGTAATCTAGAAGGGAAATTCAACACCCCTTCCTCAAAAATGACTACTATTTGGAGGTGTTAAAGGGGACAGTGTTACATCTGTAGTTTAAAATACAGGCGATCCTAGCCAGTTGAGAGGCTTGCATGACATATAAGCCAAAATCCACACCTTCAACTATGTAACGCATGCTATCAGTGTTGTCAATGAGCTTTGTACTTACTGGGTGCATCACAGAAAGATGTACACACATGCATTTTGTAGAACACCTTGAAGGGAAGACTGCACTTTCAACTCCTAATGGTTATGCATCACAAAGAATGCATATGCATGGCCAACATGATGTGTGGGAGTTCATTGTGCCAGAAGTGATAAACTTGAGTAAAGTATCCCTGGATGACATAGGTATTGGCCATATGGATAACAACACTTAAAAAGAACATACTATTATCAGTAGATTCCCTACACACAGCTGTGTATTGCATGCCTCTCCCACATGTAATAGCAATGGATATTGTCTGCAGCATCTACAACTGATGTGTTAAATAGAAAGTGATCCATCATAATG
Source organism: Protopterus annectens (assembly GCF_019279795.1). Lineage (NCBI taxonomy): Eukaryota > Metazoa > Chordata > Ceratodontiformes > Protopteridae > Protopterus > Protopterus annectens. The sequence continues at coordinate 1,993,035,679 of NC_056725.1, forward strand.
AATGTTACATAATTTCATGTTCATTTAATAGGCATTTAGATAAATTAAACACAATACCATCAGATTGTGCTATTAGCGTCTGGTTTTCTCTAACATTTTCACAGTCATTTGTCTTATTTCCTTGTTGTTCCTCTTCTGTTCTCATTAGCTGTAAATCCATTAGCGTTTCGGTGGTATTCCAAAGGATCTAGAGCACTAATAAGATTTGCATCAACCATAGTTGTATTATTAGAACCACCAGAGTTTAAGACACCCTCGGTTGACAAATTATTAGTGGAATCCTGTGTTGGTTGCATCAAATCCAGCGTTGCACCTGATACCATTGAAAAAGCAGTCCGTGAACTATTAGTAATAGCAATATTCTGCTGATGTGAGACAGCTTTTCTCGTGGTTTTGTGCACGCTTCGGATTGGGCCATGTAAACACGTGACCCCCTTTTGACATTGATGATGTCACACTTAAGCTTCTTCCTTTTTTGTACCAATGAGCTTCTGCTCAAAATACATAATTCTGTCCAGAGTTTCACTAAATAGAGTAGAATGCACATTATTCTCAATTAAGTTAACAAGCTCTTCATAAAGGTCCGTAACTTCAGTTTTTATGGTAGAGTGAAAAGGTTCAAAAAATGGTTCATTAATTTCATATATTCAAAGGAGCATGCCAAACTAATTTAATCCCATTGTTTAAGTAGTTTGGGATATTTATCCTGATAAGTAGGTATCTTTAAACTATGAAGACCACATGGAACAGTCTTAGTTTAAATATAAACAGTAAAACTAAGATGTTGCAACTGTAGCTTTTTTAATTTTTTGCATTTTTAACTCAAAATCTTGTAGCTTTTCTTTGAATAAATTACAGTCAAATTTGGTAGCAACTTCATCTGAGTTCAGATCCAACAGCAGTACATTCTGTTTAATATCAATCAAATCGTGAATATGTTTTACCGGTTTATATTGAACGGTACTGGTTGAAGGCGGGTTATAGAAATGACTCATGTCAGTTCCTGTATCAACAAACACAGCAAAATCAGTAAATACAGGATACACAGAAACTGTAAGTCTGGATCCACTGCAAACATAAAGAATAGAAAATAAATAAGTCCGGAGCCATGAATTCATAAAACTTTTAATAATTCATGTGAAAAACCTTTTGCAATAATGCTTCTTCAGGCAAAACATCTGAAATAACCAGTAACCACAGATTTGTACTCTTAAACAAATACCAAATAATAAAATAATTAACTAATTAAAACAATCGAAACAATTTAAAAGACCTACTGTATTTTATTATGCAATTCCTTTAAAACTAAAAGCTTCATTCCATCCTGGTGGGTACTGCAATCTAAAATGCACTATCCACTTATTCTCATCTTTTTCCTATAGTGTTTTTAATATCCCCTCCTCTAATATAATGGCATATTTTCTGTAAAATGAAAAACTTAAAAGTATGTGTATTGTCATTGTCTCTTATATGTTTATATAATGCATTGCTTTCTTGTTTTCTTCTTATCTTAGACATATGACTGCATATCCTTTCTTTAAACTTCTGAATATTTTGAATATTCTGAATATTCTCAATATTCCTACACATATATGTTCCACTGAGCCCTCCTATATTGGACAGGTGGAGGGTGAGACATTTGATCAGGGCAGTGTGGTTGCTGCTGCTTCAGTTCCAGTTGACTCCTGCAGCCAAAGTGTGGGTGAGGTCCCACGCAGGAAGGTTGTTAGGGATGCTCGAAGGAGGCCTGCTGTCCACCCTTTACCTGATACTGGTGCATCATTATGTGCCATTCAACATATGTTTAAGGCCATCATGAAGGCACAGGCATGTTCCACTAGGGCTTCTGAGGACATGCTTAGGGTTGTAGATGTGACACAGGCTGATTTGCATGACTGCCTCCACCATGTAGCCGATTCAATGAATAGGATGACTGACATGATGGAATGGATAGTGTTTGTGATGGAACATCTTCTGGTAGGTGGACAGCATCCACATGGATGTAGGTCAGCAGCATCATCTGCTGTTAGCCAATGTGGCCATGACCAATCATGTTTCCATAGTGTCACTACTTCCACTGCTCTGTCAGTAGTGGAGCTGTGCACACCCAGATATGGTAGGCCATGGGATTATGATCCTGGGCATAGTCATAATGATTGCTTATCCAGCAGACATCAGTCACATTCAGGTAGCACCGGTAAATCTGACCGTGGGCATGGATGTGCCAGGGCAACTCATGGCAGAGCCAGTTCTCACAGTTGAGGGCAATGATGATGAATGGTTAAGTCTACCATGCATGGCCCACACCTGTCTGACATCCCTGGATGTAGAGATAGCACAGAGCTTGGCTGTGTTCTTGGAGACACACATGCATGCACACACACACACACACACACACACACACACACACACACACACACACACACACACACACACACACAGGCGTGCACACACACACACACACACACACACACACACACACACACACACACACACACACACACACACACACACACACACACACACACACACACACACACACACACACACACACACTCACACACACACTCACACACACACACACACACACACACACACACACACACACACACACACACACACACACACACACACACACAAATGGCGGGTACATGGGTAATTTGCAAGGTTTGCAGCTCATTTTGTCTCATTGGCTACTTGATGATTATCTAAATTTCTGCCTGCTTGTCTATCTTACTTACATGCACTCACTACCCTTTGTGTCAGCCTCGGCCTTCTGCCCCCCCCCCCCCAACAACACACTGTACAAATGATGAAAACTGTGCCATATCCTTGATTCTATCTTTTGGATTCAGGGGTACATAAGTCATTTGTCTGATGCTCAGGGTGCATAGCTGACTGAGTGCTTAGTATATATGTGTTTGTGATGCTCTTTTGAAAATTGTACTGCTTTCTAACAGGTTTTTGTATTATGTGTATCTTTGATGCACAAGGCCTATTAGTTGATCGACGACATATCTATTGACATAAGTCAGTCCTGTCACATATTGATGTCAATACTGTAAAGCTCACCCACCTTCTACTTATGTATGCAAGGATTTGCCATTCATTTGTGTTATTTGCCATTTATTTTCCTATTCCAGGTTCAACACTTACATTGATAGTCCTGCAGTTACAACTGTTGTAATTCAGGGCTGACTCTGTGTGATGCTAGCGATACACATTCATTAGATGGGCAAATAAAGTTTGTGAGGATTGCCTGGCATCAATTTTACTGTATGTATGTGCATAGGATGAAAGTTTTACTCCTTAGGTAATTATCATATCTACTATCTACTGCCTCTTGGCAAGGCTATATTGTGCATACCTTTATCTACCTACAGCCATGGTGGCTTATGGTTCCCCTGTGAGTTCTCACCTGCACATGGCTGTGATGACATTTCCACTGGTGGTGGGGTGTGTCCCCTTCCCCTTGGTGTTCCTGTTGAAGCTGTTTTCTCAGGTTAGTATTGCATAGGATGTACTGCAGGGCTCCCCCACATTAATCTAGACACCGGAACCGTAACTTCAGCAGCCAAAACACATGCCCCATGATATTTCTTGTTTGAGCATGTGCCTCATTATAGCATTCTTAGGTGGGTGAGTGTGCACTTCTGATGAGCATCATCAGCCATGGTGTAAGTACATACCCTGCAACCTCCAGTAAATGACATTGTGGGATATAACACCTAGAAAACCTCTGGTAGAGCTGAGAGTTGGTAACTGCCAAGGTTGCCAGCACACACATACAGGATGATTCCCTTAGTGTTACGTACAACCTGGAAGTTAATGGAGTGGAAGCCCTTTATGTACACCCTTCCCTGTTCCCCAGGTGGTGCTTTGATCTAAATGTGCATGCAGTCTATGGCATCCAAGACTTCAGGGAAGAGTGCTACAGGGTAGAAATCCTGCATAATTGTAGGTCTATCCTCAAGCATACAGAGAAAATGTATGTAGTCACTGGCATGCTGTAACATAACATTCAGGAATTGATGTAGGATCCTGGATGCTGATGGCTGTGACACCCCCAGCATGTCTCCTGTTGGACTTTGGAAGGTTCCTGTAGCTAAAATTCTAAGTGATACATGTACTTTAGTCTCCACGGGTTCCTATTACATGATCGAACTTCAACAAGTTCGAACCCTATATAGTCGAAACCATATAGTCGAACTTGCTGAAGTTCGAACAAGAAAAAAAAAAAGATGCAACAGTAAACTAACTGTTGCAAGCAAATCCCCCCTGCACCCCCCACACCCCCCCCACTCTTTAAATATACCAGCTCTGAGATCGCACTATAGTGCAGAAAGGGAATATTTCTTTCTACATTTATTTTTTACTATTACTATTATTTGACTATTTTTATTATTACATTTATTATATTTATTATTATTAGTTTACTGTTGCATCTTTTATTTTTTTTTTTGTGTTTGAAGTTTTGAAACTTCGAGCAGACAAGTTCGATATTGTCATGTTTGGTTTCAAAACTTTGATCATGTAATAAGAACCCAGTCTCCACAGGTACTGGTGCCTTTCAGTTTGCCCCTGCTCTCAGTTGAGGATGACAGAGGTTGCAGAGTTCTGGTGGTGTGTCTCTGTCCACCCTGTAGCACTCTATCTCCACCTTATACAGACCATGAAATGTTAAATGGGGTCTAAACACTTTTTCTCCTTCTTGGCTGAGGTCTATTAGCAGCAGCAATGACAGCACAGAGTTGAGCCTGTTTCCTGTACACATGTAGAAGTGCAGAAGCAGCCCCTAACATTCTTTCTGTGTAGAGTAATTTATGTGGCTGTATTTCAATAGGTTTTGGAAATCAAGGCCAAACCTGCACTGACTGTATACAATTGCTTTATAGCTTGCTGAGTAGTTCTTCTGTCTTGGATTGATTGATTAGCATACAGTTCATCTGCTTATGCTGTAATTAGCATGTCACAATGTTTACCAGGTTACTGAATACAAACCGGTGAGGTACCTTGTGCGCATTGTGGCATGATGCACGAACAGTTTTAGTGGGCTGTGTAGGGTTTATTGAATTCAGTCCTATGTGCATTTCCTTCTTCTGACATGTTCCAATAGTCTAATGCTAAGACATCTTATGGTCTTGTTCACATAGAATGCTGGGCATATACAAGCAGCTAAATGTACAAGAAAATTGCTTTTGTATTTAATAAACATTTTGAAAATAACCTGAGCAGAAATGAGAGAAACCATGATATATGAACACCTTAAGAGTTGCCTCTAAATACAGCATTGCTTTCTTATTTCTCAGCCAAATGATGATTATGTACAAGATTTCTGAACAAGTCCACTAACTTGTTCCTTAACTTTGAAATGGAAATGACGGGCCAAGAAAGAAATCAAAATGGATACAGTCCTCGTTATAAAATATTTATAAAATTTATAAAAGTTAAAAATGTTCAGGGAAAAGAGTGCAAGGGAAAGTGAGAAGAAAGGACAGGTTGTAAACCTACACACACGCACACACACACAAACACACGCTCTAGCTGAGAATCGAACAGGACGTCTTACTCTGAGGCGACAATGCTACCGCAGCACCACCACCGTATCAGAGTATTTATAATAAGCAAAATTCCAAAACGTGGATGTCTGTTTTGTTGACACAGTTTGGTCAACAACCACTGGGTCACCATGGTGGATCTTGCACATCTCACTAGTACTACTAATACAATGGGTTAGCCTCAATTATCTATGCACCAGGCAGCAGGCTATACACTGCTACACCCTACTATATCCCCAAATTGGGGTGCTTCCTTCATAATATGTTTTGATCCACTAAAAATCACAAAAAATAACCACCAGGTACTTGTCCATAATTCAGGAAAATATTTACTAAACCAACAATTAAGCACTTTTGTCCTTTACAAGAACAAGAATATCAGAATAAATTAATACAAAATAACTTCAGTTTAAATAACATTAATTGACCACTTGGCTAAAGCAATTAAATTAATCTATACCCATCCTAAAGCAATTAAATTAATCTATACCCATCCTAAAGCAATTAAATTAATCTATACCCATCCTAAAGACACATAGCTAAGTTTTGAAAACACATAATTCACATGAAGAAAATTACATTATAAATATACCATCAGATTATTTTGCACTAGACTAATAATAAATACTTAAATATATTAAAGAAAAATAGATTAAAAGTTAGCTGACCTCAGTTTAAGAACACTATGAATAGAACCAAAATTGTTAAAACTGGGGGGATGACTGCATTGAGTTTTAACTGCCAGTAAAGGTCTGTAAAGTCAGTGATGATTTCCCAGTTATTAATATATTCTGACCAGTTTGAACACATAGTATTAATTAAACACTAGATGGACAAATCTGAATATTAGTGTGTGTCACTATTTGTCTTGACACAATTAATGTATGCATGGGTTCGCTTGCAGGTCCATTAGGCTGATTCTGTTGCTAAACATTGTTTTATAACTCATGATCTTGGTTAAAATTGTAGGGTAGGGGATAGGAAAATTTTATGGATTTGTGGGGATATACCCTTATCAGTTCCTCCATCTGTGTATTATTCACTCGCAAGGACCTGTGCAAGCTTTGTTATTCTTACAATTTGGACAGCTTATATGTACTATTAATACCGTCTTAGATCTTCTTCTTTACCCTGTAATAACTGTGTCCATCCATAAAAGGAACACATGAAAATAATCGTCTCTTACCTTTTCTCCAGTTATACAGTCAGTACAACTAGTCTGCATACTTCATTACGAAAAGAAGAAGCTATTTAGGAATCCTTCCTTACTGAAGCTGTATAGAAGCGAATGATAAGTGAGATCTACAGTATTCAGAACTTCACCTCTGTTTATACGTCAGGACACCAGCTCATATCATGAAGTATATAGATTTTGGCATTGAAATCTATGGTATAACAAAGTATTTGCAGTTGTCAACTGGAGAGGGTTTATACAGCTGCAGAGCCAAACATAAATACCACCGCCTCTGCACTATTTCTGACTCCCTCACAAGAGCTGCCTACTCAAAATCCCTTCCCTACCTTCCTCACTGGTTTCAAGTAGCCCTTATATACTAGCCATAGCTGGTGAGCAAATAAAGACAGGGAGGGGTTGTTCTGTGTAGCACCCTAAAGATTCTAGATTGTTGGGGGATAGACAGCAGACAGCCTTCACTGCCAAAGCTATCAACGTACTAATGTACCTGCACAAAAATTTTAAAAAATGAACAAGCATAGGAATCTGCCTAGTTCCAACCTCACCAACACAAGTGTTGACAAAAAAAAAATAAAAAACAGAAAAACTAGTAGTCTTAAAACTTCGTTGATGCACTCAGTCACAATAACTTCCAGAAATCAAGAAACCCAAGCAGTGCTCCAAAGCAGCAAGTCTTTGATAAATAAAGGCATGTTGTTTTGAAACACTACCTGGGTTTCATAATTTTTTGGAAATTATTGTGATTGAGTTCATCAAACAAGTTTTAAGACTACTAGATTTTCTGTTTTTTATTTTTTTAATGTACCTGCACATCAATCACAGTATCCTTCAGGCTTTAATTTAACAGCATTTAGTACCAAAACTGTGCCCATAATCTGGGGTTGAATTAATTATTAGAGAATTGAAAAGAGGATGTGGCATTGCAGGAATGATCATTAAGATATTTATGTTTATTTTTAGCAAGGACAAGTGAAAACTGGGCATAATAAAGTTGAAAATATTGATTTTTAGGCTTCAATCCATGATCCACTCCAAAGTAATTAAATGAGGATAGACAGTATTGTCGCTCTATTTTCTGTGTTAGTTCTGACGTGCATACAATATCCTTCTCAGTCTATAGAAAATGTCACCTCCTGTTTTTAATTCTGGATGATTTCATATTGGCATTTACCTATTCCATAAGCCTTGTTAGATCTGGCCTTAGATAGCCATTTGATGACTGCAAAAGTTGCATTTGATGGAAACGGGTATTGAAAATCTTTAGTCAATGATCCGCTGTACCATCTGATCACTATGTGGGCAAAACGAGCTGTGTAAGTTAACTTTAGCAGCTGGCAATTGAGGCATGGCCTTCATGGGAGAGCTCTAATGTAAGATGTACTATTAAATGCTTCAGCTCTGCTATTTAGTTATATTAGTCCTTCTCCAAATTCCTTTTGAGTTAGAAAAAAAACCTGTTGTGCAATGAAGCTATATTTCTCAGCCTATATAAACAGATTGATTAGTTTCTTAATTTTTGAGAGCCAGTGATGAGGTAGTGGGACATGCCTAAACATGTAAAACACTTTAGGAAAGAAAAAAATGATAGCTGTTATCTTACCCTACCAGCTAAGGGTCTACTTTCTCTATGTATACAAAATGATGATCATTTCTCCCAAAGAAATGTATGACTTAGATGGACTAAAGCTAAAGGATCCACATGGAGACAGGGGCCAAATATTTGGGATTCCTCTTGTATCACTCATATGGGAATGACAATAATTCTTCTTTCAGCTTGAGAGCACCTTTATCAGATGGGGAAGTACTAATTTTGAAGAGATTTACCTTAAGGCCTAAAACAGCTGCAAGGTTATTCAGGATGTAGGCCATAATCGGGATATCCATTGCTGGATTCTCAGTCATAAGTAAGCAATCGCCCACAAGCAAAAATAATTAAGATTCATGTCCCATTAATGCTCATCCTGATAGGTAGTCATGCCTGCAACTCACATAAGCCAGAGGTACTATGTCCAGAAAAAAACAAAACAGCGGGCCACCCCAACAGATGCCATCAGCTAAAACAAATAGGTCTAAAATCTGAATTCCCATTAATTAAAACTCTTGCAAATGCAAATAGTGAATAGTAAAGGGACTTAACTGCTTGGGTGTTAGGCCATGACAGCTCAAATATCCTTAATACTTCCCACTAGCAATCCCAATGGGTAAGGCTGAATGCCTTTTCAAGTAAACAAACATTGCTGTTGCTGGACTGGAAAGGGGTCTGCATGTCTATCTCTTCCTGTGGATTTTTGCTATGGGTTGTGTTGCATGTGGTATGAGTCTTCACAACTGGCTCTATTTAAGTTTACAAGTCTGGCCAATACATTAAATTTTTTGCATTCCAAGCCTTGAATTACATGTGACACAACACCTTGGCTCATAGCTGGAAATGATTAAATATCAAACAGAAATCCAAATTAGCAGATACTTCCTAATGCATATTTAATGGCTACAGCTTGGACTCTTTTTCATTTAGTGTTATTTATATAAACACTAATTTGCATCTAGTATTGAAAATAATGTATCATTCATTATTGAGACCACTCTTTTAACTGTAGGTACTCTCTTATAATAAGTTTATTTGAATTATGTGAATCAACAGATATGCAACTCTTGTCTTTTTTCTATGTGTATTTGTATTAAGATTTAGATTACTTTTAATTTTAAACCATAAAGTGTTTATGTCTATACTAGCTAAACAAATGATAAAGGTGCTGTCAAAACTGATAGATATGGATTAATGCTTTTTTGTGGAAGGGAGGCAAACATTCAACAGCATTAACAGAACAAAGATGATGATCCAATGGGAAGTGAATGTAAGAAAATACCACTGTTGGTGGGTCTTGATGCAGGGTAATAATTTGACAGAGTAAGCTGGGAATTTATGAACAAGGCAATGGAAGCATTTGCATTCCCTGATAAAATAATAAGATTAATTAGGAGGATTTATGAGGAATAAGATGCAAGAATTAAAGTGGGATGATTTCTAACTGATAAGTTGTCTTTGAAAAGAGGAACCAGACAGGTGTGTCTTATTTCCCCCTTGTTATTTGCTTTGTATTTAGAACAAGAACTTAGAAATTCTAGGATATAATGATACAGTAATCAAGAAAAGTTTGCTTTATTTGCAGATGAAAAGACATCACAGTTTTTGTGGAACATTTTGAGACCATATAATGTATATTCAAGATATAAAATTAATGAAGATAAAACAAAGGTTATAGCTGTAAATTATTTATCCAGTTATGCATTGGTTCAGCAATTCCCATATTTATGGGAACATGATAAGATGAAGTATTTAGGAGTATGGATAAAACAGGCTTCTATTATGGCAGGCTAGAATATGTGAGCAGAGAGTAAATAAAAGATAACACCAAACGTAAGAAAATGGAAGCTCTTGTTTATGAATATGGATAGTAAGATACAAGCAGTAAAAATGTTTGGTCCCTTTAGCTTTATATACAGGTCAGGCATATTTCTGTCACTCAGAGGAGAATTTATGAAGTATAATCATCTGCAAAGGGAAGAGGACAAGTGGAATAAGCTGATCCTCCCAAAAGAACAAGGTGTTTTAGGATTTCCTGACTTGAAGGGATATTTGACAACCACACAGTTAAGGCTTAGATATACAATGCATGCATAAAGTTATAATTCATAATGGAAAGGAATGAGAATGAAGAGGGGGGAGTTCATAAATAAGGAGAGTGTTTGATTTTGGATGTAGCTCCTTAAGGGGAATAAAAAGCACCATATAGAATGTTATAGTCATAAGCTGCAGAAAGTATTCTAAGAACTAAGCCAAGATGGGAATGGAGAAAGGAGATTTAGCAAATAGGGATAACTGCAAGTAGGGATACAGAAGATAGAGAAGAGGGGGCTGGAATTTACTGGAGAAAACTGGCAAAGGTACCAAGCTGTTAGAGCAAATAACTGGAGAATGAAAGATAATAGAGTGAGATGAGGTCAAGAAGAAGTGTGGGCCACTGGCTAGAGACTGCCTTCCCCATCAGGAATTGATACTGGGGTATAGGAAAAGTGAAAGGGATAGGGGGTCCTAAGTGAAAGCCCTGCTCTGGTAAAGTTTTTATTTAAATCTTGAACAGAGGCTGCTGTTAAAAGTGGATAACTAGAAGGGCACATACAATATTGCATGAGTAACTATAAGAATCAATCAAAGGAGGATAGAAAAGATGGGGAAGGTGAGGTAAGACAGAGAGAGGGAGACTGGAAAAGCAATTTACATGGGAAAAATGGAAGAACATATGAATGGCTCCCAAGTATGCAACATATTCCATAATGTTTATAATTTTTGCTTGGAGGTATTCGTGTGAGTATTTTTATACCCCAAGCAGACATCAAATAATTTGTTTCCCAGATAGATAGCAAATGTTGGAGGCATAATGGGAAATAAAGAGGTAACTGAACATTTTTAGGGAGTGTAATGAGTGGGCAGCTTTTAAAAATTCCCTATAGAGTACATGTCAATAATATTGGGGCAAATGGCTGTAACTATAGAAATTATTCTTTTGAGCTGGGATACAGCATCTGAATTGCTTAATCATAATACAGTATTATTATATTTAATTCTGATTGCTGCCAAAAAAGCAAATGGAAATCCATTCCTAAACTAACTCTATTTGAAGTATTAATTATTGCAATGAGAGAAAAAAATGGAAGCGGGATCTTTAGAAAAGTAAAGGAACAAATTACATAAAAATAAATGGAATGTATAGGAACAATACATTATATGTTCAAAAGGAGGAAGAGGAGTGAGCTTTAAGGGAAACAGGAATATAGTGATTTATGTAATGTTGGACTGGAAAAAAAATTATTACAAAAAAGAAAACATGAAATTTATAATATGTGTAAGCATAAAAAGTAAAAGTGGTCTGTTTTATTGTCTATTGATGCATGTGATCCTATGTCTTAAGTTACAATTAAATAAAGGTGTTAAAAAGATTTTGCAAACAATTTTAACAACACAGGGATCTAAAAAAATCAACAATTTTACAAACTCTTTATAGAATATATCATACTGTATTTCTATTTAATTCCTCAGAATTATGTCTTCCTGACTTACTACACTTGCAGAAGTAAAAAGAAGATATATTGATCTAAAAACAGCAACAACTTTGCCCATTATTTATATGATTAATATGATTATCATCTACACACTCAATAATCATAGAGTGGATGAAGATGCAGTTCTTTCTTCCCCTTTTATGCCATCCTTTTCCCATTTGGCCATGAACTACTACCTGGGCCATAATGTTTGCTCTATCAATATCATAGCAGAACTGAAGATTCATGTTGAAATCTGTCCTTTAACCAACAATGAGGGAGAAAACTCTGTTATAGCACACCATGAATTATTTCCAGGCCCACAAAACATTTTACATATCCGGTCTTATTCTAATTCAGTGATACAGCTTTATCCCACCTCTGTAGGCATTGTAGTCCTATTTCCCTAGTCCATATCAATTCTGGATGAACTACCCTAAAGGAAAAGGTTAATAACCCAGCAGCTCCACTAACTTTCTACCTGTGATATTTTCACAAATGTTGACTGAATACATTCTAGAGTTTCAATGCTTTATCTTTTTGTTGTCAACAACACTGCTCTACTACATCAATTATATTTACTAAGAAATGTACTATTCAGCAAAGTACTTTTGTCTTGTATTGATTAAAGTTGGGGGTTGGCATAATGGTGAAGGTGGTTACCTCATAGTCCCAGGGTATCAGATTTGATTGTCAACTATGAAATAAAAGAATTCCCAGTGCTAGACAAACATTATGAAGAGCCAACTTTCCCTAATTCTTTCTAGTATCTCCTTCTGAGATGTCCTCTGGCTGTAGCCTGCATCTGTCCAAGCCTTTCCCAACACCTAATGGGGATATAGGTACTGGAGTAATATTTGTTCATCAGATGAGCCCTAACATCCCATTTATAGCCAGCATAATTAATTTAAACCTCTATGTAGTCCTTCATCTCAGTTATGGTTATGCTCTATAAAAGCATATTTTACCATCTCCTCTTCCCTTGAGATGTAGTCATTAATGATCATTCTTTTATATGACGCAGGTGATGAATGGTAATGACCTATTCAAGTGCACTACTGGTTTCAAGCAATAACTGTGAAGTTTTTCACTCCATCCATGATGAATGTACACATAAGCCTGGTGAGTTCTCTGTCTGATTCCCTTTCTTACCAGTGCCTTAAGTAACATTTCTTTTCCAGTCACCGATATCAGCTTGATTTTGTCTTGCTGGCTAACTGTCCACTATTTGGATGCAGGACATCAATATTCTTTTGGGAAAGCTTGGCTAGGCTTAGAAAAGTCCCTTGAGTCATTAGCCTAGTAACAGTTCTCACAAATCAAAGCCAAACACTGCTTGATGTTTCTTTGATGTCATCTTGTTGATTTCTAAAGTCAGCACCTTTCCAGCTTCTTGGACGCTGTATCATTGAGCAACTACTTCAATAATTCTTAAATTTAAAAAAACACCACAGAAGCCGTCCAGACACCAATAACCAAGATTTATTGTTACAAGCAATTAAAATTGGTGCTTTTGTCCAAACGTTCTCAGGAATTCATCAGATGTTAAACAAACACATTCCAAAGCCCTTAAATAGCCCTCCATTAAAATCACATGACCAAATAATTAATTGCTGAAAGAAGAATGCAATCCAAAATAAATTCAAAATCCCTGCTCTAGCACAGCATGCAAACTAACAAGATCCTTACTGAATATTTGTTTTACATCAATTAAAAATAAAACTCATACAATCTATCAAATTAAATCAGCAAATAATAAAAATGTATATTAATAAAAAAATATTAAAAATTAAATACATAATTAAACAGCATCACTTTTTGAAATTACTATCAATCCAAGGATTTTAATTTTAAAATATATGTAATTGAGCTATAGTCATTCATACCAGGCCAGCTGTTTGCATTTAAAAAGAGCTGCCAAAAAGTTCCCTTTTCTCTATAACAAGGGCTCATGGACCTCCCATATTGTTACAATCTACCTTTTACATGACCACAAAGCTGAACTCATGTCATGGTGATTGCTATATGTGCTTAAACAAAGCATTCATGGCCCTTCCTTTCTTAATATCATAAATATGCTTGCAAATTCTATCTTTCAAATGATGTTCAGTTTCTCCAACTTAAAAACAGGGCTAGTTCTGACAAAGGGCTGTATAAACCAACCCCTTACTTTTGTAGCTAAATTTGTTCATCAGTTCTGATGAAGGCCTAATTTTTTGGCTGAAGGCACAAAACCAGTAGATTAAAGTCTTTTTTGTGTGACACAGTGCTTCACCATTACTTGTGGTTTTCCTTTTAATTTTACAAAAGTTACACAAGGTGTGAGACAAGTCTGCATGTTTTTCTTAAATAATTAAATAGCACCACTTTATAAAATTACTTTCTATCCAAGGCTTTTAATTTGAAAACAAATGTAATTGAGCTATAGTCATTCAAACCAGGCCAGCTGTTTGCATTTAAAAAGAGCTGCCAATCAAGTTCTCTTTTCTTAATACACTACATTCTTCATTAAAGAAGCACAGTATTTGAACCCTCTGATCATCAACTCGAAATTGGATTGATCAGTGTAATATATATGACCATGAAGACCATACTCTTATCAGCCCAGAAATGTATGCTACTAAACTTTCCCCATTTTAAATGGAGGGAAGTTAAAATACATAGATACTTGATGAAATAATTCAATAACATTTGGAAGAGAAAGAGACTTTAACTTTTACATTTTGGATGACATTATTTATGACAGTCTCACTAACAAATTGATATGTTATTTTTCTTACACTTTTTTGTGTGCACTGGTACAAAAAGAATGACAAAACCAATTCTGTATGTACACTGAGCAGGCACAGTTGTATTTTCTGTGTATATTAAAAGAACATAAGAAACATCAGGACATTAGGAATGGAAATCTCATTATTTTATATCATACGCTTATCTGTGGGTGTGTTTATGCATGAGTGCGTCTATAAAATGATGCTTGCCTTTCTGCTGCTGCAGCATTGATAGTACTTCTACCACTTTCGCTATAAAACCTCTGTGCTCTTGTAGATGCTAAAAAATAGCTTTATTTTAAACTTGGACTGTCACAATTGCCAAATGGAAACATTTGCATGGAGCAAACCTGCTTACTTTGAGGCAATGTAGGTGGTTTCCTTTCATATTCAGAAACAAAAACCTGAAAAGAAGAGGACACAGAGTGCACATAGTTTAAGTGCCGATAGTGTTACATTATTTGTTAGGGGAGATGGTTTCCATCACTCTTTCTGAGTTTTAACTCACAGATTATTGCTATAATCTTTACCTGCACCATCGTGGTAAACAGAAAGTTAGTCCCTAAGCAGAATGTTTATGTAATTAATCTCTGCTTGTCTTTTTGTGCATTTATATATCTCTCATGCCTAAATATTTATGCATCGCACATGTATCTCAGTGTTATGCTTTGCAAGAACCAGCTCTAACACTTTCTTATAGATTTTTGGCTAAATAAGTTTAACCAGGAAAGACCCATTGAAGCAGACCAATGGAAGTTTTAACCTTACTGGAATACTGTCCTACATGCAACTGGTTGAAGTTGTCGCCTCTGTGTCCCTCTCATTTGTTTGTAATCAATAGGAAGATGGGCAGTTTTCTCGGGTGGTTAAACTTGCCAATCTTCTCCTCTGATATTTTGTTTTGGTTCAAATACTGATCCCAGAGGAACCTATTATGAATAATCCTGTGTGATGTAACTGACACAAATTAAATGAAACTAAAATGGCTAAAAACTCTGGAAGTCATACTTCAAAAAAGCAACACTCCTAGGGTTGTACAACACAAAACATATATATTATCTCCAAGGTCATACAATTTTGAAGAGACGGTAAGGTAGAAATTGAAGAAAAAAAACTCACCTTCTCACTTTTTCTACAAATCTAACACAGCAGTCAATCTGTGACCTACCCACTGGAGACATTCAAGACACTGATCAACACAAGCTAGTAACCTTCTAGTGATGTTTCAAATGGTGTGTAAATATGGGGGGTGACAAACAATAAGATTCCTGTCCCACACTCAATCTCCATAGTATAAGGCATGATATCATCCTTTTAGTTGTGATACTGTGACATTAAAACTGTTTAAATATTTTTTATCCTGACGTTAGATTATACACATGCATGTGTATGTCTGTATCTGTATCAGTTCTAGTTTATGTTTTACTTACGTGAGTGTGTGTATTTATCTCTCTCTCTCTCTCTATATATATATATATATATATATATATATATATATATATATTTAGATGGTTCTGTGTTATAATAATGTAACATCAATACCTCGAATGTGAAAACAGAGACAAAATGCACAAAATGTGAAAATCATGAATGATGATAACGTCATACCACATAACATCAACGGTAAGTAGTGCAGAATATATCGATGTGTAACACACAGAGGCACAACCCACATATTTGCACTGCTTACCTTCAATGTTATTCGATGATAAGTGGATCAACATCATCATTTTTTGTAATTTTCACATTTCGTATACTTCATCTCCATGTTTTCACTTTCGAGATATTGATGTTTCAATATCATAACACAGACCCATCAAACACTGTTGTGAGCATACATTAAAGAGCAAATATTTTATAGTGAATCAAAAATGATCACAGATAAACAAAAATGAAGCTATTTTTTGCAGGGTGGTGTTAGCAAGCCCTCCTGCAGCCTCCACACCACCTGCAAATTACATGCACTTTCAAATTGTATAATCACACAACAGTGAGGTAAGGGCAAATCCCTTACACCATTACAATGTGATCTCATACAATATTGTACCTGTAAAAACTTCCATACAGAAGAACATTCTTGCATGTACTTTCGCTCTTATTTACAGGTTAAAAAGCATCTATTTATCCATCTATCCCCATCTATCTATCTATCTATCTATCTATCTATCTATCTATCTATCTGTCTATCTGTCTATCTATTTGTGTGTGTGTGGATATACTTAAAAAAATCTAACCACAAATAAGTTGACATATATAAGAGTGAGATAAAATAAACAGATTTTGTCTTGGAGCATGCTAGGTTCCAGTGTTTTTTGACATTTGTTTTAAGCTGGCTTTTTTCATGTCAACTTTTTTTCTGTTGGCAGACTATATCTATAAATGGTTCCCTGTCATTTGATAATGGTAATAAACAACAAGCCTACTGGAGGACAGCATAGCCACCACCATAATCTATGTGGATAATGCTGCTCAGCATACAAAGTGAGCACCTCCACAGATACAGACAATAACAAGGCAGTGTGCTTGCCTCCTTTGCCCCTGTAAAAGCTTTGAATACAAAGTTATTCTCGTAGTTACTACCTGACAGGGTAAGAGGACGGCTCAATATAGGATTTATACCAACTGACATATGCCCTCTCTATCCCAAAAGCCCCAGAGACACTCTTAGTCAATTGTACTGAATGCATAATTAAAACTCTTTGTACATCATTACATAGGCATTATAATATTACTTGCACATTTTCTGCATAAAAAAATAAGCACAGAAACTCTGGGTAACCTGGGCTGTTGTTTATGAACCCCTGATGCTTTACTGACATGAACGGTTAAAGAATGCAATTTTTTACCACCTTAGCAAAGTCCTTTCTGTCTACTTCCAGCAACGAAATACTATAATAATTGTAAAACTTGGAAGTATAGAAGTATATTATTTCATTTGTACAAGAGATATTTTGATTTAAGTGATATATTTGCTTTTTTCCCTGCTACACTAATGATGTCTGTTCAATTTCACACTTAACACGTGTTTGCTTGTTGTCTTTCCCCCAGATTTGCCTTTAACTGTCAGTGGAAAATCACCATTATTTCCTGCTTCCTTTTTAAGCTGTGTTATAGGGTCATCTTTTTGGCTTTTCTATACAGCTCCACTGTTAAACCAGTCTTGCTTGGTCCCAGCTCAATGTTGTATTGGGATGAAGCCCTGACTATGACTCAAATGACCTGACTTTGAATAGTTGTTTGAGTGTTGGAGGAACCAGACAGGTAAGGATGAGAGTGAGAGGCCAAAGTTGGTTTTCTCATCCTTAGAGGAGGGAAGTGATCTGTCTCACAGCAGTGTCACCACCAAATAATGACTGAAGTACTTATCATGTAGATTATGGTTTGAGGACATGTACTTGGCCCAGCCAGCCATGTTCACATGGCATATACATGGGTCTTGTAAGAAAACATGAATGCTCACAGGGTAAAGGTTTGAGGTTTAACACATCAACAAACATTTCATACATTGTAAGAAGGGGTTGCAGTAAAAAGCAAAAACCATGTTGGTGGCCTGGATGGTGCCCTCCCACAATCAGTTTTTGCCAACAGGAAATGAGCAGGTCAGTCTATTGCTGAAGGGCTGCTGGCTAGCAAATATTATTTAATGAAAAGAAGACATGTTTTTGTTTTGGTGTTAATCTTGGTGGTCTTGCAACTGCCCGCCCCTCTTGTAAATTTGTGTTTGGATACTCCTTCTGGGCCCGTCTCGTTTCCTCGCTCAGCTGAGTGCAGTGAGATCATATTCTGATTTCAGGCACTCCTACTGTGTACAAAGAGAGCATCTGGGAAACAGAAAAAAAAAAAAAAAATTTAAGCTTGTTTCCTGCCTTTCCTGTTAAGTGGTATAGACTATTTGTAGGCTTCTGAGCCCCCAAGCCCTTCTGCGTTGGAGGGAAGCCTTCTAGCTTAGTTTTTTTTTCTTATAACTAGCCAGTTTTCTAGTTTCAGCACTCAAATCTGTTTCTTTGATCTCAGCACTTGTTCAGAAAAAAAAAAAAAAAAAAAATTTCATCTGCTTTTACTGTACTTGTGTTTCTACCTACTTTTTTACTTTTGCATCATCTTAAAAGTACTCAATTGTATTTATTACTGCTTGGTGTAACTCATTCTAAGCCTTTTGGTTTAAACACTTGGCCTTCGGACCAGTTGTTTTGCACTGAGAGGGTTTGTGGTCTGCACTGTAGTGGCAGAACAGGTAGCTTACATCCTTCTAGGTTGGGAACTGCTGATTGAGGGCTCAGTGTCTGTTATTCTAAAAGTGTATTAATTCTGGTTTAAGCACTTGGGCTTTCAGGCCAGTTATTTTACATTAAGAGGGTTCGTGGTCTGCACTCTTGTGGGAGGAGAGGCTGTACTCTGCCCTTCTGAGCTGGGAATTTCTGGTTGAAGGCTTATAGTGCATGCATATCTGAACTGCTTCTTACTGAAGTTGGTGCGCCTTGTTTGCTGTGGCATAGACTGGATTCGGGCCTGCTGGATCTAGCTTTGTTTATATGCTTGTTGTTTGTTTGCTTGTTATTTCCTGGAATGCTAATTCCACCTAATCTGTGACTTCTCAGCGCTTCTGTGGATCACTAGTGATATCTGCATTGCTTACTGTACTTATTTCCTTGTTTCACTTGAAAGAAAGTTACTGTTTGTCGTTTTTGCATTTAAGTTACCTGTAACACATTGCACTTAAGTTACCTGGCACTTGCTCACTAAAGCAATTATATAAGTCAGCACTCAAAATTAAAAGCACTACACCCTCACTCCCCAGTGGCCCTGGTTTTCAATTATTAAGGAATTCCCAATATTATTCTAGCATGTCCAAAGGTCAGTCGTCAATCTCCTCTCCCGTCCTGCTGGTGAATCTGGGAATCTTGAGGCAATGTTACAACTGCCTCATGTACACAGATAACCCTCTCCTCCTCCCAACAAATTCCAACACATGTGAGAGATGCAACCATATAGCCAAACTGGAGGCTAAGCTCTCTCAACTCAGTACTGGCATAACCAGTCAGGAGGAGAAGGAAACCACACTCACTACAATTCCAGTCTCACATAGACCTACCACGACAGCAAACCAAACACATAATCACACAAAAACATACTCAGAGGCTCTAAATAAAGATTTGCCGAAGCAGCAGAGACCTCCAAAGCAGACACCCAAGCAGCCGCTACCCCAAAACAAAACACGTGCAACACATATCTCACAAAGCCAGTGTGCCAAACAGTCACAGCCCTTAAGACTAAACAACACACCTGATACACTTGTAATAGATGACTCTATCGTCAGGCACACTGACGTCCCGCTCACCAGGCTGAACAAAGAGAGGGTCACGGTGAGCAGCCTGTCGGGCGCCAGGATCCGCCACATAACACAAGCACTCAGGTCACTCCAAGGCAAGTACAAATATGACTCAGTCATTGTCCATGCTGGTGTGAATGACCTGAGACATACCTCCCTGGACTACATGAAAAGAGACATAAAGGAGCTCTCTGAGCATGTAGCCCAGGCCGGTATGACCCTGACCTTGAGTAGCATCTTACCCTCACCAAGAATGATGCCACAATATGAAGACAAGATGATCAATTTCAACAATTGGCTTAAGTACTGGTGTCATTCAAAGGGGATCAATGCCTGTCAGCTTGGGATGATATGCTCGACAAGCCACGATGCTTCGCTAGGGACGGCTTGCACCTGTCACCCCTGGGCTTTCGGATATTGGCAAAGGCTCTTGCTACCCCCATAGTGCCATTTTTAGGCAAGGCCCAAAAGACAAACCCACCTCCATAGGTATCACAATGGATAAGAAACTAAGAGTAATGCTACTCAACCCCAGAAGTCTAAACCTCAAGATGCATGCACTCGAAACTCTCCTTAGCATGGAGAACATCGATATCTGTGCAGTAACAGAAACCTGGTTCAGGGCTCCCGAGCACCCCAGCACTACCAGGTTATACCTCATACCATGCTTTCGCCCCAAAACTTGGACCGAACCACAAAAGGAGGGGGAGTATCGATATTCATCAAAGATACCCACATCTCCAGGTTGGTGGCAAAGCACGAAGCATCAGAGACTATCCATGTGCAACTAACAGTGGGTAAAACTGCCTTCCAGTTTATAGCCTGCTACAGACCACCCTCCCAAACCCAGGAACCCCACTCGGTCTTCCTGAGAACACTGGAAAATATGAAGGTCTCGCCAAACACCATTATATTGGGTGACTTCAACTACCCAAATATAGACTGGGAGCATTACTCTAGCTCCAACACCCTAGCCCAAAGATTCCTAGAATTTATAAACTCAAATGCTATGGAACAACTTGTTACCACTCCCACAAGAGGGGAAAACATACTGGACCTGATCATCACCAACATGGGGACTCTATGCTCCAGACCAGAAGTGTATCCCTCACTGGTAAGATCAGACCATAAACTAATCTCACTGGATATTCACATCCCGACCCCACCCCCTGCCCAGAAAACCACAGTGAAAACCTTCTCTAAAGCAAATTTCACACTCCTCAAAACTGAGGTGGAATCCTTCAAAGCCCCGGGCCTGTGGAAAATACGGCCCAGACGGCAGAATCCTTTATAAACGCATTCTATGAACACCATCAGGAATGCATGGATCATGCGATCCCAAATAAAACCAAGACCCAATCCTCCAAAGGCAGACGTCCTGTCTGGTGGACCCCAGCCATAAACAAACTATACAATAGAAGGAGGAAGCTACTACATGATAGAGCAAAATCCCAAAAAGGGAAGGCATCACTGATCAGTATTAGCAAAAAACTACGGGCACACATAAAATTGTCTAAGGCCAGCTTGAGAGAAAAATTGCACAGGACACTAAGGATAATCACAAGGCTTTCTTTAGTTATGTTAGGAACCTGGGTGGTAATTCCCAGATATGCTCAGAATTAGTCCAAAATGAAAAAAATACACCGAACCCACAGACATTGCCAACATCCTAGCTGACAGGTTCAGCACAAACTTCTCCCCCCCACCAAAAGGGCAAATATCTATCCCAGCAGAGTGCTGCCCCCTGACATCTCAGATGCTCAGGTAAGAGCCGTCCTCTCCAAAGCAAAAAACACAGCATCAATGGGACCAGATGGTGTCCCGGGCTGCGTCCTACATGAACTCCAAGAAGAGCTAAACCCAAACATAAAACTATTGTTCAATCTCAGCCTTACTACAGGATATGTGCCCAAAGAGTGGCGTACAGCAACAGTGGGCCCTCTCCATAAAGGTGGTGCCTCAACGGATCCTGGAAACTATCGCCCCATAAGCCTGACTAGCTTGGTCTGCAAAGCTATGGAAAGGATCATCATGGTCCTCATAAATAAAGATATTGGGGACCTACAAACACTGGATCCTACCCAGTTCGGCTTTGTTAAGGGCAGATCCTGCCTCTTAAACCTGGTTGATTTCTTTGAAACAGTCACCAAGGCCATTGGCGAAGGGAAGGTGGTCCACACAGCCTACCTGGACCTCGCAAAAGCCTTCGATACAATACCCCACTCGGGCATTATAGATAAGCTCACCAGCTTAAATATAAACCCCTATGTCACTAGATGGATTGCAAACTGGCTCAAGGACAGAACCCACATGGTTAGAATTGCTGGAGCCATGTCAGACTCCAAACCAGTTACAAGTGGTGTCCCACAAGGCTCAGTCCTGGTACCTCTGTTGTTCGGTATATATTTCTCGGAGGTACAGGCCAACATGGAAGGACTGTGGCTGACCAAGTTCGCAGATGACTGCAAACTGGGTGCCATAATCGACTCTCCAGCCGACACAAGCATCCTCCAAAAGGGCCTCATAGAAACAGACAACTGGTGCCAGAGCCATGGCCTCAAGCTAAATGCCAAAAAGTGTATAGTCATCCCCTTTGGCAAAAACAAAGTGACCACAAATTACCACATAGGTGGTAATCCATTAAGTACAGAAGAAGTAATTAGGGACCTGGGGCCCCAAGTTGATAGCAATCTCTCATTTGACAACCACGTGGCCAAAGTGGTTAGAAAAACATTTTATATAGCCCACCTAATCATGAAGGGATTCACATCTAGATCAGGGGAGGTCATTGTGCCTCTTTACTCATCCCTCATCAGGCCCATAATTGAGTACAATGCCCCTTTTGGGATGTACCTTACCAGACACCTGCAGCAACTGGAAAGACCCCAAAAGTACCTCACCAAGAGGATCAAAGGGCTCAAACAGATGCCATATGCTGCCGGTTAAAGAAACTCCAGCTCTACTCAGTGGCATACCGCCTGTTCAGAGGCGATCTGTGCCTGACGTATAAAGCCATGTCCAACCCGGAATTAATGGACATGCTGCACCTCAGAAAATCCAAATCCCATCGAGCTACGTGCTTGAGAGACTTGAACCTCAGCACTGAAATAAATAGGACATGCTGGAGGGACAGATTCATAACCCAGAGGCTCCCTTCACTCTGGAATAAAATCCCAGTCCAGGTTAGGCAGAGTCCCTCATTGACTCTCTTCAAGAGGAATCTTGATGAGTGGATGGGAGATCGTAGGTTTACCCCGGGTATCACTTCTGTGTCACTGTTAAACAGAGGCACAGTATACTAACCTCAAAAAAGGGCATAGCAAAATAAATTTAAAATGGGTGGCGAAAGCCAAACACATTCTGGCTAGGCTTATAAATGCCCTAGGGCAGATAGCCTAGTATGAACCTATGAACCTATGAACCTATGCAGAAATGTGTTCCTCCCTAAAATTGTGAATTAGTTTCTTGCACATAATCACTGCAAGTTTTGCATGGCACATTTGCAAGCTGTTGGTTGAGGGACCTCCTTTCCATAGTGGAGTAAAATATTAAGTTGTTTCTGTTTAGTTCATTTACTTGTTTCATATCCGTCTCTTTCTTCCCTCCTTCATATGTTACTTGGGTTTACTATGAAAATGTAGAAGTGCAGTTAGGTGAACACGGGAATGCCGAATATGTGTTGACTGATTCTTGTATTGCTGAATTTCACTTCTATGAATGTGAGTTAAAGAATGCCACTATGCATTCGCTCATATGAGGTTGACATTATGAATAGAGATCACGGTAAAATGCCAATTGGGAAATGTACCCTTTTCCTAACTGTAGTGCAGTCTTGGAATTGGAATATATAATTTGCAGGGGGTCCCCCTGCAAAAACACAAATTAAAGTGATGTGCAGTACTGAACTGCATACGTAAATACTGCTGGGAAATAAGCAGGTAAGTATTAGCAGGTAAACTTGAGGAAATGTTGAAGCCATTGGTTCAATTATTTCAAACTGATGTGTTTTAAACATATTTACCTAATTAGTATTCATGCATTTAGAATCTTTTTCAATATTTGTGTACAAAATGTGTTTTGTTGTTCAAGATTTTGATAGTTAACTTGTTACCAGAACTGGTAATGTAAACGTGCCTATATTAAAAGAGTGAATGTTACAAATTGCGAATGCTCAGATGAGCAAAAATGCCACAACTCGAAGTTTGTTTGTTTTTTTATTGCAGAACAGTGAAGATCAGAATATTTGCCCTTTCTTCACTGTAGTACGATCTCCAGTTGGAATATATATTTAGTGGGGGGGGGGCACAGCCCCCCACAATAATGTCTTTGAGTTGTGGCATTTTTGATCATCGGAGCGTTCGCAATTTGTAACTTTCGTTCTTTTCATATAGACCCAATGTAAACTAATAGAATTTTTTCTTGTTTACTGATATTTTATGAGCTGTCCTTTCATTTCACCAGTAGAACTAAAAAGTATCTTGAGATAGTAAAGACATTATTTTATATCTACCTTTGTTCTATTATTTCTACAGAAACATCTGGAAGTAATACCATGTCTTCTATAGCTGGCTTTGTTTCTGCATCACCCTATCTGCTTGTAGTCTACCATCTCTGTCCTGATATGTAAGTAATCAAAATTGTATAAGTTATCCTACATCATTAGGTCTTAGTACTAGTAACTGCCTCAATTATCCATGGAACTGGCATTGCCATATTAGGTGAATCTAACAATATTTCCATCTGTTTCTTGATAACAGGATCACCTTATGGCCCTTCAGCCAGACTCACCAACCCAATATTATTTCAGCATTAACTGTTTCCATAGTCAGCAGTTTTTGCTTTTAGTTGGTGAAAAATACTTTGTGCCTTCACCACATTGACTGCTTCCTGTAATATTTCTAAGTGGACTGACAACACAAATTCCATGAATCCTTCAACATCATTAAGATGTCTATCTCCTTTGAATTCTGCTGTATTGCAGCCCTGAAAGTAGAGACGTCTAATGTAACCTGAGCAACATTTTCAGTTTGTAAAGTTTTTGATTCCATAACACTCACAAGGCTCAGTATTATACACTGTTATATCACATGCCACTTACGCCCACTCACATTCAGTTCATATATGTGCCATATGCAATGTAGTTGACCAGAGTATGTCCAAATCAATCCAAATTAGTGGTCTTTCCTTTCAGAGTCCTCCATGTGATACTTGCATGGGGCTTCAACTCTTAATATAAATGTAGTGATATACAGTTACTAGTTTAGCATGTAGCTGCAATCAGTCAGAAACCTGCATATTGCCATCAAAACCACACTCTGTGCATAAATAATTCTTCAGCATTTCAGCAACCTGCATTAATTGACCAAGACTGCTGTTATCTCCTCATATTCAGCTTATTGACAATAGGTTACCTAGAATAATTTCTCTGTTTTTTATTATAGAGTAGCCATTTCATTCCAAAGCTGCCATGCTTGCTGCAGATAGCACTCATACCATCTCCTCCTCTACATATTATTCTTAGTGATGAAGGATTCTATCAATTTTTTACAATATCTTTATTTGAACATTCATGTTTATATAAATCAAAAACTTCTTCAATGTGT
Source organism: Protopterus annectens (assembly GCF_019279795.1). Taxonomy (NCBI): domain Eukaryota; kingdom Metazoa; phylum Chordata; order Ceratodontiformes; family Protopteridae; genus Protopterus; species Protopterus annectens. The sequence continues at coordinate 1,993,061,235 of NC_056725.1, forward strand.
AATAAGCATTTGTACATACAGATTACTACTTTTTAACACAATGAAAAAGTAATAAAAAAGTTAATTAACATAAAAACTATGTACACCAAGTGCTTGGTGCCATTTTATGATTTTAATTACTACAATAGCAGTATTACATATCACTATGAACTTTAGCTTATTAGTGAAATTTCTTGGTACTATTTATTTTCTTTGTAAATTTAGCTTATCTTTATTTGTGTATATTTGAGTTTATTGGAGTATGCGATCAAGAAGTGTACTCCAAAATTGTATATAGTAGGGGCATTTGCTTTGGTTATTAATTATTATTGGCTTTATTTGATATTTTGAGTTACCATTCTGCCTGCAGGAGCACCACATTGTTGTGTTATATACAGTTTTATTTGTTCCTTCTTTGGAGCTCCGCTTCCTGGTTTCTGCTGTTTTTACTACTTATTAACTATTAATTTATGAGTTGTTATATATTTAATCACCATTTGTTTAAATCCATCCCATGATGTATTTGATCTGTCAAGCCAGTTTTGTGAGATGTATAGCTTTATCAATGAGAAAAAGGTAACTAACATATGTAGTTTCTGTTTAGTTATTCCAGAAGGAGGAATGTGAAAAATAGCTAATTAAAGGAAAAACAGCTAGAACTAGCTCTGAGGTTAACTGTCACTCCAGACACAAAATATTCACAAATAGTAAGGTAAAGTCCAGTGATCAGAAAAGCTAGGCAGCTAATAGTAAGTGTCAAACCTGTTTATCAGACTACACAAAGATTTCAGGCCAATGCCCTTCCTCAATGTGTTACATAATAAACTACTGTTCACATACACTTAAACTAAAACCTTCATGACAAAGCCCAATCAGAAAAAGCAAACAATTAACTACATATTCATATTTAAAGACATAAAACACATTTTAAAACATGAAATATTTCCTGTCTAAACTAAGTCTTGCACTCTAAAATTATAAAAAGTATAAAAAGTATATACAAATATATATATTTGTATATTAAAGTACCTACATCAATCATTTACAATAGTTCAACAGCATTTGTCTTTTCTTTAGTGAAGGTTTCAAGCTCACAGCTGCATTAATACCAGGTAAAGAGTATGTTTGCAGTCCCATTACCCATTCATACATTAAAGTCTCTAGTCTGTTATTGAAATCACCACCTCTTATGCTCTTATGCACAATGCTTATAACAATAAACTTAAATTCATGGTTTCTTCCCTTTTCATCCATGTATTTTGCAAGTGCATTGGTTTTAGCATTCCTACGTATTTCAGATTTATCTTCTGTTATACGATCCTTCAGTCTTTGTGTACACTTACCACATAGAAGGAAGGAAACTTTCTACAGGTAGCAAGGTACACCACATTAAAAGCAGTGCAGGTAGCAGAACATATAAGTGTATATTTATTATTTATTTTTATTTTAGATTTGTTTACTGGGAGAGTCCAACTGGGCATAAAACCCTTTTTCAACGGAGGCCTGCTGAGAAAAGCATTATTGTTAGTAAACTATTTTGTTAGTAGAAGGAAAATTGTATAATACAATAAAGAAATAAATAATAACAGACATTTGTTAATGAAGGTATAAACTCAACACTATTTATGATGTCTTTGCAATGGGAGCAGTTATAACAATGAAAAGTACCCACTTTATGTACTAGTTTAACATTTTGTTGTTTCATATTCTTATAACAAAGGAGTTTTTTTTTTTTAATTTGCACAGTTCCTGTAGGTAAATTAGGGTATCTCCCCCACCAGTTGTTTCAGCTTGGCTACTTGTTATTACCTGCCTACCATTGCTGATCACTGGGCTTTACCTTGCTCTTTTTAAAATAGCAAATTCCCAGGACACAGTAGTCTTTTTGTACTACATAATTTCTAGTCTGACCTTCAATGAACACCGCAATTTATATGAACATTTACAGCTTCAAAATATATGCAACCTGTCAGCTCTTTGGGCTTCACAGGGCAAACAGTTTGGTGAGGATGTTGAGAAGTATTTATTAAGTTTTACAGGAGTTATGTATGCATTATTTACTATCATGAATTGGGTATATATACTTTTTTAAGGGAGTAATTTTAATGATAGTTGAATTTATTGAGTTTTTTGATTATTTTGAATTGTAGCTTGTAGTTTGCACCAGTAGTCCAAAATATAGGATATTATCCTGATATTTTTATAACTATGATTAATTTATATGTATTTGTTAACATTTTTTTAGTGTGAACATATTCCATAACACCTTGTAGAGATATGTTGTCACTAATCTTTGGATCTTCTACGAAGGTTGAGATAATTTTGTAAATAAGTAGCTTTTAGGAAGGTTTAGGGCATTTTTAAAATTATTTATTGAAAGGTTTGCATAATTATAAATGTGTAGTATATTTATTTCTTTAACTAAGGGGTAATTATTTAAGTTTAACATAGAATTATTTAATTTAAGATTTGGGTTAAGATGAACTGGTTGTAAACTTTTAAAGGACTTATTAGATTTAAGGATTCAATTATTTTTTGACAATAGTTATATTTTTTAGAAAGTTATTTCTTTTGATTCTAGCAATGTTTTCTTTACTGAAGAAGGGTGGGGCTTTAGGGTTATTTTTGGAACTAAATATTAGATTATACCATACTTTTACCCAAATAGGACTCCATTTTGTTTTATTGGACAGTAATCAGAAATTAGTATAAGTATACTAGCATTTAATATATTATAATAGATCTTAATGTCCAGGAGACCCAAGCCACCAATCATTTTTGGAATAAATCAATTTTTGATAGCTAATACAGATTGATTTTTAGCTCCCATATAAATTTAGAGAGATTGCAGTTACAGTTTTGAAGAATTTATTGGATATTATTATATTAGTTGCATTAAACTGGAACAACAGTCTTGGTAGTATATTCATTTTAATAGCCACCTTTGACAGTAAGGGGAATTTTAATTTGGTCCATCTGAGAATGTTTTATTCAGTTGTTGTCCAAAGTTTAGTTAAATCATTTTGATAGAACTTATTTAGGCCATGGCAAAAAGATATACCCAAATATTTCAATATATCATTTAGTTTAATCTTATTCTCTAGAAAGTAAGTAAGTTATAATTTGGATTTAAAGGGAAAATAGATGATTTATTCAAATTAAGTTTGTAAATAGATAATTTTGAAAATGTTTCAGTAGAATGCTGAATTTTTTGTTGATCAGTTTTAAGTAAAGTAAATTAAAGGTGTATGTCTTCAGCAAAAGCCATTAATGTAAGTGTTACATTATTATAAGGTTGTTGTGAAAAGTTATTTGGGTTATAAGAAAAAAGAATGGTTTTACACACACACACACACACACACACACACACACACACACACACACACACACACATATATATATATATATATATATATATATATATATATATATATATATATATATATATATATGTAGGCATCCTTGACTTGTTCCATACTATATAGGAAAAATGGGAATTGTGAGAACAACACATACAAGGAAGGAATGAGGTTTAAAAGAAGGCAAGACTTAAATGAGTTATGTAATGTTTGTTTGAAAACAATTGGGTAGAATATAAGGGATGTATAATGTTTGGGGTCTACTTTAAGCACTCGAAAGCAGTAAAACCCGAATCTGAATTGCGCGACATGGAAAGAGCAAACCGTGAATATGTCAAATGAACAAAACCGCGAAAGGGGACATATCAAAATTGCATAGTTGGCCAGTCTGCGGTATAGCTCCTTAAGGTAAGTGCGTGACAGCTATTGACCTTAGGGTTAGGGAGGGGTTAAGGTAAGTGCATAGATAGGTAATGTATATAAGGTTTTGTGTAGGTAATGTATGTAAGGTTTAATATAGGGTTTTGTTAAGTGTATGTGTGTGGAATATTTAGTTTGTTTGGGTATAGCCCCATAGGGGAAGTGTGCAGTAGTTACATACCTTAGAGTTAGGGAGAGGTTAAGGATAGTGCATAGACAGTTGTGTATGTGGGGTTAGTGTAGAGTTAGCAGTAGAATTTTGGTGCTTTAATTTAGGGTTAGAAGTAGGGATTTGGTTAGTGTATGTATGTGTTTTTTTTTATTGTGTTTGGGTAGGTAGTGTGTTGCGGGTGGTGAGTTGCCGACTATGACAGTTCGAGCTTTACATTTTCGTGCTTTAGTACGTTTGACGTATCCACGGTTTGCTCTTTATGTGTTGTGTGATTCGGATTCGTGTTTTTTGTGTTTCGAGGGTATAAAGTAGACCCTAATGTTTGTAACTGGGAGTGTGTCAGTATGGTTTGTGATGTAAAATGCTTGCAGCTAGGGTTATTTTGGTGTGGTTTGTTTAAATTTATATAAATGTATGATGGCTTATGTCATAAGTGATGGCTTAATAAAGGTAGGGACAGGAATTTAATTATTTATGTAATGTTTCTTAGGTTATATGATATATAGTAATATATGCGAAGCATAGTGCTTTTAATTTTAACTTGTTAATACAGTTTGATTACTTTTATATAAATGTAAATGTACTCATGTCATAAGTGATAATTCAATAAAGGTGTTTAAAAATCATTTTTATTGCAGATGTAGTAGTCTTATTTATATGTAAAGTTGACTGTGCATTTGTGTATAGAGTTTTTATTGAATTTATAAAAGCTTGTAGAAGGCTGAAATACAGCATTATTGAAAAAAATGAAAGCTAAATTGAGTCTGTCAAAGGCTTTGAAATATGTAGACCATGTGTAATTGTTGAATTGTTATTTTGTCTAGATAATAAAATCAGTGTATCCAAAGTTATGTTGTGGTCACAGATTTGTCTGCCCTGAAGAAAACCTGATTGGTTAGGTGAGATTCTACTTGGTAATAATGGTTTAAATCTGTTTGACAATAGTGGGGCAAATATTTTAATATCTATGTTTATAAGGGAAACTGGTCTATAATTTAGTGGGATTTTAGTGTCAGTATTTTCTTTGAGGATAAATACTGTTTTAGAATTGTTTAAATATAGGTCTGTTATCCCATTTTCTTTAATGTAATTGAATAAACATATTAGTATTTTTGAATTTTTTTTGACTAAAAGTATTATAAAAGACTGCTGTATAGCCATCAAGTCCAGGAGCTTTGCCTATTTTAAGATTGTTTATTATGTATAGGATTCCTCGTAAGGTGAAAGGCGGTTCTGCTAACTTTGGTTAAGTTTAGGAAAATCTAACTGATTTAAACATTGATCTTTTTCTTGTAGTGTAAATGGTGAGTTTTGCTTACCATATGTTTAAGAATAAATTTGTTCAAAGATTTGACTAATTTCTATATTTGAATTTTAAATTTTGTTTAGGTATATGATTTTGGTTATTAAAGGAGAAGATGTATTAATATTTATTATTCTTGCTAGTATTTCTGATGGAACTTGTGTTCATTCAGAATATCTAGCTAGCATTTTCATTTCATTGAATGATAATTGTTGTGTATACAATAAGTAAAGTTCTTTCTGGAGATCAGTTTTTCTGTTTGAACTGTAGTTTTGAAAAAAGTTCCTCTTCAAGTTCATTGATTATTCCCTACAATGTTATTTTTTCTTTTGATCTATAGATCATTTTTATAATGAGATGCTTTGTTAATAAGTATATCCCTGATCTGGACCTTAGCAGCAGCCCAATGTATATCAAAAGAAATTTGGAAATTAGAAGGATTGTTCATAAACTCATCAAGTACACTGTTAATTGTCTTAACAATATCTTCTTTCTGAAGTGTTAGTGTTAAGAGTCCAGTTATAGTCTCTTCTATTGATATTCAATGTATTGGTCCAGTTAACAATAAGTATAATTCTAGAATGGTCCAAAGAGAATCATGGTTCTATTTGAAAGTCAATATTGCAACTCAAAAATATTTGCGAAATCAAGAAGTCCAACCTCACCCATGTTTTATAACAATGTGAGTAGAACCTAGGATGCTTCATTTCTCTTCTGAAAATCAAGGGTCAAATTAATTGAAATGTATTTTTAAATCTGAGATTGGTATCGAAGCATGAATATTGTATGGTTTGCTTCTATTTGTCCTGTCAGACATAGGATCATTAACTGCATTCCAATCTCCCACTATAATATAGTAATAATTAGGGAACTGGCCCAGTATTTTATAAATTGACATTTTAAACTCATGTTCTTGGGTACAAGGTGCATATAAGTTTATTAATAGTATAGGTCATGGATTTATCAAAAAATGTATTTTTTAGAACTACATAACACCATCTCCCTTTCTCATCTGAGTTATACTGTAATATGTTATCCTTTAAAGATGTTTTGAGGATAATTGCTACCCTTGCACTGTTTGACTTAGTACCTGAATCAATTACAGCCTTAATCCATTTTTAACCCAACTCTTTTAAGTCCATTGAACCAACATCATGTGGATCTCTTGAACAAATATTATTTCAGCCTTTGATCTGAATCCTAAGTGAAAAAATAAGCATATTTTTTCATTTGTATGCCTTTCACATTCCACAAATCAACTGTCCATATTAACACTCCCATTAAAAGTATAAAAGGGGATGATGGAATAGTGTTTCCTCCAACCATATGTTCCATTTTTGTTTACATAAATTCAAAGGAAAGAACAATGACACACTGCACTCAACTCTTCCTGCTATTACCCTGTGCCTAACCACACACTAAAAGTGCCAGGAAGAGAATAAACTAAGAATGCATAAAGGACCATACAAGTAAATAGCATCAAAATCTTGCATCCACATATGTTCTTCATGCCTTAACATTTTCACCCTATTTAATATAAAAAACATTATAAGTAGCATAACTTCCCTATATCTCCATGATACTAGTTGCATAGCCCCGCTATAAAAGTAAACTTGTGTGCAAAAAGACAGCAGAAATATTTTTCAATCATTGTTTAAACTCAAATTTAACGTGGTGTTTTACTTATCTATATTATGAAATCAGTAAAGATATGTTATGAATGATAAACCTATTGCAATTGGAAAGCAAGGATCAGCTTTAATGCTTTCTTTCTCATAGAAAATAGCTCTGGTACATGAGAGCACTCTGGCAGGGACTTCCTTATGAAAAACGGTAGGATGTGCACTGTATAAACTCTGTTGAGTATAAACAGGACCCTGGAGACCTAATGGCCATTAATAATGTTAAATCAGCACAGACAAAACTCCAATACAAGACACACTGCATTTATTTACTTATATTGTCCCACAATTACAGTTATTTAGTCAACAAATCTTAGTTTCCACTTCTTCCAGTATGTCCACTGGCATTTGTCAGTCTTCCCATAATACTTCAGCAGTCAACCTTCATTTGGGTGCCTTGTTAAAAGCATTTATGAAGGCTTGTTTCACTTCTTTAGGTGACTTAACCTAGATTTTAGTTCCTTTCTCCTGGAATATTGAGGTAGAGGGGTATCTCATTTGCAATTTGATCCTTTTTGAGATCAAAAATGGTAACAGTTTCTGTCAGTCTTATTTAATTTGATATGGTAAATCCTGGACAAAAGTAATTTTATTCCTAGTCCATGTTAATGTTTTTTTTTTTTCATTTTAGCAGCTGTTAGAATTTTAAAATCATCTTGGTAATTTAAAACTCTCTTGTATAATCGTCTCAATTTATCCTGTGTTTGTGCTGCTCTAAGTGCACAGTGTGCTCTCTCATTAGTAATCTGGTTAGATTCTGTCTGGTTATCTAGGATACAGCTGATAAGTTGGTGCAAAACTTCAATTAGTTTTGATTGTCCCTACCTTTTGGGTATCCCTGGTATCAAAATGTTATTTCTTCTACTTTTTGCTTCTAGGTCTAGAGGATTTTTTGTTATTGTTCTTCAATTGTTTTAGTGTTGGATTGTGATGTTTCTTGTATCTGATTAATTTGTATTTCATTTTCTAATGTTTTAGCTTTCGTTTGTTGCAGTCTGTCTGCTATTCAGTCCATTATGTTTCCAAAAGTCTGTAGTCGGTCTGATAATTGTTGAATTAAGCCTGGAAAATGGTCCATTTTCTACTTGTATGTACCCCTTTGGCCTTTCAGTTGTCTGGCAGTGCTCAGTTATTTAGAAACCATTTCTTTTTCTGGAGTGGTTATCATTAAAAGTTTAGATTTATATATTTGTATCTCCATGGTTTCTGTTTCATTTGCCATCCTATATTTCCTTTTGATAATGCATGGTTTCTCTTCTTTGCAATCTGTTGTATCAGAGTTTCATCAGGAAAGTCATCCTCACATTGCAAGTGAGTTTCTACATGTTTATTTATTTACTCCCTCCATTTTTTGAAGTTTACTGGTTAGCAGATGGTTAGGCTAACCTTTATAAGCATTTTGGAGGTTGGCTGACCATGTTTGCGCTGGTTTAAGTGTTGTGTCCCTGCCAGTTTCATCATATCCACACTGACACAGTATTCACAGGTCGGCTGCCATTTTCTTTTCCCGATTCTATCAATTTTAGGAGTCCATGAGTCCTTGTTATATGTTTTGAGACACCTTAATCACAGTTTTTATCTATTATGTGTTGCTGGCTATGTTATGTTATGTTATGTTATGCATGTTATGCACAGTAATTGTCATGTACAAGTGGTAGCCCTGTCATAGCATCATATTATTGTTTACACTTTCTAGTTGTAATTGATCATTGATGTATATTAATTTGTAAGTTGCATTAACAAATATTTTGTATAACAGTGCATGCTCCAATCTTCATATAACCATCTTATATCTTGTTGATGGATTATGCATGTGTAAGTACACCATGTTGTTTCAAGGCAATGCCTGATATACAAATAAAACCCTATTTTATAAGAAATTTGCACCTACTGGTAAAACATGCAGAAAGACTTTGAAGATGCATCTATATAACATCTAGTGCAAATACACCATATTGTTTCAAGGCAATGCCTGACATACAAATAAAACCATATTTTATAAGAGATTTGCACCCACTGGTAAAACATGCAGAAAGACTGAAGATGCATCTTTTTAACAGTTAGAGGATGCAACTTAGCTGCTTTCCACTATTTTGTAATTGCTTTCTATTACAAGATAAAAATAAACTCTTCATTCTGCTTTATATAACTATACATTAGGGATTTAGTTGCAATTTATTATGATTTAAAATTCTGTAATTTTGCAAGAAAGAAATACAGTTGCTAGTACATGCAGCAAAATGGCTTTATAGATGCAGTCAAATAACATTTTATGTGGGCTAACACATTTGCTTTCTGTTAATCTATAGTAAAGTACCTTTCATAATGCTTGTTGTAGCTTTCTTTCAGGATTTTGTTTCCAATTTATTATTTCCTTGTGAACAAAATTTATTAAGTAATTAATTCTCTGTTTACCTACTTAGTCTAGTTCAGGTTTGCAGGTGAGTTGGAACTTGTCCATCACTGAATCAGCAAAGGCAGAGGCTCTAACCCTGAACTGTGTTCCACACCATCATAAGATGCACAGGACCATATTCAAAGTTACTTGTACAAATAAGATAGGGGTATTCCTGATGTTTACACATGAGCATAGCACAGGTGAGATTCATAGAGGACGTTCATGCTAAGGTTCAAGGCCTAGAAATAATGAGCTGCAAATGAGAAGTGTTGTAAAGCCAGGTATGCTAATGGGATGGTTGTTCAATTCATTGCTTGACATCTCTGCAGTACACACATCCATTACTAAATGTGGTGTTTCACCTTTGATATTGAAGTTGCAGTCTACAAACTTGTTTGTCCAAGTATGCACAAACACTTCCCTGATGCACAAGGAATTATTTCCCTCAGCAACGCCATCATTAGTTTGTATTAAGTACGCACAAGCACATAAATGACAAAATAAATTATTTTGACCAGCGATCACTTCAGCGGTCTGAGCATGTATGAACAAACACTTCCTTGACACACAAATGAATTATCTCCTCCAGCAGCCCTTTCAGTAACATTTCCTCATATGCACAAGCACCAAAATGAAGCATTCACCCAAGTGACCCCTTTAGCAACATGCCCTGCTATGCACAAGCACTAAAATGAACATTTCAGCCCAAGACACCCCTTCAATAATATCTCCAGGTAAGCACAGACATCAAAATAAAACATTTTACCCAAACGGCCACTCCAGTAAAAATGTACAGGTACTGTATGCTAAAGCACCATGGCATCTCTGTACTCAACTGAAAAATGGCTGCTTTCTGGTGTAAATTCAGGGCTATTTACACATTTTGTATCCAAATGATTTAATTATAGATTCATATTTATGAATCGCTCTCATGCACATACATGTACACCTCCTTAACAGTGTAGCAGCTGTTCCCCTATTGGATATGCATAAATCATGTTGCACATTTCCATTGGGACAGTGCCAGAAAAAAGTCCTCTGCATTCTTGTAGTCATCCTGATAGTCTGGTATTTGCATAACATTATAGAGTTGCTCTTCTTAGATCACCACTACAATTATGTGACTCCCTGGACTATGAATACCAACCACAAATTCACTCATTCTGCCACAGCTAATATAATTATGGGCAATTTGGATGAATGGCAATTCACCTATGACATCTCTATGGGAAGTGGGAAGAAATGAAAAGCACAGAGCAAAAACTAACTGACACAGGCTGTACAGATTCTGAATAGAAGACTCCTAAGATGAGAACAGAACTGGAAAAATCAACAATATGAGGTAGCAATAATATTGCTCCTCCAATATGCTGCCTTCTCCTATAATTTAGTAGAACTTGTTTGTTTTTTAATTAAAAATGCTGTATCCTATATCTCTTTTGCAAGCCATTATTTTATTTCTCTTATAATGCGGTATTTTTATTAAAAGTAAATCAAAGCAATACTCTTTCAACCATGCTTATGTAAAATTAGATTCAGGTCAATAGTAGTATACTTAAGAATACTTGTGAATACAGTAGAATTTTATTATTTTTCCAAGAACAGCAAAAACACCCAGGGATTCATTAACATTCGTGAACATTCCAAGCTAATTCTATAGGCTCTGTTCATGTTAGAGTGAAGAGCAGCTGTGCTTGCTGAATCTTGAAGTCACTAAGCAAGCCTAGATATTCAACAATGCATGTTTATGGCAAGAACACTTACTAGCAGCCAGGAACAGGTGCACAGAGGCTCAGGCACACAATATAAATGGCAGTTTGTATCTAAACACAACCACATTAAGCAACTACACTTGGACACCACAATACAAGGCAACAACTTGAATGACATAACTGAGTTAGGAGAAGCTTAATAAGGAAAGTGTAGTTGGGTATGATACGAATAGTGTATGATAACAGTAATTGAATATATTTTCATTTACATTAGTAATCCTTTTCACTGAGTGATACATATATAAATAAAAAGACAATGGAGACAAAGGATAAGAGCGGGAGGGACACAGCTACAGCGTAACGAAGGGGAATAAATGTGATACATGTAAAATGTATTTAAAAGTGATGAGTTGAAATACATTACAGTATATTGTATATACTGCAATTATTCCACATCAGATATGCATCCAGAAAGTTACAGTAGGCTGCAGTCCCCCACCTATCATGTGATAAAATAAATGAAACACAAACCACCATGCCAGGTATCCAAGATTTATTCCAGTAAAATCTGTAGCACTTCGGTTTATAGCCTTCAAGGAGTAAAACAGTACATAAAAAACTGTACTGCACACACACACACACACACACACACACACACACACACACACACAAAATATATATATATATATATATATATATATATATATATATATATATATATATATATATATATATATATATATATATATATATATGGTTTACATTCATATGGTCAAGTGCACATTGCTCGACCATACACTTAACCGATGTTTCTATGTGAATCCCATAACGCCAAACAGTCAGAATGTTGTAAAGACCCTGAATTAAAAATTTCCAACTGCTCTACAGCCTGAAATGAGTGCTAACATGGGTCAAAAAGGGGACGGGATTTTGCAACTCGCAACACTTGCAATCGCATTTTTGTGATGTTGCTGTTCTCCTTTGGGTCATACCCAGTCGACCATTTACATGTACACCTGTATATATATATATATATATATATATATATATATATATATATATAAAACCTGTAGAAAGGCACCGAAAACCAGCTGGTCCACTCAACAGAAGTTTAATCCAAAATGCACACGAATGCAGTGGTTTAAAAGCACAAAGCAAATCAAGCACATAAACGTTGTAAAAACAGTTCCCCTTACGTTTTCGTTTTACAGACTTCATCAGATAGGCATGTACTGTCCCAAAAGCCATGTAAAATACATTTTCCTATGGAAGTTAACCAATAAGAAGCACTGATCAATTAAACAATTAACAAAGCCACCGGGCCTGTGGAAAATACGGCCCAGACCGCAGAATCCTTTATAAACGCATTCTATGAACACCTTCAGGAATGCATGGATCATGCGATCCCAAATAAAACATCCTGGCTGGTGGACCCCAGCCATAAACAAACTATACAATAGAAGGAGGAAGCTACTAAATGATAAAGCAAAATCCCAAAAAGGGAAGGCATCACTGATCAGTATTAGCAAAAAACTACGGGCACACATAAAATTGTCTAAGGCCAGCTTCGAGAGAAAAATTGCACAGGACACTAAGGATAATCACAAGGCTTTCTTTAGTTATGTTAGGAACCTGGGTGGTAATTCCCAGATATGCTCAGAATTAGTCCAAAATGACAAAAAATACACCGAACCCACAGACATTGCCAACATCCTAGCTGACAGGTTCAGCGCAAACTTCTCCCCCCCTCCCCACCAAAAGGGCAAATATCTATCCCAGCAGAGTGCTGCCCCCCTGACATCTCAGATGCTCAGGTAAGAGCCGCCCTCTCTAAAGCAAAAAACACAGCATCAATGGGACCAGATGGTGTCCCGGGCTGCGTCCTACATGAACTCAAAGAAGAGCTAAACCCAAACATAAAACTACTGTTCAATCTCAGCCTTACTACAGGATATGTGCCCAAAGAGTGGCGTACAGCAACAGTGGTCCCTCTCCATAAAGGTGGTGCCTCAACGGATCCTGGAAACTATCGCCCCATAAGCCTGACTAGCTTGGTCTGCAAAGCTATGGAAAGGATCATCATGGACCTCATAAATAAAGATATTGGGGACCTACAAACACTGGATCCTACCCAGTTTGGCTTTGTTAAGGGCAGATTCTGCCTCTTAAACCTGGTTGATTTCTTTGAAACAGTCACCAAGGCCATAACGAGGGGAAGGTGGTCCACACAGCCTACCTGGACCTCGCAAAAGAATTCGATACAATACCCCACTCTGGCATTATAGATAAGCTCACCAGCTTAAATATAAATCCCTATGTCACTAGATGGATTGCAAACTGGCTCAAGGACAGAACCCACATGGTTAGAATTGCTGGAGCCATGTCATGTCAGACTCCAAACCAGTTACAAGTGGTGTCCCACAAGGCTCAGTCCTGGGACCTCTCTTGTTCGGTATATATTTCTCGGAGGTACAGGCCAACACAGAAGGACTGTGGCTGACCAAGTTCGCAGATGACTGCAAACTGGGTGCCATAATCGACTCTCCAGCCGACACAAGCATCCTCCAAAAGGGCCTCATAGAAACAGACAACTGGTGCCAGTGCCATGGCCTCAA
>NC_056725.1:1993079874-1993352374 GCF_019279795.1 Protopterus annectens
ATGTGACACCGATCATTATTTCTGGGGAAATAAATAACACCTGTGAGCATTAACTGCCATATTCAGCATGTATCTCTTACTAGACTCAACACATGTCAAGGTTAGATCTCAGTGAAAGGTGGATGAACTATTAATGCCACAAAAAGAGGCATATCTAATGTGTCATGAAGATCACATACCAAAAGATTACGTCATTATCCTGCTGCAATGGATAAAGATCCCCTAACATGGAGTGTGACACCTAAAAATAGTGGCCCTCGTGCTATGCCATATCTGCATTCTTTGATTAAGCCACTCCTGTCTGTCGCAATTGTCCGACAGAGAGACAGACTTTAATGGATTAAAACCCCTTCCAATCATGCAACACAAGCTACAGAACTGTGTATTTACTGCATCTGCCACAGAAGAATACACTAGGGGTTGTCATAAAGAACACACTTAAAGGTGTGCAATATGAAAGGCTTTTGATATTAATTTATTCAATATACCGAGTGATCAAAAGTGTATAGCAATGTTACTGCTCACACAAGTATAAATAGTTCAATATCACTGGTAATTGGCTAAGTCACTCTTGTGTGTCTGTGGTGGTTTGCATGCATACAGTCCCAGATTTGAACCACTGTCTATCTGCATAGAGATGCTTTACAAGTCAATATTAACTGCATACATCACAGGATCACTCTCACCACTGGAATTACAGAACACTTATTTGACTGGCCTGAAATCCCCACTGTGCTGAAAGGTTTTTGTTGTAATTTTGATGGGTCACATCCATATAGTCACATTACATTGTCCTTTGCTCTTTTTGCTGGAGGTGAACAGCTGCCTATAAAAAATCCACAATCTACAAAACTGTGTATTAACCACAAACACCACAGGCAAAGTCTTACCACAAGTGTGAGACACAGCATAGTTGAAGGCATGACATCATCACTGTGGTGCAAAGCAGTTTGAGATAAAAGTACTGGAGGGCCCCTCTCCCACACTTGTACACATTACAGCTGTGGCAGATGTAATTTATGCATAGCAGTATACTGACACACAGTGATATCATTCAGTAATTCTGGGTTTTGAACACCTACCTATGTGACTACAAATGCTACATGATGTTGCCTAGACTGTGCACACCACAGGAGAAGTCTTACTACATATGTGAGATAGCATGTATTTGAAGCCATGACATCACCTTATTTCTGCAAGGCATATGTGTGTCTTTAAATTGATTAAAAGAGTGGTGTGACCTGTCTCTGTCACAATATATTGCATGATGATCAGTATACCAAAACACATGTTTTGCAAACTGCAGTCATCCCTGTGACTGTAGAAGCACAATCATATACAATGTGTTGATTACTCCTGGATTTGAACTTGTGGCTTACTAAGACAACAAACTGCAGAACATTGTATCATTTTCTCATACCAGAGGAGAAATCTTACAACTAGTCTGAAATAAAGCACATTTCAACAAATGGCCTTATCAGTGTTTAACAAAGCTATATTTATACACATTAGATATGTAAGTTACTTATCTATATATACATCTACACATGCAGTCTGACACAAATAAGTCTATGGAGTCATTTCTGGACTTTAACTGACTACCTCATTAAGATCACAAGCTAGTGGACATTGTATAAATCCCATGTACCACATGAGATATTTGCTTACAACTGTGACAATGCACATTTGAATGGATGACATCACCATTGTTTTCATAGAGTGATATGTAGTGGGAGGGCCCACTACCATCATAAATCTACATAAATCTACACACTATATCTGTAGGTGAACAATTTCTACCTAGCATAAGAGAGAGAGATACACAGTCACAGTAGTCTGTCACTACTGGATTCAAGCCACCTACCTATCTAAGCATGCAATCTCGAGAACACAGAATCAGTATTAGATACCACATGAGAAGTCTGTTTATAATCTTTAGTGCACTTTTGAAAGTGTTACCTTATCAGTGCATTGCAAAAATATGTTTTGCTTAAGATGCAAGAAATTGATGGGAAAACTCTCTCCCAGTGTAAATATGTCTCCTAAATTGAAATGTACACAATGGATCTCTGAATGGAGCCATTTCTATATGACACTACAGACACATGCTCATAGTATTTAATGAATGCTGGATTTAAACCACCTACCTATCTATTCACACAATATAGAGTACACAGTATCAAATGCAAGCACCACAGGAAAAGTCTTAATGCAAGTGTGAGATACAGCACTTTTGAAAGTATGACCTCATCAGTGTGTAGCAGAACAAATGCTAGTGTTAAAAGTGTAATAAACTGATGTGTGACCACTCTGCCAGTGTAAATGTTTCTCCTGAATAGAAGTGTACACATTAGGTCTGTTACTGTAGACATACTTACTTGATACTAGAGACACACACACACACACACACACACACACACACACACACACACACACACACACACACACACACACACACACATATGCACGGGGGTCTATATTACAATGTTGAACTAAAACAAGTTTGAACATTGTAATATCGAACCCTAAAGTCCGAAAGTAGAAAATAGCAAAGCCACAGAACATCAACTTTTTCCCCAAGGAAAAAAAATCAGTGGGCCATTTTCAGGGCTTTGCTATTTTCTCCACTATGGTGTAATCTCGGAGTTGATATATTTAAGTATGGGTGTGTGGGGGGCACAGCCCCCCATGTTGGGGGGTTGTGAGGCTGAAGATTCCCACTTTAGTTTAAGTTTAAGGTTACTTTTTTTGTCATGGAACAGTGATTTTTTTTCCCCTGGGAAAAAAAATCGCTGTTTTGTGCTTTCAGTTTTGTTGGGCACTGCACAGACACATACATACACACACACACACACACACACACACACATACACACACACACACACACACACACACACACACACACACACACACACACACACACACACACACACACACACACACACACACTCATGATATTCAAACAATGCTGGATTTAAACCACTAATCTATCTAGTTACACAACCTAGAAAACACAGCAGGAACTGCAAGTGCTACAGGAAAAGTCTGAATCCAATAATGAGAGGGTGCACTTTTGAAAGGATGATGTCATCAGTGTGTTGCTGAGAAGATGTTTGTGATAAAAGTATGATGTCATCAGTGTGTTGCAGAGAAGATGTTTGTGATAAAAGTGGAAGAAATTGATAGACGACTCTCTACCACGTTTAATGTTTCTCCTGAGTGGAAATGTATACATCAGATCTATTGCTGAAGCCATTTTTTTACCTGACACTAGACAGACACAAAATGTTCAGTACTGTTGGATTTGAACCACCTACCTATCTAGTTGCAAAATCTGGAGAACACAGTATCAACCACAAGCACCACAGGAGAAACCTGATTCCAATTGTGACAAAGTGCAGTGTGTTGCATAGGAAATATTTGTGATAAAAGTAGAAGACTTTGATGGGGGAGCTGCCTTGCAGTTTTAATGAGTCTCCGGAGCATAACTGTACAAATTATGTATGTGGGTGAATCCAGTCCTACACAGGACTACAAATGTATACATACTCATGCACACACACATTAGTCAATTATTGCTGCATTCAAACACCTACCAATCTAATTAAACAATCTAGAGTACACTGTATCAGCTGCAAGTGCCACATGAGAAGTCTGACTTTAAAAGATGGATAATGCACATTTGTAAGAATTACTATATCAATGTGTTGCAGAGATGTTAGTGTGCATCACAGGTTTAGTTGAAAAAACATGTGATTTGACAAGCAGAAGTAAAAGCAATGTGTTGATTACAAGTAATTACATACTGCTCAGATAACTTATCAGTCTTTTTATTCATGTACATTGAGGTAGTGTAAGTGACGTGTAGCTGTTTCACAATATAGTGCATTGTTGATAATAACTGTGGTGAAACAGCAGATTGACAACCAAGCATTCCTGAGTGTTCAGGTCAGGATGACCTGGTGTGACATGCATGATACAAACTTTGACTAATACCACCTCTGAATCAAACCCATAAGAAAAAAAGTAGGCTAAAATGATAAATGTCACTTATTAACTGTGAACACTATGGTAGAACTTACTTTTTAAAGTCATACGTTGAGGTATACAAATATCAGCATTAGCAGAGATCTAATTAAGAGATGCCTGCATGTGTGTGACTTTAATTTGTCATGGCACTAAAGTTCTATGTAAAAGCAGACATTCTGGCTGTAAATACATTTCATATGCATGAAGTTGCATGACCTGAGTAATACATGTTGGGGAAGGTACCATACATACATACATGTTGGGGAAGGTACCATACCTACTTTACATGACATACTGTCCTATACACATAATTATTGCATGTCATGAGTTATACTAATGTTACATAAATATTGTGCACACTATACCTATGCCAGTGTATTTTAAATTAATTATCATCATTGGTGTGATTAAGAACATTTTCAGACATTATATATGACTTGTGTAGCAATCTTAACTCACAATTGTGCTGCAAATTTAATATTTGCAATTGTCATCTGTACTTTATGTTAAATTCCTATTAAACAATATGTGAAGATCATTATTCTGACAGCCTTATTAAAATTATATATATAAACTGGTTTCAGCATTTCCCCTGTTCTTTCACATTATTCACTGCATTTACACCTTGTATCAAACAGACAAGTTGTTGACAGGTACATTTTCTTCACTCAGTAATGTACAGATTGCTGATGGGAGTGTACTGCTGCCGGTCTCATTTGTGCTACTGAAGACAGCCCAGTTATTCAAATAAAGGGTACATCTAGTAATGAGAACAGAGTGCATGGCATCAACCTTACACATTCATCCTTTTAACATTTCTTTGTAATTCAGTGACTATAGGTAATGTATTTAGCATTCATCACACAGTGTTAAGCTGTGCAATTCAACATAACTGTGTGATGATATTTAGTCTGACACCATCTGTAAAAGTATCAGTAGAATAGATCTTGAACACAGCATTGTCTGTGCATTTACACCTGGTACCACAGAGATAGATAGTTGTCAGGTACATTTTCTTCACTCAGTACTGTTCACAGTCCACCATTTTCATGTGCACTACAAATGGGAACCTAAATTACTATTATTGTTTTATTTATTTATTTATTTTACTTCAGACATAATCCATCATTGCATACTCCCAAATGATGCACAAATGCAAAAGCCAAACAAAATCTAAATAAAGGGTATACAAAGCAAAGTATATAACACTTAATGGCACTAACCTGGCACATTTATCTTTTTAACATTTGTTTGCTGAATTATAACTTGCATTTCTATTACACTTTCTGAGGTCTTCAGGTAGTAACTAATCTTGAGAAAGGGGATGCAGGGGATTACATAACCTCATTTTGACACATCACATACAAGTAATATTGACATACTTTTAAAGGAAATGCATTAATGGCATGATTATTACTTGGTAGATATGGATAAGTAATCCAAAATATAAATATTTAAACATTCATCATGTTACTGATTTCCTTTTCTCAAACTTTAGAAATTGTCACATTTAACATCATGCATATAAATTTTTATTAGTACTAACATTAGTTGAGATTCCAACAACAAAACATTCATAAGGCAATTCACAGTGACTATAAGTAACATATTTAGCATTCATCACACAGAGTTACAATTCATAATAATAAATCCATCAGTAGTCCAGATTTGAACTCAGCAACAGCTCTGTCTTTCTCCAAACTCACTGCATTTACACTGTCTGCTACAGAGATTGGTAGTTTGCAAGTACTTTTTCTTTAGTCACTACTATCCAGAGTGCTGGTGGCACTGCAATAATGATGTGTCATCTGTGCTGATGATAGCAACCCAAATTAAAATGCAAGTTTTTTAAGTCGACCATCATTCAATGCAAGTGACCGTTGACAGTCACCTACATGCAATGCCAAGGTTTGTGCCAAGGATGAAACAAAAACAAGACAGGCAAAGAACAATGCGTCTGTGTGGCTTTTCAACTCTGTGGTGTTATACTAAGAAAATGAGGATATTAAGGATTCCTAGTTATACACAGACATAGCTCTTCTCTCGATTTTAACCTTGAAACAATGGCATTAACATGAAAAAAGTGGAGCACAAATATTCAACTTTGACATTCAAACACTTTACATTTATGGAGCAATATATCCATTTTATCAAAGTTGTCCTTTGTCATTTCCCAGATAATGTTTTGATGACTGTGAAATTTGCAACAGTTAACTTAAGAAATAATGTCACAGTAAGAACAAATGTATGCAATACAGGAATGTGTTCTTCCCTTTCTTTTGTGAGCAGTAATTGCCTTTTGATATATTTTGGAAAGTGATGGCATTATGCTTTCCATGTGTTTGAAAATATCTTTCTGTGTATGTTTTCTTGCTGTATACTTCAGATTACTTGCTCTTTGTAATGACAGCCACTTTGCAATGACAGGTAAGTTTACCTCTTAAGCATGTATTCCAAAGTGTGTTTTAAGGTTTATATCCTAAGTAAATCAGTCAATGTAATTTCAAAAGCTTTTGGTAAGTTTTTTCTTCCCCCTGTAAGCATACATCAAACTGGCAGGTATGTTAAACACTCAATTATTTGTGCACTACTGCTAGTGAGTCACATTTGCAAACCCTTAGGGAGCCCAACTTCTTAATGGTCATTGTTGTCCTGCTAGGGCATCTGCATGGCAATGAGAAAGCCCTCACATGATGATTACCTGCACATCACTTTGAGTACATTGTATGATTCATGAATGTTAATGAAATGACATCTGATTTATATATTCACAGTGTCTGGAAGTGTTAATCTGTATGACTATCTGCTGCTAAGGCACTTGTATCATGGTATTGGAGACTGCAGGGATTCATCAACTTCAGATACTGCTTTTTGACTGCAGCAACTGCATATACTTTCTGACTTTTATAGTAGTCCTGTGAAGGCATGGGAATTTTATTTACCATTTAATATTTTAACTGTTGTGTTGGCTTATCTTTCACATAACACTGCCTGATGTCTGCAGTTTGTCCATTTGTGTTGGTATAATGAAGGTACATCTGTTATTTGAAGTTTTCTCATGTAATGTTACATGCAAGCAATTATGCCTGACAGGGTGTGTGGTAATGTGTAACTGACGCCTGCCCAGGGGTGTTATGAGGCCCGACACTGCAGGCAGAGGGTGTCTACACAACTGGAAGGGTGTTAATTACACATTAACACACACCCTGGAGGGCATTATTGTACTTAGAGAATGGGCTCACTGTAAAATTGTTGTGTTTTACTTGTTTATTTATTTTTTTAAGTACTATATTATTTATTTACATATTTTAACGTAAAATAGTTCCTCCACCTAATGTTTTAATCTTGCTGTAGTATATGCTAATAGTGTTGGAGGAAGCATTTTACATCAAAAATACATAAAATAAATAATATAGTGCTTAAAAAGTAAATAACTACGTAAAACACAACAATTTTAAATAGAGCCCATTCTTTCTCTCTCTCTCTCATACACACATACACAGTCTCTTCTGCTTTCACACACATACATATACACACACAGTCTCCTCTGTGTTTAGCACACATTCACTCACACAAGATCGGTCTCAATCTTTCTCAGGCTCTCACACACACAGTCTCCACTGCTTTCATACAGGCATTCAGTCACAAAACATCACTCTCGCTCTCTTGCACACACATTCTCCTCTGCTTTCATACAGGCATTCACAACATCACTCTCACTCTCTCGCTCTTACACACACAGTCTCCGCTGCTTTCATACAGGCATTCAGTCACAAAACATCACTCTCGCTCTCTTACACACACAGTCTCCACTGCTTTCATACAGGCATTCAGTCACACAACATCGCTCTCACTCTCACTCTCTTACACACACATTCTCCTCTGCTTTCATAGATGCATTCACACACATAAAATCGCTCTTACTCTCTCTTGATCTCTCACACATACACACAGTCTACTTTGCATTCCTATATGCATTCTGTGACACACGATTGCACTCAATTTCTCTCCAGCTCTCTTGATTTCACATACACACACACAGTCTCTCTCGCTCTCTCTCTCTCTCTTTTTTTTTTTTTTACATTTTATGCTCGCTAAACAGCAGAACCATTGCTTAACGAGCTTAAAATAATGGCGGCTGTTATTTTTTTTCCAGTCCAAGCTCCATGGCAGCTTGATATGCTGCCATGAGGTGGTTGACTTGTTTTTCACCGGGCATTACTTGTACATTAATACCCTGCTGAAGAATGTTTCTTCTCCAATCTGTGTATTGATGTACAGGGTGCCCATTTTCTAAGACTCTATAATGACATTTCTTTTAGAATGTGAACACATTTGATACAAACATTATTATGTGAATACAGCAATGTCATGGTGACATTTTAAAACAATTGTGTTATGGCTGTTATATATGCCTGAATTCAACAAAGTTTATCCCAAATGATAACATTTTAAATTACCTACACTTTGATTTTTTGTTAATGCTGTGATCTGTTCCAGAGTTACAACAATTTTTTACATAATTAGCAGGTTTTTCATTGTGTTTTTTTTTGGGGGGGTGGGCACAGTTTCTAGATATGAATTCTGTGTATGTATTCCTATAGTGTTTAGTTCAATTCTTTTAATGATGCCTATATACATTCATATTTTTTTCTTGTCTGTTGCTTTGCTTCTTTTAGTGAAACATATATATAATATTAAAAAAAAAACATCCACCATTGTATTGCAACTGGCTATTTATACAATTCCAACTGTTCTTATGGATGTATGATTCTTTGTTTAAATGTTTACACTCTTAGTATGTATGATACTTATAGTCCTGCTACTTGTTAGTAGATGTATACTATATCATGCTTTTAATTATCAATGGACTTCTGCTTTTAGATGTTGATTTTATTTTTGCAACTATCGTAATAACTTGTAATTTTTCAGGAGCTTTTCTTCTCGGGTCTCCACTGAAAATGGGCCCCTGGCTCAGCTAGACAAACCCGGTTAACAAATGTCAATAAATAAATAAATAAGATAAGATGAGATAATATGTTTTAAAAAAAATGATGTATTTCTTAATCCTCATTGTATTTGTTTTATATTCTTATTACTCCAGCCATAAAACTTAGTAATTGTTTTGTTTGCTCAGCACCTTGTGCAAATGAAGGTAAGATTGCTCTGGTCACTGATAGGGTATCTGCATTGGGCAATTGTAATGCATGATGGACAGCATTGGGCAGAATAATATTTATGGTGCATATACTACTTATGAGTTACTGATTCCTGTGCAGTTAAGCAATGTTTTTATCTTAATGAAGGACAGGGCTTTCATATGTATTTTTTACAGGTTCATCACTTACCTTGGTTAATGTTGCTGGTAAAAGTTGTTTTCTTCTGAGATTGACTTTGTCTAATGCTTACAGAATACAACTTTTACATGGGTAAGTAAAGGTTACATATTTTGCATGGATCACTGTTACTGTTTGTACGTGCTTAATGTCTTAGGGTTTCACTTATGTATTAAGTACGTGTGCTATTCTCTGCCTCTCAGCCAAAGCCATAACTTATTGTATATGCATATGCCTGCTTGGATCATCTACAACTGATGTTTCTCTCTCAGACTCCTCATCTGTGCCTGCTTGCCCTGCTGGCCCTACCTGTGGTGCTGGGAACTGTATCCTTTGGGCTCATTGTCCTTATTGTAGCTGTTTCCTGACAATTATATTGTGCAACATGGCACAGACTATGAGTATTTTGCAGAGGAGGCTGGATCATACTGCAGTACACAACCAGAAGTGTCTAGATATCAGAACATAGATTTGACCAAGCCAAATACATGCACAACAATATTCCTGGTTTGAGTATGGGCATCGTATCCTTGCTCAGTGGGGATGTGTGGATTACATGGTGATGTCCCTTATAAGTTTCAGCATTGCATTTAGAAATTGCTGTAGGTTTCTGGTGGCTGAGGCCTGTGACACCCCTAAATATATCCCCCATAGGTATCTGAAAAGTGCTTGTAGCTAATATACATAATATTAGACATACCTCGGTTTTTACTTGGGTGGGTTCTCCATGATTTCCACTGGGCCTTTCATGAGGATGTTAGAGGTTGCATATTTCCTCTAAAGTATCCCTGTCCACCTGTAGTGCTTTACAATGTCTATATCATGAAGTCCATGATCATACAAATGGATCTGAATACTCATATTCTTCTAGGCTGAGGTCTGGCAGCAGCTGAAGCACCTTGTATTAAAGCCTGTTACACATCCAAATTAATAACTGTGGCAGCATCTCCTAATATGTGTGTTCATGGCTGTATTCCAAAGAGTACTGGAATTAAATCCAAAAGGAATGTGGTGTGTACATGCCCCTTTTACATGATTAAAAAAAAATTCTTCTTGGCCTGATGTTTTTGTTCTGTGTGAGAGGTAGACACTAAAGTTATCTAGCCTTCACATCTCACATGTTTTTTCATTGGCTAATAATCTCTTGACTGATATTTAAATGCACAGTGAATTTTTGGCCCTTTGCCTTTTGCTGAAAAAAATACAAGCCTACATAAACTAAAGCACTGCTTGTGATTCTCTGCTAGTGTTTCCCATATACCCTTCCCTTTGTTGACGAGCTTTTTAAACCTGGTGATTTTAAGCTGCTGACCCCTACTGTAAATTGATAGCTTACTAAGCTCTTCCCTTTCTACACTGCTGTTGATAATATTTAATTATTTATTTGCCTTTCTTGTGCTTGTATTGAAAAAGTGCATTTTGCCTCATTGCCTCTTCTACTGATTTACCTGATCTAAATTCATTTTCTAGCTAGATAGTGGATAAAGCAGTGCATTCTTACACTCTAGCAAGCACTTGCTTTTACATCAAGAGGTGAGTGGATTTTCCATCTTGTGCATTGGGAGATAGCCTGGTCTGTTTAGGTTGGGGAAGCATTTGACATTTCTGCATCAAGAAAATAAGTATATTTTGTGTCTCTATTGCAATTCTCAAATTGCATTGTATCTGGTCACTGCATTTTTTGCCTTTTTACTGTTGTGACTGCATATTTTCTGTACTTGTTTTCAATTGTATTTTCAGGTTAGATAGCATAGTCTAGATTCAGACCTGTTGAATCTAGCCTGTTTTTTTTGCACTTGAACACTAAACCAGCCATGTTAGATTAAGAAAGCCTCCTCTGCACCTTTGTGGCAAAAGAGTGCCTTGTCTAAGCTGGGGATGCTGGAGGAAGTTCACTGGGTACTTTCCTATTGGAAGAGTCACTTAAAACTGTTTAATTTCACCTGTATTTAAGTCTTGCATTTGCTCGTCACTGTGCATCATACAATGGAGGTTAGTGGTACCCTATATAGATGAGAACACTTTGAAACACAATATTTTCATAGACAACTATCAGTGGAACCCTCATAAGCTTCTCTATTGCATTAAAGGCAATGTAGTTGTGCACTGAGCAGCATTGTTACACCTATCATCCACAACCTTCAATTTAAGAACACTTGATAGTCCTAGCTCAAAAACTGGTTAACCTAGCCCACTCCTTTCCCTAATGCGTCATACTGTAAAAACCTGCCAAAACATTCAGACAGTTTTCCATAATTTCTCTGACCCACCTGATTCACATGGGAATGCAGAGACATTATAGTAATTGCCTCATGTATACTGACAACCATTTACTCCTACAGCAAAGGAATACCCTATGTGAGAGATGCAAGCACACTATGAAATTGGAATCACATCTCATAAAACAACAAACCGGATACCAAATAGGTTGTCAGTCCACACTCTTCACCTCTCACACAAAATAAACACATGATACATAGACACACATATGCTGAGGTACTCACTAGACGTCTAACAAAAGTTCAGACACACATAAGCTGAGGTACTCACTAGAAGTCTACCAAAAGTTCAGAGACCTCCCAAATGTAAACAAAGTGCATACACGGTTATGTAAATAGAAGCTACTATACATAATAACGCATACAAATGTGTCTCAACAAATAAGTCCCAAAAGCAAAATACCTCTAAATCAAATGTCATAGTCATAGGCAACTTCAAACTGAGACACACAAATGTTCCTCTCACCAGGGTGGACAGGGAGAAGGTATTGTCAGCTGCCTGTCAGATGCCAGGATCCATCAGATCACCCATGCACTCAAGTCACTCAACAACAACTACCATTATGACTCACTCATAGTACATGTTGGGGTGAATGACTTGAAACATACCTCTCTGGAATATATGAAGAGACTGAACTCTCAAACTGTATCTCCCAGGCAGGTATGACCCTAGCCCTAAGCAGCATTCTAACTTCTCCCAGGATGATGCCACAGTATAAACAAAAACTGATCAACTTCAACAACTGATTTAGCTTCTGGTGTCAGTCCAGGGGTATGCAGTATCTGGCAGCCTGGGATGACATGGTAGATAGGCCACACTGCTTTGCCAGAAATGGCCTGCACCTGTCTTATCTAGGCTTTTGGATATTGGCAAAGGTGCTTGCCACCCCCATAGTGCCTTTTTAAGCAATGTCAAAACAACAATATTTCCAATGTAACAAAATCCACCTAAAGCAAACTTAAGGTTCTGCTGCTTAATGCTAGAAGTGTAAACATGAACCTGCACTCCCTGAAAGCACTCCTCACCTTGGAAGATGCTGATGTCTGTGCGGTCACTGAGACATGGTTCAAGGCCACAGAGAGTAAACCGGCCATACAAGGCTATAATGCCTTCCACATACACAAACCTCAAAATGAGCATGAAAGAAACAAAGGTGGAGGGGTATCCATCATCATTAAAGTGAAGTACACCTAAGGGGTATCCATCATCATTAAAGTGAAGTACACCTCAAGACTGGTCAGACAGTATGACTGTCTCAAACTACTGCAGGTCCAATTAACTCTAGGAAAAATACCCTACCATATCATTGCTAGCTATAGGTCCCCCACCATTAACCAAAAAAAGCATACTGCCTACCCGGACTTACAGGAATCACTCTCCATAGACTCCAACACCTTCATCATAGGTGATTTCAACTATCCTTCCATCAATTGAGTGACATAAATGAGTGCAAACACACTTGCCTACAGGTTCCTGAATTTTGTTAATTCAAATGCTCTTGAATAGATAGTCTGTACCCTCAAAAGGGGCTCAAATGTCCTATACATAGTACTCACCAACATGGGGAGTCACTGCACTCCATCCTGCACAATGCCTTCTGTGATAAGGTTGGACCATAAAACTGTCTTGTTTGAAGTAACTATTGGACCTGACTCCCTCACAGGAGCAAATAAACTGAAGAGCTTTTCCAAAGCTAACTACAGACTACTAAGTTATAGTATAAAAAGTTTTATACCCCTCCCCCGCACTCACAGACAACAGTGACTCCTATGCAGAGGTGTACTTGGATGCCCGTACAAACACTTAAGCATATGTATAGACTTGGCTGTAACTGACCGGATCAAAACTAGGTTCTCCTGAATACACAAGCCACACCGGTGGACCTCAGGTATAAACAGGTTACATAACAAGAGGAAGAAACTGATGTTTGAGAATAAGAGGGAGCTAAGTCAGCGGAAGAAGAATTCCCTCCTCAGCTTGAACAAGCACATCAGAAATCTAATAAAATCCTCTAAAACTAAGTATGAAGCTAAAATAGTGTCCATAGCTAAGGTTCTGATTATTTATTTGTTTGTTGAATATTGTGGTCTCTCTGCAGTTAGTAGGGGTTATTGTTGTTTTCACCTCTTTGCTATTCGGAGTTAAACTCTTAGCCTAGAGGGTTTCTCCGTGCTTATAAGTGTTAGTCACATATCTGTGAATTTATTTATGCTCAGTATCTGAGCTCTTTGGCCAGCTGCTATATACCTACAATCAACTGTATTACAAGCTGAGTTAAGTACAAACTTGCAGTGTTAAAAATAGTACTGCATTTTATTTTTCTGTTTATTTGTTTCATTGAATATCATGGTCTCTCTTTCTCTCTGCAGTTAGTGGGGGCTTTTGTTGTTTTCACTTCTTTAATATTTGGTGTTAAACTCTTAGCCTAGAAGGTTTCTCTGTGCTTATAAGTGTTAGTCACATATCTGTGAATTTATTTCTGCTCAATATCTGAGCTATTTGGCTGGCTGCTATATACCTACAATCAACTGTATTTAAACGCTGAGTTATGTTAAAACTTTCAGTGTTAAAGGCAGTACTGCATTTTATTTTTCTGTTTATTTATTTGTTTCATTGAATATTGTGGTCTCTCTGTCTCTCTGCAGTTAGTGGGGCTTATTGATTTTTTCACTTTTTTAATATTCAGTGTTAAATTCTTAGCCTAGACGGTTTCTCTGTGCTTATAAGTGTTAGTCACATATTTGTAAATTTATTTCTGCTCAATATCGGATTTGTTTGGCTGGCTGCTATAAACCTGCAATTGACTGTATTACAAGCTGAGTTAAGTAAAAAACTTGCAGTGTTAAAGATAGTACTGCATTTTATTTTTCTGTTTATTTGTTTCAGTGAATATTGTGGTCTCTCTGTTTCTCTGTAGTTAGTGGGGGTTATTGGTTTTTCACTTCTTTAATATTTGGTGTTAAACCCTTAGCCTAGAGGGTTTCTCTGTGCTTATTAGTCACATATCTGTAAATTTATTTCTGCTCAATGTCTGAGCTGTTTGGCTGGCTGCTATATACCTACACTCAACTGTATTACAAGCTGAGTTAAGTACAAACTTGCAGTGTTAAAGATAGTGCTGCATTTTATTTTTCTGTTTATTTTGTTTCATTGAATATTGTGGTCTCTCTGTCTCTCTGCAGTTAGTTTCCTGTCCTCCCTCCCTGTTCTTGTTGTGGTATTAATCTTGGTGGCTTTGGAATTGCCCACCCCTCCTGTAAATTTGTGTTTGAACTTTTCTCCTGAGTCCATCTCATTTGCTCACTCAACTGAGTACAGTGAGATCATATTTTGATTTCAGACATTCCTACCTGTCCTATCTGTTCAGCTCTATCAAAGCTCTATCCCAATCTAGTGTCATTATCTCATTCTACCTAATACAGAGAGAACATTTGACAAGACCAAACCACTTAGGTCCTTAACCTTGAATTATCTTCTTTTTCTCCTTTCTCCCTACTTTCCACTTTACTAAAAAAAAAAAAAAAAAACCTTGCTAGAATCTCCTTGTTTTCAACTGAGTGTGCTTCTTAGCTAAGTATGTTTTTGATATTTTTAACTATTTAGAGTTGAATAAAACAATAACTGAATTCAGTTCGGAATACAGTTTGAATAAATTGCATTTATTTAAACTGTATTTGCTTTAATATTGCTACACACTCATGTGTGCTAGGTTGCACTGCACTTGAATTGTTTTTAGTGTTTTTTTAGATGCTTTAAAAAAAAAAAAAAAAAAAGCTTGTTTCCTGCCTACCTATAAGTAGTCTAGTCCAGATACAGATTTGCTGTATCCAGGACTGTTTGCAAGCTTCTGAGACCCCCAAGCCTTTCTGTGTTGGAGGGAAGCCTTCTAGCTTATCAGTTGCAGTGATAATCACTAGGTAGCCTATTTACCACAAGAGTGGTTTCTTGCACAGAAATTGTAGTTTATTGGCCGTTTGTGCATTTTTACAACTTGTCCAACTTTCTGGTTTAAAGCCCACATTTCTGCTTGTTTCCCACCTTTCCTATAACTTGTCTAGTCCAGATACAGATTTGCTGTATCCAGGACTGTTTGTAAGCTTCTGAGCCCCCCAAGCCTTTCTGTGTCTGAAGGAAGCCATATAGCTTGTCAGTGGGAGTGCTAAGACCTAGGTAGCCTATCTACCACAAGAGGAGTGGATTCTGGCACAGAAATTGTAGTTCATTGGTGGTTTGGCCAGTTTTTTTTTCCATTTCTTTCAACTTTCTGGTTTAAAAGCCTACATTTGCACTTGTTTCCCACCTTTTCTGTAACTAGTCTAGTCCAGATACAGATTTGCTGTATCCAGGACTGTTTGTAAGCTTCTGAACAGGAACAAAGTCTGTTTTTCAATTTTTCCTTTATATCTGCTAGTTCTCTCCTCTCCTACACTTTTACTAGCTTATTAGTCTAGCATTTTACCAGACTTCCTGTAGCAATTAGTGTAGTACACAAAACTGCTACCGGCACTGAACATTCTATAAGAAAACAGTTCCAGTACTTGTTAATGCTCTCCCCTCCAGGCATGTCTAAAGGACAGTTCCCTATCCTTTCTCCTATTAACCTGGTGAACTTGGGCATCCTGAGGCAATATAGCAACTGCCTCATGTACACTGACAACCCTCTCCTCCTCTTACCTCCCAACACTCAGACGTGCGAGAGATGCACTTATATGTACAAATTGGAAGCCACGCACTCTCCAGCCAAGACCGGAATAGCTGGTCAAGAGGAGAAGGTCAACACTTGCACCACACCACATGGAACACACAGCCCTCTCCAGAACACACACCATCATTGCCTTCACATAAAAACACAAACGACACACCCACCTTCATGGAGGCTCTCAATAAAAATCTACCTAAACAGCAGAGACCTCCAAGGCAGAAATGCACTTGATCACCACAACACAACACTAATCACAAGACACATAACTCTCATAAGGAGTGTGCTACTCAATTAAAGCCCCTAAGGCAAAACAGCATGCCCAATACACTAGTCATAGGTGACTTGATAGTGAGGCACACTGATGTCCCACTCACTAGGTTGAATAATTAGAAAGTAACAGTCAGCTTCCTGTCAGGTGCCAAGATCTGTCACATAACACATGCACTCAGGTCCATTAACAGGTACAAATATGACTCTGTCATTGTACATGGTGTGAATGACCTGAGATGTACCTCCCTGGACTACATGAAAAGAGACATGGAGGAACTCTCGGATTATGTAGCCCAGGTGGGTATGATTCTAGCCCTGAGCAGCATCCTATCATCACCCAGAATGCCACAGTACAAGCAGAAAATGATTGATTTCAACAATTGAATAAGTGTCTTGTGTCATTCTAAGGGGATCCAGTATCTGTCTGCCTGGGATGACATGATTGACAGATTTTGATGCTTTTCCAGAGATGGCCTGCATCTGTCACCCCTGGGCTTCCGGATACTGGCCAAGGCTCTTGCTACCCTTTAGTGCCTTTTTTAGGTGGTGTTCCAAAAACCAAATTACCACCATAATAGCTACAAACAGACACAATCTGAGGTTATGCTGCTCAACACTAGAAGTCTAAATCTTAAAATGAACTCACTTGAAATACTCTTTAAAATGGAAAACATTGATATTTGTGCTGTAACAGAGACCTGGTTCAAGGCAGCAGAAAGCACCCCTGCACTACCAGACTATAACTCATTCCATACCTTTCAGCCCCAGAACTTGGACTGAAGCTCCAAAGGCGGTGGTGTTGCCATATTCATAAAGGATGTACACACCGCCAGACTGGCAGCTTAACATAATGCATCAGAGATACTTCAGGTAGAGCTAACATTGGGTAAGACAGCAATTCAGGTCATAGCCTGCTATAGGTCCCCAACCATGTCCCAAGACACCCTGGAGAATATTAGGGTCCAACCTAACACTCTCATGCTGGGTGACTTCAACTACCCCTCCATTAACTAGGAAAAATACTTATGTACCAATGCACTTGCCCAGCATTTCCTGGAATTCATTAATTCCAATGCCCTGGAGCAGCTCATTCTTACCCCCACTAAAGGTAGCAACATCCTTGACCTGGTCATTACTAACATGGGTGACCGTTGCTCTACACCAATAGTCAACTCCTCCCTGGTTAAATCTGACCACAATCTAATCAGCTTGGAAATCCACATCCCTCCGACCACCTCTGCAAAGGTAACCACCATGAAAAACTTCTCCAAAGCTAACTTTGGGCTCCTAAAAACAGAGGTGGCTAACTTCATGGCACCCATGGAAATGGATAATAGCTGCATAACAGCAAAATCATACACCAATGCAATCTACAAACACATACACAAATGCATGGATCTCACCATACCTAATAGAACCAAAATGCTCTCCTCCAAAAAACAAGGAAACCCATCTGGTGGTCCCCTGCCATAAACAGACTCTACAACAGAAGGAGGAAATTGATGCAGAATAAGTTGAAGTCCCAAGACTGGAATAACTTCCTTATCAGCCTCAACAAAAAGTTGAAATCCCTCATCAAATCCTCTAAAGCTAGCTATGAAAACAGGATTGCAGCAGATAGTAAAGACAACCATAAGACCTTCTATAGTTATGTAAAGAATCTTCACGGCAATACCCAGATTTGCTCTGAGATACTGCACAATGGTACCTCCTATACCGAGCCAACAGATATGGCCAATATACTGGCCGACAGATTCAGTGCCAACTTTACCACTACCCCCCAAAGGACCAGTAACAATACCAGTTGATTGTCAGGCACCCATTATTACTGCTGCACAGGTTAAAACAGCACTATCCAAGGCCAAGAATACAATTTCTATGGGACCTGACAATATCCCTGGCTGTGTTCTACATGAACTACAGATTGAACTGGCACCTCACCTGTGTGCCCTGTTCAATCACAGCCTCACCTCAGGCTTTGTCCCTGCCGAATGGTGCACTGCTACAGTCATCCCTATCCACAAAGGAGGAGCGACTACAAACCCTGGGAACTATTGCCCCATTAATCTGACGAGTCTCATATGCAAAGCTATGCAAAGCTATGGAACGCATCATCATGGACCTAGTACACAAGGATATAGAGAATCTCAAAACTCTGGATCCCACACAGTTTGGTTTTGTGAAGGACAGATTATGCCTGCTCAACTTGGTCGACTTCTTTGAGTCAGTCACCGAGCTGTGGATGAAAACAAGGTGGTTCATACAGCCTACCTTGATCTGGACAAAGCCTTAATACCATTCCCCACTCAGGAATAATAGAAAAAGTCACTAAGCTTGGCATCAACCCGTATATCATTAGGTGGGTTGCAAACTGGCTCACAGATAGAACTCACAGTTTGAAAGTAGCTGACTCCAAGTCAAACTGCTGACCAATCACTAGTGGAGTCCCAAATGGTTCTGTCCTGCATCCCCTCCTGTTTGGTATCTACTTCTCTGAAGTCCAGGCCAACAAGAAGGAACTCTGCCTGACAAATTCCACAGATGATTGCAAGTTGGGAGCTATTATTAACTCCCCCAGTGATGTTGACATCCTACAGAAAGGCCTCACTGACACCAACGACTGGTGTCAGAACCACGGCCTTAAGCTCAATGCCAAAAAATGTGTCATCATACCCTTTGGCAAAAACCTGGCTCCCATGAATTACCACAGTGATGGTAGTCCACTGAACACAGAAGGCGTTATAAGAGATCTGGAACACAGGTTGACAGCAACCTCTCTTTTGACCACCACATTGCCACTGTGGTCAGAAAATCATTGTATGTGGCACATCTCATTACTAATGGTTCCGCATTCAGGAAGAAGGAGGTAATTGTCTCCCTCTACTCTTCCCTCATTAGGCCAATCATCGAGTACAATGCCCCGTTTGGCATGTACCTCACTAGACACCTGCAATAACTGGAGAAGGCACAAAAGTACCTCACAAAGAGGATCGTAGGCCTTAAACACTTGTCCTATATGGACAGACTCAGAAAAATCCAACTATTCTCTGTCTCATGTTGCCTACTTAGAGGTGATCTCTGCTTGACTTACAAAGCCATGTCTGACCCAGCTCTGTTAGAAATGCCATATCTAAAGAAATCCCCATCCCTCCACACCACACATTCCAGAGACTTCAACCTTATTACCACAATCAACAAAATGTGCTGGAGTGACAGGTTCATAACCCAGAGACTGCCCATGCTATGGAATAGACTTCCCATACATGTCAAGCAGAGCACCTCACTGGCTGTCTTCAAGAGAAATCTTGATGAGTGGATGGGAAACAGAAAATTCACCCCAGGGATCACTCCAGTGGCTCTACTCAACAGAAGCACTGGGAACTTATGTCAGGTGGCACGGTGCCAGTTTAATCCTATGGGCTAGGCTTGTAAATGTTCCAGGGCCAATAGCCTAGTACACACCTATGACCCTATAATCATAAAACACTCTTTAATTATGTCTTAAATCTTTAAAGGGAATGCCTAGCTTTGTGCAGAACTGGTAATAGATGGTACCACTCATACTGCACTAGAGAAAATTGCCAACCTGCTAGCTGACAGATTTGGGCAAACTTCACCCCCCCAGCCCCACCAGTCATACTCCAAAGCATACCTAACACCAATCCTCTGCCTAGTATCTCTAGGGATCAAGTTTTATCTGTGCTCTCCAATGCAAAAAACATGTCCTCAATGAGACCAGATAACATCCCAGGATGCTTGTTAAGCAATCTAAAACAGGGCCTAGCAGACGTACTTAGCACTGTCTTTAACCATAGCCTGAGAACTGGCTGTATTCCAGTAGAGTGGAGAACAGCAACAGTACTCCTCTTGCATAAAGGGGTGCCATCAGCAAACCCAGGGAACAATAAAACCATAAGTCTAACCAGTCTCATCTGCAAGGCCATGGAAAGAAACATCTTGGATCTTATCAACAAGGACATAGGTGACTCTCATACTCTAGACCCAGCCTGATTTGGCTTCATTAATGGTAGATCATGCTTATCGAATCTGTTGGACTTCTTTAAGAAAGTCACCAAAGCTTTGGATGAAGATAAGACAGTGCATACCTCCTATCTTGACATTGCCAAGGCTTTTGACACAATATCCCACTCAGGTATCATTAATAAACTCTCTCATTTAGGGATTAACCCCTTGTGTCACTAGATGGGTAGCCAACTGACTCCCCGATGGGACACATACCGTCAAAGTTGGTGACTTCACCTCTACCATTAGACCCATCACCAGTGGTCTACCACAAAGTTTTGTGCTGGGTCCTTTATTGTTTGGAATCTACTTCTCAGAAATCCAGGCTAAATTAGATGGCCTTTGGCTTAACAAGTTTACTGATGATTGCAAATTGGGTGCAATCATTGAGTACCCCAATGATGTTAACATACTACAGGAAGGACAAGCACAAACGAATTGCTGGTCCCAAAGCCACGTCTAAAACTAAACACAAAAAAGTGCATTATTACCCATTTTAGCAAAGTAGAATTCCCCACTAACTACAGTATTAACAACACCCACCAAGCTCAAAACCAGTGGTGTGAGGCCTAGGAACACAGGAGATAACAATCTGAATTTCAACCCCCAAGTTTTCTCTATGGTAAGGAAAATATTCTACATAGTGCAGCTCATAAGTAAGGGCATTGCTTCCAGGTCTAAGGATGTTATAGCCCCACTGTACTCAACTTTCATCAGACCACTAATAGAGTACAATGCTCCCTTTTGCATGTACCTCAACAGATACCTGCAGCAACTGGAAAGACCACAGAGGTTCCTCACCAAGAAAATACAAGCCCTCCAAACCATGCCATACATGGACAGACCAAAAGCCCTGTCACTGTACTCTGTATCATAGAGGCTGCTGAGAGGAGACTTGTGCCTGGCCTACAGGGCAGTCTCCAACCCTGTTCTGATGGATATGCTTTACATACACAAATCTAATGGCACAAGAGTCACTCACTATAGGGATCTTAAAATAGCCTGTGACATTAATACAACACGCTGGAGAGACAAATATGCCTCTAAGAGACTGCTGCTCCTCTGGAACAAAGTTCCAATTCACTTGAAGCAGAGCTCCTCACTGACCCTATTCAAGTGCAACCTGGACAAATGGATGGGAGACTGCAAATTCACCCCAAGGGTGCAAACTATGTCCCTCATGGAAAGGGGCAGTCGGTGTTGACCACAAACTAGCTCTGCAAAATACGTTCAGTTAATAAGGGCAGATGGGGAAACTTGGGATTAACATGGCCATGTTTGTAAGGGGTCTAGGGCTGCTAGCCTAGTAACCTCCTTTGAACCTATGAACCTATATGTTCCTGAATTGCTCAACCATGTAGAATGACTTAATTAGCATATATTTCATCTACTTCTGCCTTAATTAGCCTAATCTGCTGCTTACCTTTTTTGAAAGGAGACACATTGTGCAAAACTATTTAATGAAGAAAAAATGTAATGCTCACTACTATGCATTGCACACACATGCTTGGCATTAAGTGTAGGCATTTGTGAATCCAGCTCACAATTTATTATTGAATAAAAAAGCATAAGTTGTGAAGCTGGTATGTCACATTTGATATGAGACCAAATCAGATGTAATTGTTTTATAGGTATTCTGGTAGACCATGATAAAGTGGTTCACATTTTTGATAATTTTATTTTGTTCTTAAATCCACATACAAGTAGTGCTCAAATTAATATTTTGTAATCATGTAAAATAATACAAATATTCCTGTTTTCTAAAATTCTCATAGGTATGGGATAGCAGAGATTGTTAAAGCAATGTAATTTCCAGTTTATTAATCAATAACCAGATTATGTTTATTGCTTCCCCACCATCATAAATTGTGAAGCAATATTGCTTCTGATGTTGAAGTCTGACAATATAGCAACATTGCAGAGCTTACACAAAGGCAGGAAAAACATGTTTCACAGCTAAGACAACTTGTAGTATTATGATACAGACAGGATTTTAGAGGTGCACCAACTTTTTTAATGATGCTTTTTGAATGATGCTTTGACAAGAATATATATATTTTTTGTTTTGCAGTAAAACATTTTTATTATTAAAAACACAAGTTGTTAAGGAAGGATTTTCCATCTATGTTCATGTTAAATAAATAGTAGTACTTCTTGAAGTATTGATGAAACCAGCACAATTTTATATTTTGTCCCTGCAGCACCATGCAGACATGGCACCAAATTGTTTTTGTAATCAAGTAAAACAAAATTAAATATCACTTGGGTTTCCTCCAGGTGCTTCAGTTTCCTCTCACATTCCAAAGACATGCAGTAGATGGATTAGGCACTCTAAATTGGTCGTAGGTGAGAGTGTGTATGCAAGTGAGTGGCACGAGTGAACTACTGATGTAAACCTTGGCTTGAGATAATTGTCGCTGCTGAAGTGACACCACAACCCCATGTACAAAATGGGAAAAGGGGTCGAGGATGGATGGACGGATATACGTTCTGTATCTGCCTGTCCCTACTCACTTCTTGATGTCAGAGACCACTTGTCAAACAATGTAATTATTTTCTATTTTACTAATGAAGAAGCAAAATTTAATATGTTGGTTTCTCACAGTCATTAACTTCAAGGATAATGTACTGCCTGTCTTGTAAGTATATGGGGGGACAGCATTTGTACTTGAGATAGCTTACAGTGATATCACATAGACAGGATTTTACTGTTTAATTGAATTACTTTCCATCTTTTTATGTTGTTTTTCCATAATAATTGACTTTTGTAGTCATTTTTAATTAAAAACATCAACTGCAAAACAAAGATGTCTCACTTGGGTTTGTTAAAATTAGTTTTAGTCTTTATGAGAGCTTCTGATAGCAAGCACTATGATGAAAATGGTGTGACCAGGGGAAACAATGTAATTTTCTTAATGTTTTATCTTAATTCTACATGTACATGCAAATAATGCACCAGGATGTTGTACTTAGATGTAATACTAATACATGTAACTCCAAATGAATTACAAAAGGAGTCAGTTCTGGGCACACTGTGGATCCTGAGAAGAACAGTTTTGGGTAACATCAAAGATGGAAACAATACTAATTACATGAACTTTAATTGTACCCTAACTTAAACAATGGGGTCCTTGCCCATCACAGTATTCGAAACCCAAAAGACTTGTGGACACCAAATGATATTTGTGATTATGTAAAATAAAGCAAACTATTCCTGCTACCTAACTTTTGCTACTGCTTCTCACTATCTAGTTTCAGAGGATTGTTTCTCAAAACAATGTAATTGTTTGCTACTTTTAATAAGCAGCCCCATATGTCACCATCTCAACATCATAAATCACAAAGCAAGATGTTTCTGAAATTGTGAATGATGATGTTGGTACCATCCCCACCCCTCTGGCATATGTGGGAATGGTTGTGTCTGATGCACAGTATATCCAGTCAATGCATCATCAGGCATAGTCTGACTGTATTATGTGTGAATTGGTTTAATTCTGCTTTTGTGTTTCATGACCCGTTTTATGCATTTTACATAATACCATGTTATGTAGCATGGCACAGACAACATATATCCTGCAGCAGGGATCTAGAGCATAATACAATGTATTGCCAGTTGTATCCATCAATAGAAGCAGGCCTTCAGCAGTCTGAACATACACAGTCAATGTTTTTCATTACCTTTAACAGCATGATGTTGTATGCCATCTCCACCCACGTCTAGAGCTGTGGATGGTGGTCATCAGCCAAAGTTCCAAGAAATATTTGGCATTACTTGCAACACACAACAGCAAACATGATTATTCCACTGCTTGTGTTCATGGGACCAGACCTTCCTGGCCTCCATAGGTTGCATGCATGCCAGATGCTGGAATCATATTGTATGTATTGCACTATTCGCTGGCTTTGTTAAGCCACTGGAACCATGATAGCAATTTAAGTGCAGTCAGTGACTTCCAAGCCCTTGACAAAATGGCCTATGTTGCAGAATGCCTGCATATTAGTGGTTCTCTTCTCTGCTGTCCATGGGAACCAAATATGCTCTTTTATATTTTACACATCATGTCAATAAACTGATGTAGGATTCATGAGAAAGACACTTCCAGAACACCTAACATGCTCCTTTTTAGAGGTTGGAAAAGTCCCAAAACATGGATGGCTAATGCTACAAAAAGCTTCATGTCCACCGGGATAGACAGTTTACACTCTCCCCTTGATAGGCGGTTGAGGATAACCCCTATCTATGAAGTTCTCTATGATGTCTTTTTCCACACAGCAATAGTTGACTATGTCCTATTTGTGGAGGTGATGGTATGTTAACCTCTAATGAACTCTTCTATGATATGGAGAGTGGTGATGTGCTACATTGAGGACATTTGTTTCCAAGTCTGCTTCTAATACATGCTGAACAGAAAACAAATGCGAGTCCTAACACTCTGCATGGGCAATGTACCTGTTCATGGAAAAATGATGGTGCCAGACAGAAGCTGAATATCAAAGCTCATCATACTAATTTTATACATTTCTTTTTTTTTTCAATAATTTTTATTTATTCTTTTCATTGATATAAAATAGCAAACATAATAGAAAAGGAAGAGGGAAAGCCTCTTCACAGTAAGCAGTTGTTATGCATTGCTGGCAGTACAAAAAGAAATAAAACAATCAACCAAATACTATTTACACTATATACATAGATGCTTTCAATATTCGAGAGATAAATTGTTACAGTTCAGTGAGAGTTGTTGTGATTACGAGTAAACATTAGAAAAAGGAGGGAGAAGAAAAAGAAGAAAATTTCTTGAGCTTTGAATATAGATTAATATGGGAACTCTTATTTGTAATTAAGTCTGATACATTGTCATGAGCTAGGCAAGAATGATATTGAAGATTTGTTCCCATAATTTCCTGTGTTTGATGTTTTTATTCCCCTTATCGATTAAAATTTTATGGGCTAAAAGATGTTTGGTCGCCATTGATCTAAAATTCTCCCAGGATATGTTAGTTAGGTTAAGCCAATTGGTTGTTATATAGAGTTTCATTAAGAGAAAAACATTGATCATTCTAATTGCTTGAGTTTTAGAGATGTTATTTGGTGGGATATATAGAAGAGTGAATTCCCAGGTGAGTATGGATGTTTGATAGCCCAATTTTTGTATTTGGAATTTAAGGGAGTTCCAAAGTTTAAATACACATTTACAGCTCCAGAATAAATGGAGTATATCAGCCGTTTGAATTTTCCAGTGTGGATAAAGAGGGGATTCCATAGAGTTAAATTTATGTAAGATAGTGGGTGTGAAATATGCGTTGTTATAGATCATAAGTTGGGTAAATGCCAGTGTTTTTAAGGGGTATGGATTTATTTGTTAAATTGATAGCTTGGTTTAGTTGAAGGTTATCAATGGATATATTGTTCTTTCTCCAATAGTCCGATACAAGTATATCTTTTTGGAATTTAATGTCTTTGTTCAATTTATATGTATTAGTGATACATTTTTTAGTTGAGAGGATGGTCTACCATAGTGAATTACTGGTTATTATATCATTGCTGCTTATGTTACAGTTTTGCAAATAGCTGGTACATAATTCTTTAATTTGCCTTAAAAATCACTAGATAGGATTTGGAGGGGGGGGTTCAATTGATTCCTCATTTCTTGTATAGAACAGTTTATGTATGGGTATATATCTTCAATGGTTATATTAATTAATCTAGGAAAGGGATTCAGGTTTAGGGTCTGGTTATTTATTTTAAGGTTGGGATTTTTGTGCAAGGGTTGTAGCATCATCATAGTTTGTGCCAGATTTAGATGCTTAAAGAGTTTTTGAGTTAGTGAGATAGAGTGTTTAAGGGGTCCTAATATCTTGCATGGTTTCATTAAACTTGTATTTAGAAATGGTAGGACTCTGGGGTTGATATCCAAGCTTTTGATATGTCTTTCGTATATTATTATCCACATCGGAGACCAATCTTTATTCTTTGGGTTGTATTCAGCTATTCGCAGTACTCTATTAGAGTTCATAATTAGGTAATAAGTCTTGAAGTTGGGAAGGTCTAAATCACCTTTACTTTTTGGGGTCGAAAGTTTCGTATATGAGATTCAGTTTTTTTTGGTTC
The DNA here is from genome assembly GCF_019279795.1 of Protopterus annectens. Lineage (NCBI taxonomy): Eukaryota > Metazoa > Chordata > Ceratodontiformes > Protopteridae > Protopterus > Protopterus annectens. The sequence continues at coordinate 1,993,106,624 of NC_056725.1, forward strand.
CCATATAAATTTTGCGAGCAAAGTGTGAGTCTGTCTAAAAAAATTATTGGGTATATTTAATTGAATAGTCATGAATATATAAAGTAATCCGGGTAATACATTCATTTTAATTACTGAGACTTTTGCTAGGAAAGGTAATTTTAGATTTTTCCATCTATTAAGGTCTAAAATAATATTCTGCCATGTTTGAGTTATATTATTTGAGTAGAAATCTTTATTGTTTGTTGGGAAAGTGATGCCTAAATAGTTGATTACCTCTTGTGTTTTTATTTTTCCTATTAGAGGTAAAAGCGAGAATGGTTTAGGGGGTTTTAAAGGAAATATGCTAGTTTTTTTTAGATTTAATTTGTAGTTTGATATCTTTGAGAAGTGTTCTATAGCAGATAATATTTTATTTACATCTGAGATTTGGTGTGGTACAATAGATATTCAAACTATCTGCAAAGGCTGAGAGGAAGATTTTGGTGTTAAAAATTATTGGGGGGTTATAGTAAAGATTTTGTTTAATATTTAAGAAGAGTGGTTCAAGATATAAGTTAAAGAGAATAGCAGATAGAGGGCATACTTGACGGGTTCCATTTTTAATTAAAATTCTCTTTGACCAAGTTTTGTTAATATATAAAGATGTATAGGGCTTATTGTATATAATTTTCAGGATCTGGATAAATTTTTGTGGAATATTAAAATAGGGTAAAGTTTGGAGTAGAAATTCTATATTTACTCTATCAAAGGCTTTATGAGCATCACTAATTAGAGTGTATATGTTTAGGTTAGAATGATTAGTGTGGGATATTAGAGTATTAAGAGTTAGTGTATTATTGGGGGCATGGCCAAGGATGAACAGAGGATAGCAGCAGATTTCTTCAGCTCCACCAACATAACTACACTGACAGGAAATAATTACTTTAAAATTCAACTAATGTAATAATTTTCTTTCTAAAAATGTTTGGAATATCAGTATCTTGAATAATATCTAAAAAAGAAAGAAAATTTAAATAATTTTCCTGTCAGAAATCTTCTTGGAAATTTCTCTTTCATCACCTCTGTTCAGAATGAGTTCCAGTAAGGCTAACAGTCAGGATTCCAGCATCACGAAAGAGCTTCAGTCTTTACTATCAACTATTCAGCAACTAACAACTAAAATGGACAGACTGGATGTTAAAATTGATAACTTTATAGAAAAAAACACAAAACAAATGGATTTGTTACATCAATATTTACAACACCAGAAAGCTCAGATTACAGGTATAGAAGAGACTCTTAATGATATGGACAACAGAATTCAGGAAGAAGAAATTAACATTGAATTTTTATTGAAACAGAACACACACCTTCAATCCAAACTAGATGACTTGGAAAACAGATCCAAATGCAATAATATAAGGAGTTTTGGACTGCCAGAAAATATAGAGGGTAACAACATTACTTCCTTTTTAAATACTTGGCTTCCCAAAACTTTAGATCTGTCAGAAGTATTTTCTTTTGGTATTGAAAGAGCCCATAGGTCTTTAACTAATTCTAATATAAATAAAAAGTATCCTAGATCAGTTATTGTAAGATTGTTATCATCTTATGACAAAGAGATGGTATTAAAGGCTGCATGGGCTAAAGCTCCTATAAAAATTAATGAGGCAACTGTGCGTTTTGACAATGGCTATTCTTCCTTGGTAATAACAAAAGGAAAAGTTTTTTTTGCCATTAATAAGAGAGCTTAAGAAAGCACAGTTCAAAACTCATCTTTTATTTCCTTCCAAACTAAAAATCTTTTTACCAGATGGCCCTAGAATTTTTGAAGACTTGGACACTGCTTTGCTGTATATCAAAAAAATATATATATATATTAGATAAAATAGAAGATATGGAATGAGCAAGTCCTTCGCTAAAGAGGATGGCAACAGGGACTTCTTGGAAGACTTCAGAGAAGCAAAAAAGACTAACAAACAAATGACATGTTCTATATCTCTTTGAACTCATTTATTACAGTTACTACATTTTCAAGAAAGCCACAAATATCTTAAGGATTTATTCAAAGTTATTTTTTTATGTGCAAAGAACTGATTTTGTTTTATAAATAATCAAACTTTCTGAGGAACACATAACCTGATATGAATCAACTTGTTTCTCTTTGTGAAGAGACCTAAGGTTAGTAATTTGATACATTTCCTTTCTCTTCTTGTTTTAAATAATGGCATTCTCTTTAAACTAAACATTTAGTGAAGGGTGGGGGAGGGCAGGGAGAGAGGTTTGATGAAAAATATGAAATAAGGGGAAAAATAATTTATTATTTCTTTAAAATTATTTATGCTGTTTAAATACTGTTGCTAAATATTATACCATGACTTAATTGCTTAATACATGATTTCAAATAATATGTCATGATATAATTGCAGTTAACTAGAACTAAAGTAGTTGAAAGTAATATTTCTCATGTTCTACTTTATTATAACAAACAGCAAGTAAAATATCTTTGTAGATACTCTTTGCATGTCCTTTTTTTTTTTTTTTTTTTTATTTTTTATTCTCTCTCTCTCTCTCTCTTATTTATAAAGTTATATGCTTCTGATAATACTGATATGTGTATGTAATAAGATCTGAATGAGAAAATGAAATGGGGCATATAAAAATAAGTTGTGTTTATGTTAAACAACTGTAGGCTTGGTTTCACTGTCATAGAGACTGTAATGACTTGTAAAATGCTTCGAGAAGGTTTTGCACTGTTTAGATCCATTTGTATTACAAAATGAATGTCAGTCACTTGCTTTTGTTAAAATTCCTGCCAGAATGTTATGGGAGACAATCTGGGATGTGGGTTTCCTCGTGAATAGTGTCCTCGAGTCGTTTTAAAAGCTTCAACACTCAGAATACATGCAGAGAAGCTGAAAGCAGCCATTTTGAACTTTGACCCCTGATTTCACACTGACACATCACAAATTCAAGAAGTAAACTGTTTCAGGAAGTAGAACTGCTGTAAATGCGATTTTGTGATGAAAAATGAACTTTATGACATCTAAATGTGAGTTTTTCTTTATAATAACTTACTTATTTAAGATGTAACTTATAAAATATAAAAGTTATAATGATTTTAAATGACTTAATATGCCATAGTAAACAAATGAGATATTTTAGAAGGCATAGAAGGTAAAACACATGTACACTTGTTTTTGAAAGCTTATATGACTGCTGCACTTTAATGTATATAGATGCGTATGATTTAAAGATATGTAATGTTATAAATCATTTGCCTTGATTAACAGACAAGTATATGTATCATTATGATTATATTTCAGAAGAAATTGTCATGTGACATATTTTAAAGCTGCAGTTCAGATATATAAAATACAGATGGCTTTCATCACAATGATTTATGTATAACTAGGAATCAATATTGCTGTGCAGTATGTTCTTTTAACTTATGTATGAGAATAATTATTATATTTAATTGGCAATAATAAATATGAGAAGGAAGCTTTTGGTGCAAGTAATTTAAAGTTTTAAAGCTTTTAACTGTATTACTATGGCAGAAAGTGGGAATACCCTAATATAAGTAATATCTGAGTCATAATAGCCTAAGATAATAAATGTTATTGAACTCAAATGAGCATAAACATACAATAAGAACTTATTCTTACAAACTTTTATTAAACTACCATATAGATATTCCCTTTTTTTTTTTTTTTTCTCTCTCTCCTCTCTCTCTCTTCTTTGCTCCCATTATCAAGATTGTTAGAATGCTATTTTGATTATGATTTTATTATATAGAATAGATGTACATAGCAATATTAGTTGTTTCTAAATGTTTTATATGTTTATATGTAGCTGTTATATAAATTGTTTAGCCTTGTTATAGTAGATAATCAAATTAAATGAGGTTAACTTTAGTTAATAATAGTTAGTATCAAATTAATTTGGTGGCAGCTGAAGTACTGCTGCTTAGGATAGGGGGATAACTTGAGTGGTATTTGCTACTCGAAGTTGGAGTTTTCAACTCCAGGCTGGGTGCAATGTTTAATCCAAACATTATTTTCACCTGATTATTGTTGTGTGTATATAGTTTTGACATCTACATCACATTTTATAAACTCATTGTCACTACAAATAAAAGTGAAAATTACACAAAATTCCATAAGATTTTCATTAAACACAGCTATAATTAATGGAACACCTAAAGGAGGAGACATAATAATACTTATTTTACTAATTGTTATTCTGATTATATGTTTTATATGTTTATAAAAGTTAAATGGTATCTCTAAAATGAATTTCTTTAAACATTAATGGATTGAATGACCCATGTAAAAGGGCAAGTTTAATGAGATATATTAATTTGCATAGAGACAATTTAATATTCCTTCAAGAAACACATCTCCTGAAAAAGGATATAGATAAATTAGCCACTAATAAATATACAGTCTTGGTTAGCTCAGAACACACACAGAAAAAAAGAGGAGTGGCTATCTTGTGGAACAAAAATATGCCCATACCTAAAACTATTAAGTCTTATAAAGATGATAAAGGAATGTTCTGTATGGTTACAATACAGATTAATGGGAAAATATATACATTAATCAATGTATATTGGATACCAGGAATTGGCATTAATACAGTGAAACACCATCTCAATAAGATTATATCATTTTCTATAGGAGATATTATTTTAGTAGGTGATTTTAATTGTATTCTGCATGAAAAAGATACTACTACTATAGGAAAAAGGAAAATTACATCTAATGCAAAACATTTAAAGGATTTTATTAATTTATATCATTTGAATGATATTAATAATCAGATAGATTCTAAATCATTACCATACACTTTTTTTTTCTAACAGATATAAAACTTATTCAAGAATAGATAGCGTCTTTATTTCTAACCAAATGGTAACAGACTTAATTAATTCCAAAATCATTTCATGTCCTATATCAGATCATAATTCAATTGTCTTTGAATTTATGGTAAAGAGTACTTATAATGTTCAGATCAAAAGAATACCAGCATACTTAACTCAACTAAAGGACTATAAAGATTATATACTTACAGAGGTGCAACATTTCTTAGACTTAAACACTACACCTGATGTCCCCATTATTTACATTTGGGATGCTCTAAAATCATATTTATATGGACAAAGTATCAGATGGTATAATAATAAAAGGAAATCTTGGGACAAGGAATTACTAGATATTCAAAGCAAATTTAGACTCATATAAACATAATAATAAAGAAAATATTATGGACAAAAAAGTCATTGAGGAAATAAACAAATTAAATGACAAATACAAAGAAATTTTAAGCCATAAAGTCAAAATAACATTAGAGAAATATAAGTTTTTGTCTTACTCAATAAGTCCCAAATACTTACATAGACTTAAAAATAAAACAAAAAGGCTGAATAAACAAAATCATATAAAAGAAATTTTCTCTCCAGGGAAAAATAAGAATGTTTCTAGTTTACCAGAAATATTAGATGAATTTAGAAATCACTTTCATAAAATTAACCACAATAACATTAATATGGATTCTAAAGATAAAATAAAGAAATTTATAACTACAAACATGAACAAAAAACTTAATAAACAGCAGACTAAATTAATAGATAAAAAAAATTCATATACAGAGGTTATTACACAAATAAACAAACTTAAATCAAACAAAGCACCAGGTAATGATGGTATTATACCAGAGATTTATAACATTCTTCCTAAAAGTACTTACTCATTAATACATAGGGTTTTCATTTCAGCTCAAAATGAGTTAACAACTCCCCCATCCTGGCTATACACATTTATTTCACCAATTTTAAAACCCAATAAAGACCCAACCAGATGCACTTCATATACACCTATTTCATTACTTAATGTTGACTATAAAATGTTCATGAGTATTTTTGCTGACAGATTAAAGACAATCATTCCAGGTATAATAGATATAGATCAGACAGGCTTTATTATAAATAGAAATACTTTTGATAATATAAGGAGAACTTTAACGCTAATTGATTATGCAAACAGGAAAAAGAAAAACTTAACACTTATTAGTCTTGATATAAGTTCAGCATTTGACTCAGTAAGCTGGGACTACTTGTTTATCTTATTGAAGTGTACAAATTTCTCTGATGCATTTGTGAATTTAATTGAACATCTATATAAAGGAGCATTGGCTTACATTAAGATAGGAACATATGTCTCACAAAAATACCCATATTAAAAGGTACAAAACAAGGGTGTCCACTTTCTCCACTATTATTTACTTTAATAATGGAGCCTTGGGCTAATTTGATTAGAAACAGCACTGATATAGTAGGATTTGATATAGATGAAAATACAATATCTAAAATTCAACTTTTTGCTGATGATGCTCTAATTACATCAGCAGGAACTAACTCTTCTATGCAGTCATTATTTGATAAAATGACAGATTTTAAAAATATCTCTGGTTTGATATTTAATGAAGAAAAAACTAAAATATTACCAATATATGCACGAAAAAATGTCCTCACTAATGATTTTCACAAATATATACCCAACTCAGGTCAGATAACTTACTTAGGTATAATATTAACTAAAGGTATTAAATCTATTATACATAATAATTATAGTAACTGTCTTCATAATATACAAAATCTTTTCAACAGCTGGAACAATATGTTTTTTACCATGGAAGAGAGACTCACAATTATTAAAATGATAATATTCCCTAAGATATTATACTTAATACAATCAATAATACTCCCACCTACAAAAATAATTATTAAGAAATTGAATTCACAAATGTTAAATTTCTTATGGGCACCTAATAGACCTAGGATTGCATAAAAGAAACATACTAATAGCTGGTCTCAAGGGGGCATTTCATTTCCAGACTTTAATTTATATACTATCTCTTCTATTATGAACGTTATTACTTTGTTAATAGATCAGTCATATGTTGCAAAATGGAAAGATTATTGGGAACTAATTAGCATTCACTTCATGAAAATATCATTAATACATAAAAATACTATTGTAAATAACCCCATGTTATGATTACTAAAAGAATTTTGTACTTCATCTATTACACCAAAATATATAGCTAGTTACCCATTAAATATTATTATTAGCTATCGTAATTTTATATTTATGCATCCTAAATATAAGGAATGGAATTGTATCCTATTCCCTATAATGTATACACAAGGTATTCTTTTATCATCCACCTCTGAAAGAATTCTTCTAGTCACAGAGAATGATTTAAAGTATTGGTATCAGTTGCTGTCTGACAATAAAGTAAAAAATTTAGACTTCTTAAAGCAAGAATTTGATTTGAGAGAAACATGTTGGTTAGAAATTCAGACTTTTAGACAACATCTTATTAATAAACTTGATTTAATGTCTTTAACAGTTAAAGAATATGTCCCAATTCTGATTGATTACTTGATGTTAAACTTACAACATAGGGTTTCTGATAAAGGTAAGCTCTCACACATACATAAAATTATTAGAGAAGAAACTCATTACAGTTCAGATACTTATTGGAATTATTTCATTTCCATTAATGGTGAATCACCAAAACAACAAGATAAACAATATATATTGGAATCTGCTTATAAAACTACTTCTTCTATTAATTGGAGACTTTTTACTTGGAAATTTTTACATAGATCTTTCTATACACCTTTAATGATGAATAAAATAAACAATAAAGACAACTTATGTAAGAGATGTAATGTAGAAATAAATGCTGATTGGGCACATATGTTTTATGACTGTATAAAATTGAAGGAATATTGGATGCTAATCAATGATTTTTGCAGGCTCTTTTCACAGATAATTTCATTGTCTCTAAATCACTTATATTATTTAACACTCCTGTTCCTAAAAGTGTTAAAAAAGTTAAACCTTCCTTATTATGGTCTATTCTAGCAGTGGCTAGAAAAATAATAACCAGAAATTGGATTTCAGATACTCCTCCTTCATTTAATGAATTTAAAAATGTTATGACTGAAGTGTGTCATATGGAACTAATGACAATAAAGTCAAGAACTACTAGAAAAACGTCTTACTATACTATATGGGATACTTTACAAAACCTGTTAAAAAAGTCTTAGTTTCATTAGTAAGACATTACAGTTTAATCAATTGATTTGATTTGTAGTGGATGTCTCTGTAAATATTTTGGTTGTTTTATCAAATGTTATAACTATTTACATTTTAATTGCTTGTATAAGATTGTTATGATATTTATTTTGTATGTTAAAAACAATAAACTTGTTTAAAAAAAAAAAAAAGAGTTAGTGTATTATCACTTGTTTGTCTGAGTGTTGTAAAACCAGATTGTGTGGGGGAAATAATTTTATCTAGTATTTTTTTCAGTCTGTTTGCAAGTATGGATGTTAGTATTTTGGTGTCGATGTTTAATAGTGAGCTGGGTCTATAGCTACCTGGGTGTTTTGGGTCAGCTTGATCTTTGAGTATAAAAATAGTTTTAGATGCATTAAAGTGTAGGTCATTAATTTTATCATTTATTATATAGTTCAGTATATGGAATAGAATTTGAGCTAAGATAGGGGAGACGGTTTTGTAGAATTCAACTATGAGACCGTCTGGGCCTGGGGCTTTATGTGATTTCATTTGTTGAATTGTTGTGGTTATTTCACTAATAGAGATAGGTTCAGTTAACCTTTCTTGTTGTTTTGAATGTAGTTTCGGGAACTCGAGTCTTTGAAGGAAACTTGCTCTTTCTTCTTTTGAGGCTATTGATATTTGGTCTCCATAGATCTGCGAATATATTTGTTCGAAGATTTTATTAATGTCTTCAATATTTGTGTAATGTATGTTTACATAAAGTATTTCGGATATTTGGGAGGAAGGTTTCATTTGGGTTATGATTCTGGCCAGTGCTCAAGATGGTATTTTCATTTCATTAGCATAGTTAGCTAGCATTTTGGTTTCATAAAATAATAACTTGCTGTTATGTGATAGGTATAGGTCTTTTTGAAGTTTTAGGATTTCAGATTCAGTTTGAGTTTCATAATTTGTTAATAGGTCATTCTCAAGCTTTTGAATTTTGGCTTCTAAGTCCTGTTCTTCCTTAAGATTAATTTTTTTATAGTAGGATACTTTTTTAATAAGTATTCCCCTAATTTGGGCTTTGGTTGCCGCCCATTTGATATCCACAGGTAGTTGAGAGTTAAGAACGTTAGATAGGGTTGATTTGAGTAAGGTTTGAATATCGTTTATTTCCTTTTTGGTTAGAAAGTTGGGGTTCAAAGACCAATTGTAGCCTTTTTTCATTGTGTTATTCATTGTGATTCCATTGAGGTTTAAAGTAATTTTGGAGTGGTCCGAGAGGTATCTAGTGTGTATGGTCATTTTCGGGGCTAGTTGGATAAATGAGTCTGAAATTAGAAAAAAATCTATTCTCTACCACATTTTGTGGCATTAGGAGTGAAATGTGAATCTGTTGGATTTATTTAGACTATCTCCATACTTAAAAGGGTCATATAACTTGTAATCCTGAATAAGTTCTTTTAGTGCTAGGTGAGCTTGTTTATTAGGTATTGTATTTGTACTTGCTTTGTCTTGGTCAGGATTTAGATATATGTTCCAGTCTCCACCTAGGACCATGTAATAAATCTTGGAATTTATTTAAGATAGGGTATAATGAGGCAAGAAAAATGTGTTGGGTTTTACAGGGCGTAAACATTAAGGACAAGAAGAGGTTTAGGAAGATTTGGAGTTAGAATAGTTACATAGCACCATCTCCCTCCTTGACCACTTGGGTTTCTAAAATTTTATCTTGGAACTGTTTTTTAATTATTATAGCTACCCCTGCACTGTTAGATTTGCCTTCATAAGCTATGATATCCCTTATCCATTTTTTCTCCTTAATTTCTGACCATTGCTCAAGTGTTAAATGTGTTTCCTGGATCAATATGAAGTTCGATTTCACTTTCAGAATGAGGTGTAGGAAAAGTTTTCTTTTCTTCTTATTCTGGAACCCTTTGATATTCCATGAATCAAATTCCCACATTTATGTAATTGGGTTGTGTGTGAAATAAGTCTTGAGTGATTGTTTGTGATGTTGAGTTTTGTTCATGTATTGATAAAATAAAATTAAGAAAGCATCCTTTTATTCCCATCCCCACCCAGTGCCTAACCACTACCCCCTTGGACCAGGAATAATACAGGGAGTAAGTCATTATTAGTTTTATAGATATGTAGTACAGCATAGTAATTATGAATTGGGTTATCATATTTAGGTAAGAAATGGAAACTAGTATCCCTGCGAAGATTTTCTCTACATAGACAAAGCTTAACAAACTAATTCCCTAAAAAGCACAACTAAAGTATCCCTAATCTCCTCAGTAGGGTTGTATGTATCTAACAGAACATCTAAAGTGTACATTCTATGTGATTAGCAATAATTGAGATTGTGATTTGAAAAGGTCTTAGTAGAACCATTATATTAAGTAAAGGTCCATTAAACAAGGTTTTTAGTATAAATGCACAGATAAGTGTGAGTATGGCATAATAATATACTAGAAGATATTAGTAGAACTATTAGATATAGCCTTTAACTAACATTGAAGTAGTATTAAAAAACTAAGATTATTTTATGTGTTCTCCTTTGTTTTTTGTTCCTCTCTGCCTCCTTTCCATTAATATTACTTCCTTTCCCTTTATGCTATGAATAGGACTGTACATCCATAGTAATCTATCTGTTGTCTGTGATGTTCAGCCGAGTTATTTTATTTGTGGAGTTCAGCTTACAGGTATAGGAAAATATCACTATATTGAATATATGGGCAAGCATTACAAGTATATGACACAATGTACATTGTCTCTAGTGTCTATTACTTGGATAAAACATGCTGCTTTTCATATTACTACTACCCTATGGTTTTGTGCAGTTTTTGACATAGCATAGTATTAGTGTTTTTCTATGGGTCTTATTAATGTGTCCCTCACCAAGCTTATTGAAAGTTCCATTCTCCAACCCATTTCCATTAATAAGATGTGATTATTATGTTTTATTGAAAAACATTTAAGGTTTGCTGTTATGTCTCACAGATGGTTACTAGGCATATAGTTTATAGGATCATTACAGTGCATTAGATCAAAAGCCTAAAACAATGATTGATTGCACGCTTTGATCAGGATTAGATAATAGATATATGTAGGCTGGAGAAGGCAAACAGTCTTTAGAGGGGACAGTTAGTTAATAGCAGATAACCTTAATCTTCTAAGCAGCCAGGCTATAACATATTTGATGTGTGTGTACTTTCCCAGTTATTTCAATATTCACAACAGTCGTTGGGTAGTGTAGTTTTGTTAATTAGCTGATTTCCAACTCAATACAGCTGTTATGATAGGTTGAAAATGTATAAAGGGCAGCCAGCAGCTTTATCCTTTGGTCTGCAGAAATGTAACTGTTTTATAAGTGAAGGGTGGTCCACGCAGTGTTTTTTAAAATTGTATGTAGTACACCCTGTGTGGACTTATTATAAAAAAGGAATAATAGACCTTAATTGGTCATCAAAACATAAAATAATTGTTTGCAAAGTTTTATAGCAGCCCATATGTCAATTACACAGAAGTACACTATTCACTGGCTATTCTCAGTGAATGGAGCTGAATGTGATCAAAAGCTGCCTCGTGATGTTATGTATTCCAGCAGCTACTTTTCTTTATATGTACTTGTTATGTTGCAACCTTAGTGAGACAATAATTCATCCTTAGAGTCATATAAATAAATGTAATTTAAAGAAAATTACTCTGAAGAATGCCAGATTAGGAAAAGAGATGGCGTTCAGTAGGGGGTCTGAAAGAATAAATTTACATGTTGAAAAAATACTATAATTAAGAATAAAACAGTGAATTATCATTTAGTAACCTTTACAACTGACAGTAATTGCAATAACGTAATCTAATCTTTCTTAATACTTGGAGAGTCATTAATAAGAGAAATATATCACCTAATATGTAAAAGAGAGACACTATAAAAATCAGATAGCATTTCTTCTGGGATACAGAATGTGGTACACCAAAATACTATACTGACACTTTACATAAGATATCAAAAACATAATATTATTGAACAAGCTGCATGAGCAAAACCTATTAGAGAACTTCCCAAAATTACCTATGGTGTACATGTAATAATGTCACATACAGTTACGTATTTGTATCAACCGTCCTGTATCTGTTGATTGTCAAGTGGGAAAAATAAATAGCTTGCAGAGATTAAGTCTGCATCTGGTAAAAGTGTATTGGGTTTGGCTTCTAAAAGCCTTTAATGCTTTTGTTTTTATTTCCACAGGTTTCTTATTAAAAAGAAAAAAAGAATAAAAAAAGATCCTCTGAATTATGCTCTTTTTTTTCCTTTTTGCATTTCTGCAGTCAGGAGAATAGTCGTCACTCATTCCATGGGTCAAGGAGCATTCCAACAGCTTGAATAATCATAGGGGGACCATTAAAACCAGCTGGATATCCCGGAAGTGCCACACATTTAAAGTACCTGGCGTAGAGCATGGAAGGATATTTTAGTTCCTGTCATGGGAAAATGGAAAGGCGGAAGTAGGTCTAGCTTTCCTCAGTCAGCCTCGTGGCTTTTGTTCTGAGATACCAGTACTACAACCTGTTGGTATAGGCCTAAAAAGGTCCAACAATACAGCAGAAAGTAGAAAAAGTCTCAGAGGGCCGAAAAGTGATCGATCGTTAATCCAATGTTCAGACATCATTCCGGTGGGTATATTTAGCGATCCAATGTTGGAATTTTCTTAAAAACAGCTAGAAAGATTTCTCTGGCTTCCTTTTGGTTGGCAATCATATGTTTAACTCCTTCTGAGTGGAAAATTAGTATGTTAGGGTATTTCATTTGGAATCTTATTTTTCTTTCAATTAGGAACTTACAGTAAGGGGAAAGAAGCTGTTTTGCTTGTCTTATTTGGAGGGGAAGATCTTGGGCTAGTGATATTGTGTTATTGTTCCACTTAACAGTTCCTCCACTTTTTTTAGCAATCAGCAAAATTGTATTGACATCTTGAAAGTTTAACAGTTTTGCATAGGCAGGTCTGGGTTTGCAAGGGCCTTGGGTTTCTCTTAGTGCTCTGTGTGATCTTTCTATTATTATTTATTTTGCTATTCCAGGCTCTTTGAGCAGTATGCTGAAAATTTGTATTATAGAGGGAATCAGTTTTTTGTGGTTTACAGATTCTGGGATGCCTCTTATGATAATATTATTCCTTCTGGATCTTGCTTCCAGGTCTGTGATTGGATGTTTTGAATTTCTTTATCGTGGGAGTCAGTTTTTTTTTGTTATTAGAGTTATTCTCTCCTCATTTTCCAAGATTTTGGCTTCACATTTATCCAATCTGTCCATTATTTGGTTAAAGGTATTTCCAAATGATTTTAGTTGCACAGTTAATTATTTTATTGGTTCTTGGATGGGAAGTAAAGCTGTTTTAATATCCTCCAGATTTGCTAGTTGCTCAGATTTACTTTTGTTTCCATTTTTAGGTGCATCTCTTTGTTTTATTATCTTCTGACTTTTCGAATTCAAATCTTTTTCAGGAGATAGTAAATCTGAAAGTTTGGTTTTAGATGTGGTAGTGTCCATGTTTTTATCTTCTTTCGACATCCTTTAATGGTTATTTTCTTCAGTTTTTAGTGTATTTTTCAATAAGCAGGACTGCAGGAGCACACGGCTTAAGTTATCCTCTCTGTATCCTTACCAATCATACTTGATTATAAACTGGACCAGTCACTTCTTTTTGGTAACTTTATTTTGGAGTTAAATAGAGTTGATATTTCAAGAAATCTTGTCGAAATTGGTTCTGGATAATCTTCTGGGTTAGTTTTATTCCAGATATTTAGAGGAGCTAAGGATTAGCAGTGCTTACAGAACAGCGACCATCTTTGAATACCCAACTTTATACATTTCTGAATCTAAAATGCTTAGCTCAGTCTCATAAAAGAGCCAGAGGAAGACTTGGAATTTCTTGACTGTCTTCTACTTCAATTGAAAAATATTTGAAGATATTTTTTTTTTCTTTTTGGTGTATGTATGAGACTTTTATGAGGCTGTCCTTTTTCATTAAGAACCAATTTCTACATGTTGCTTCTCCACCACTATAAACTGCAGACCAAGAATGTGTCTGTAACAGGTATCTGGTAATATGAAAGCCATTTAGCAGTACTTTATATAAACATGCAAAGAGTGGGAGTTTTACTGCTAAGACAGGTTGCAGCTTTTCAATATAACAGGTCTTTATCCTGCACTGAAACTGTCTTGTTCCTACACTTTCTGCATACAAACATACCTATATATATATATATATATATATATATATATATATATATATATATATATATACTAGCCTGTCAATATACCAAAACATTGGTTTCCATAATAAGGCTGTTCTAATAAAATCTAAAGTAGTGCCTGTTGTAATGCAGTTTGATAGTCTGTTAAATGCTTCAGCTACTCTCTCAGAGAACCAGTTAGTACACTTTCCATTCCTATAGAATCTTCTTCATAGGTTATCGAGTCCCCTATTCATTTTTAATAACCTAACTTAATTCCCTATATACCCAAATAAAGTTTCCTCTTAAATATCTATATGAGGCACTGTACAAGTTCAGATATTTTAGTTTTTCATAATAACAACTTTTCACACCTATGGATGCCCTTCGTATATTTCTGCTGTACTCTTTCCAGTTTAATCATGCTTGTTGTCTTATAAGGTTTCCTTATTATTATTCCTTTCTCAAGTTTGGGTCTAATGTGATTAACAAACTTACATTTCTGATTTCCTAGACTTTATAAATCTTTTTGTATAACCTAGAGTTCTGTAACTATCATTAACCATCTGGCTGATATGATTAGAAAAATTCAAAGCTGAATCTATCCATACACCTAGGTCCTTAAATGAATCTACAGTTTCAATCACTGTGTGCTGTATTAAGTATTCACCTTTCATTTTATGTCACCTGATAGTCATATGCTTAGTTTTTATGCATTTATCAGCATATTAGTCTCCTGTTCCTAAATGGTCAATTTAGTCAAATTGTTTTGCAGTCATTCCCTATCTGTAGCACATGCAATCAGTTTACCCATTTTCAAATCATCTGCATACAGACTGTAGAACAACTCAGATGAAAAAGATAGATCTGAAAGATACAGTCTAAACAAGTATGGGCATATGATAGAACCCTGTGGGACATTCTGACTGTAACACTGAATTTCACCTGATCAGTATTGCTGTATGATACTTGCCATGTCCTATTTGTAAGCCAAGTCTCTCTGTTCCATTACTAGTTAATGCAATTCACAAATATTCTGTGCTAATGGATTCTGTACTTGTTCTTGGGATAGCTTGAAGTATTCCTAGCCCTTCTCAGAGTACATTGCATTCTGCACAAATGTCTGATAGCACAGCACATATACACCTCAGCTGTCAGGCAGAACAATGCAACCTAGAGGACAACCATAAGAACATAGGCATAATGTCATTTACCATACAATGCCTGTAGTTATAGAGATTACATATATGTGTAACTCACAGCAAAGCTAATATTGCTGCAAACTCACAATACTGTGAGAGTATTTTTTTCTGGAATCATTTCCACTGTTTCGTCAGCAAAACACATAAAGTGTAAATCAAGGTTGTATCAGTCATTGTGCATTTGCGCCCTGTCAGATTATTTTTTGTTTTTTCTAGACTGCAGCAGTGTTTCTAGAAATATCATTCCAAGATGTTAGCAATAACCTTTCATTCTTAAGCAGTACACGTAATGATCAGTACAGCAGTGAATATATATTGCCCGTCATTATTAAACTGGATTATATAACTCTTGGACTGTAATGACTGCTGTCTTCATTTGTACTTGCTGACTGTCTCATTCTTTCTGTGTTTCATACTTACAAACTCCCTTAACAGAACTAGTGCTGCTCTTCCACTTCTGCATGACAGTACTTGACATTAACAACTACTTGTTTATGTCACATTTATTTGCTTTGGTGAGTCGTGGTCAGCATGCATGCTATTATGTTGAATGCACAGGGCTGTTAGTACAGACATGCTGTGGTGCTACACAGCATTTCCTTCAGTTTGTTTACTGCAGTGTAGTCCAGAGATATAGCTTAAACTCTGCTTGAGGTGTTGTTTTCTTTAGATGTAGTTATTTTTTTCATTAGTATGTGTTTTGTCCAAAATTCAGAGATGTAATCAACACAAAGAGTGATTACAGTTTCCAATTTTTGTTATGCACAGCTTATATGGTCTGCATTTCAAATTTATAGCTATTATATCGCTGTTCCACTTTTGCTGATGGATGTAGATGTTGCCTTTCTGACAATGGATACATTTCTGCTAGTGTCTCTGTGTTGAATTGTTCATGGCTTATATGAAGGAGGCTGGTGCTTGTGGTCTTTCTTTTCCATACTGTGTAGGACTGCACAATATGACCATGGTTGCTTATTCATTTTGTTCCTTTTGCTGAGATTTACACATTTATTGCTGTATTTCATTGTAAGGGTTTTCTGATTAATATAGCTATAAGGGTTATTACAGCCATGCCATAGGGCTTACGGGTGTTCTGCCTTCAACATTACATTCTGATCTTGTGATTGGTGTCCGCTGTGCTTCATATAGTTTTCTTCTGCAGTGTTTTTATTAGTTCTGTAATGAAGTCTTTCATATTTGCTGTATTTAAGGAACTGACATTCTCTGTTTGAGATACCAATTTGTCTTCAGGGTTACATTTTGCTGTGTTATAGTCACATGTGTATACCATGTGCTCCTGTTCAAACTATATTACTTTCTTTAAAATTAATATTTTTATCGTGGATTTCAATTATAGCATTGGACAGAGATAAAAGATCCTGTGACTGTCATGGAGTCATGGATGTTACACTAACTTTTGCACAGACATTAGGAGCAGACAACAGGTGGCTATTGCTTGGAGTGACATTTTGTAGTAAAAGGGAATTTATTGTTTAATGGTAAAACAATCATTCTGTGAAGAAAGAAGAGATGACTGTATTTCACCCCACCATAAGTGCAGCACATTTTTGCTGATGAATTCCGTCATTGCAACTACTGGTCTTTATCTCAGGCAGAATTATCCACCCACACAAAGTACACTGGGAATTGGACATACATTCTGTTATTCTGAGCTAAGACAAATAAGACAAATATTTAGAGCTTTGTCACACTTTCGTTATGTGGATTTGTCTTTTTTGAGCCTTTTTTGCACCACAACATGCCTGTGCACATTACATGATGTCAAGCTGTTTTCGGAAGAGATGACAACAAGCAAGGATGTCAAGAGAGAGAGAGAGATAAATGTACCTCTCAACAGCTACCACAGAGGAAGAAGAACACAGTGAGCTACTAAGGCAAATACTGGCACACTAAGGACATTGGGATTGTGTTACTACAAATACTGTTGGTTTATAGGTTTGCAGATAATGATCAGGAGCAAAACTATAGGTATAGCAGGCAATATTCCTACTCTGTAACTATGCATCTCATATGGCCTAGTTCAGACAGAGTGCAGACATCAGAAACACAGTTATGAAACTCTTCATGCATTTTCAAAAGTTGAAACAATAATGTACTTCTCCAACACATTCATTTTCAGTTAAGAACAGTTCTTTGGATTATACAAAATAACATCCTAAACTTTCTCTTGCAGAGTCTGCCTTCAAGGAATATGATGTTTAGTACTGACAATAAATACAAAATATGTGCAACACATCTCTGATATATGCAAAGCCATGTGGATATGTGGCAGGTACAGTGGGCTGAGATAAAACTCCAACTAATCTTACAGCAGCTATGGAGGAACCCCTTACATAGGTTATTTCAATAGCGGGAGCATATCAGTATTCATTATAGTTTAAATAAAGCATATGTTCACTGCTGCTGTGCGTACCATCTGGAGGAAGACCAAGCTACACAGAATGATGGCATCATTCCCTAGTTTGGATTCAAGTCTCTACTCTGCTCTTTTGTTTTTACTGAACCCCAGCAGATAATTTCCTCTCTCCAAAAATGGAAATCCCTTATCTTGGGCGGAAAGGGATTATTTTCTAAAAGGTGATATTTCCAAGGAGGTTTATTTTCTTCTTACAGCACCCCCAGCTGAGTCTGAAAAAGTTCCATGGAGATCAATACTCTACCCCAGTCAACAAATGCAAATATATAAATGCAATGTTTGAACAGCATTTGTCAATTAAATATTGCAAAGGGTTAATTAGTGGGGATAAAGGAAACCTTATGATAGTCGTTAAATAATTTGTGATGCATGCTTTGCAAAGGTAATACTGTAAGCTTACATCTGTTTAATAATTTGAATTATTTCTATCATTTTCAAAAATGGAGTGAACCAATATGTGAATAGTCTGTTCCCAGGAGTCAGTTAGCATACCCTTAAATATAAAATGTTCTGATTATGCTTTCTTGATCATATCTGGCAAATAATGATTCAAGGCTTATCTTTTTTTTCTGAGATTTATCTATGATACAAAAGTATCTCTATTAAGGTATATGTATAGAAAGCATATCTCAAGGATGAATGCTATGGTAAACTTCAGCTTGCCATATTGTCAAACCATTCCTCTTTACACAGAATCATGTGCCCCACAATCAGTCTTCACAAATACCTGCATACTTTTATTACCATCGGTAACCATTAGCCATAGGTTTACCTTCATATGTGCGTTTTGCACATGGGCGAACAGCAAATGTTCAAAAGGATGTTTGCAAAATTTGCAAACATCGAACGCAAAAAGGTTTGATTATGCAATGAGTGAATGCACAGTGACATTCGCTCACTGCAGATTTGGCATTTTGGGGCGGATTGCACTATAGTGGGGATCAGAAAATCATCCCTTTCCCCACTGTAGCATGATCTCGGAGTTAAAATATTAAAGTAGGGGGTATGGGGGGTGCAGGGGGGCTTGCCCTCTGCTTTATACTTCATTACATTTTTTTCATCATTTATGTTCGAAAATTAGTGAATCTGCATTTCGATTTGCTGATTTTTGAACATTGGAAACAGTCACGGTTTTGTTTTTCGAGGTTACGATTTGCTCATATGAGCAATCACATGAGTGTGTTTTGGCTTTGTAAAGGTAAGCCTTAGTCATATACATAGGTTAGTGACACTGCTTACAATCCCATCTCTATATTTGTAACAAAAAACTTACGATAACCATATATAATTATTGCTGAACCTCCTTAATACTCCACCTCTTAACTACAGTATTAGCATTTTCTGCCCCACAGATCTCTTTCCCTCAGAAATGCTTTTAAGTGTTTCAACTACACCTAAAGCCATCCAGGCTAAGATAAGAATATTAATTGCCTTGCAAACTGACAAATTAGGCAGGGACAGTGTTGTTTTGTAGACTTTGTTTAATCTGCACTTGAAAGCTACTTTTGCTGTGCTTTTACATTAAGAAATCCCAACGTCATCCATCTTGTGGCAGAAGGTATTTAGTTGGTCTTTCTCTTTTGGGAAGCAAGCCAGGGAGCTTAAATGTGGTGTTTTATTGGCTAGAGGACATAGGATTCAGTTTTGTAGCTTTTTCCTCTGCACACAGTGGTGTTTAGCATTGCTCTGTATAGTAGCAAATGCCTAGAGAGTAAAATTTCTCTATAAAGATAGTATTAGATCCAAGACCTGTTGAACAGAGTGACATTGCATGGAAATAAGCTTAGCGCAGATAGCTTGCACACTGAATAGCACTACAATAACTTAGCATTATAAAACGTCTTGCCTTTAACCTCAGAAACTACCCTAGGAGGCACCTATTAAAAACAGCACTTAATCCTAAACAGCCCACCCAATTACAGGACCAGATACAGTGCATAAGCAATTTCCTAAAGTCTCTGTGCCCAGCTTGGTAGATTTGGGCATCCAAAGGGAATGTAGCAATTGTCTCATAGTCTCAGGCAACCAGTTAATCATTAAAGTAAATAACTCAGTATGTGAGAGATATAAATATACAACTTCATTATAGGCAAATATTTTGCATACAAATGAGGTTGTCAAGAAAACCCACACCACTTGGTTTCTTCTCTCATGCATACTACTCATCTCACACACACACACACACACACACACACACACACACACACACACACACACACACACACACACACACACACACACACACACACTCGCACATATATACAGATTGTCTTATGCTAAGGAGCTTAAACAAACCTTCACAAACCTCAAAGACCTCCAGAGTTGTCTAACAGTAACACTGCTCCTCAGCAATTACTAAAACACACAACAAAAGCAAACATCAAACATCTCACATAAGCCTACTTCTAGTGGCATCTCAAGAGCAAAGCCCATAAGGCCAGCATATACCTTACCTAATACCCCTTCACTGGTGCTCCATTTTGTGACACACAAATACCAGACTCACCAGGTTAGACAAAGAGAAGATAATGGTTAGCCACATATGTGGAGCCAGGATCTGCAATATCAGGGATCCACTCAAGTCACTGCACCACAGGTACCAATATGATTCTATCATAGTCCATGTGGGTGTAAATGACCTGAGATGTACCTCACTGGACTATATGAAAAGAAACATAATGGATTACTTAGAATATATGTAACAGGCAGGTATGTGTCTTGGATTGAGCAACATTCTACCTTCACCAAGGATGATGCCACAGTATGAAGATAAGATGGTTGATGTTAATAATTGACTTAGTTTCTGGTGCCTCTCCAAGGGGATCCAATATCCATCAGCATGGGAAGACATGGTTATCCTATTACTTTACTCTGCCAAAAATGGGCTGCACCTACCCCCCTAGACTTTTGGACTTTTGGATTGTGGCTAAAACTTTATCAACTCCCACAGAACCTCTTTTAGGTAATGGCAAAAAGAAAAAAAACTGCCAGTGCAGTGAAATAGTTTCCCAGGTGCCTTACGATATTATTTCTCATTGCTAGGACCTTAAAACAAGTCCACAGCCTTTAAGCCCTTCTCACTCTGGGGAATGTAGAAATCTCTGTTGTGACCAAGACTTGATTTAAAGCTGTAGCAAGTACTCTGGCAGTGCAGAACTACAGTGCCTTCCACACATTTAGACCAACAACACAGATTGGGTGCAAATGTGAAGGTGTCACAATCTAGGTTAGCAACAAACACGCTTCGAATTTGGTTAAACAAGATGCTACCAAGGGAGCTTATTGATTTGCAAGTCAACATACATAAGACCCCTCACCATATGATGGCTAGCTGCAGGCCACCATCAATGCCCTCAGAGTCTCACAACTCTTACCTAAACATACTAGAGGCACTTTCCATCCAATCAAATATCTTATTCATGGGTGACTTTTATTACCCATGTATAAACTGGGAAACTTGCACTGCCGCAAACTCACAAACGCAATGCTTTCTGGACTTTATTAACACAAAAACCCTGGAACAGATAGTGCATGCTCAGATCTGGTACTCTTCAACATGGGATAGTGTCTCACCCCCACCCCATGTCAAGCCCTCATATGGGAGGCTGGACCACAAAGCTGTCTCCTCTGAAGTAAAAATCAACCTGGAAAACCCAGCTAAACTAGTAACAGTTAGGAACTATTTTAATCCAAATTACATCCTACTGAGTGACATTCTGTCAAAATTCAAGGCTCTGCCTAACCCCAGGTCTACAGCTACCTATGCAGAATTATTCACTGTGTCCCTAAACAGACATGAATGGCTGCACAAAGGTCGCAGTACCCATCAGAAGTTAATCCATAAAATCAAAATAAACACTAAAAACAAACCCACTGGTGGAATCCTCGCCTAAACAGAGTATATAATAAAGGAAAAAAAATGATGACCCAAAATCAGGAAAAGCAACTCTGATAAAGGCAAGTGCTCTCTTAAACGCTTATGTTATTTCTTTGACAGGATCACCACAGCAATGTATGAGGGTAAAACAGTATACCGCATATCTTGACCTGGCCAAAGTATTGAATACAACATCCCACTCAGGCATTGCTGACAATCTCTCTGAGCCAGGCATAAATCCTTATATAAATTGCTGGATTCCTGATTGGCTCACAGATGGGACCTACGGAATCAGGATAAGTGAGACCACCTCCACCAAGAGACAAGTCACCAACAGAGTATTCCAGGGCTCTGTGCTGCACCCACTCCTATTTGTCATCTACCTCTATGTAGTCAAGGCTAATGTTAAGGTCTCTGGCTCATCAAGTTTGCAGATAACTGTAAATTGTGAGCTATTATGAAATCCCACCAAGTCACCAACATCTTGGAAGAGGGTTTAACACAGACATATGACTGGCATCAAAGCCATGGCCTAAAACTGAATGTCAAAATATGCATTATAATGCCCTTTGTGAAACTCTTAACCCACGTCAATTACTCCATATATAAAATACACTTAAGAGCTGACCAAGAAGTAAGGGATCTGGGTATATATGTAGACAGCACTCTGGCCTTTGATCAACATATAATTAAGATAGTAAGAAAATAATTCTATGTCACTTAACTTATAGGTAAGCATATGGCATCAAAGCCCAAAAAAGTTATAGTACCACTCTGCTCAGCCCTTATCGGACATGTCATTGAATACAATGTTTCCTTTGGCATATACCTAACCAGACACTTGCAACAAATATAACACCCACAAGAGTTTCTCACCAGTAGAATTTAGGGCAATTATACCCTCTCCCACACTGATTGCCTAATGACTCTGTCTCTGTATTCAGTCTCCTACAGGCTGTTGAGATGAGATCTTTGCCTGGCTTGAAGGGCTTCCTCAGACCCAGCCCAAACTGATCTTTTCACATGTTCAAAACATACAGCACCAGAACAGAACCAGTGATCTGAACTTCACTTGTGACATAAACAGAACATGCTGGAGAGACAGATATGTGTCCCAAAAGATTCCTATGCTAAGGAATAGGATACTGATCCATGTAAAATAGTCCATCCCTGATAATCCATGTAAGATAGTTCATCCCTGATAATCCATGTAAAATAGTCCATCCCTGATAATCCATGTAAGATAGTTCATCCCTGATAATCCATGTAAGATAGTCCATCCCTGATAATCCATGTAAGATAGTTCATCCCTGATAATCCATGTAAGATAGTCCATCCCTGATAATCCATGTAAGATAGTTCATCCCTGATAATCCATGTAAGATAGTTCATCCCTGATACTATTCAAGTGAAGCTCCAGCAATTTAAGGGGAAAAATAAATCATAAATGCATCCGTGGTCTGGCTCAGACTTCTCTTACAGACAGAGGCCACCAATAAGAAAATTATTATCCTACCCCCCCCCCCCTTTATAGACAACCATGACCCATGAATACAAATGTGTTTGGGGTGCACTGCTAAGTTTGTAAGGGCACTAGTGGTCATTAGCCAAGTAACAACCTATAGCCCTTTGAACAAGATATAGTGCCTATTTCACAAACCCAGCAATATCCCTCTTCAAATGCACAGTGTTCATTATCTACTAAATGCATACGCGTCTTTTATACTGTAATAGTTGTCTTTATTTCATATGAATGTAATCTAATTGGCAAATATATTTGACATTGTTAATGTATATTATTTCATGACTGTTCATGCAATTACTGAATGTCTGTTTAAAAATGTCTGTCATATGCTGAAGCTTTTTTCCCCAGGACCTCAGCTGGAAAGTTTTTTTTTTTTGGCTCAACCCAGTTGGACAAACCAAGTAAACAAAAAGAACATAAAAATAAAATAAGATACATCTTTATGATGCTGAACAAATGCTTGTATGTATATTGTTCTTCTCCCAAATCAGAGATATTATGTATTCACAGATACCAGTATGATATCTTGTAGTAATGTTATTTTTATTGCCATGCATCCATTAGGTATGAGCATGCAGGTGTTGAATGCTCATCAAGAGGTATACAGAAGTTGGTCACATGTGATGCATAGGTGGTCACATGTATGATGCATGGTGACTATCCACTGTCCATTATCTCACCGGCTCACCATCATGCCAAAGTTATAATTACCAAAGTACTGGAAAAAATGTTTAGATTGAGTTAAACCACTGCAGATGTCTACAAATACACTTGTGGTCAGGGTGCTTATTCTGAGAATTGGTTAATGTACATCTTTCAGTTTCAGATGTTTACAAATACACTTGTGGTCAGGGTGCTTATTCTGAGAATGGGTCAATGCATATCTTTCAGTTTCAGATGTTTACAAATATACTTGTGGTCATGGTACTTACTCTGAGAATGGGACAATGCATATCTTTCAGTTGAGCAGCAAGTCTCTGAGAGTTTGATATGAATTTATTTAATACTCACATGATGGACAGCTGACAAATTGTACCCATAAGTGTATGGTGCCATGAGTGACATGCTCTGACTACTCATGTACTTCATACTAGCACTTATGTTTCTATTCTGCAGTTGTACAGTTGCAGTATGTTGATGGTGTAGAGGTGCAGAGTCTGCCATGTACAGTGTTATCATGCATAATATGTTTGATCCACAAATCACATCTTCTTTGTGTGCATACGCAGTGTCCGTGATTATGTCGTGTACTGTGACTTTTTCCGGTCTATCATATGATTTTTGTTTGGCTGACATTTACTGAGACCCCACATAGATATGCATATTATATCATGCATGTGACATTGTCCCATGCTTATTGATGCCACATGAAAGCTGTGCATCATGGTGTCAGTAAAAACAACTTGGCATGATCCCTTTCTGTTCTGTTTGCCATGATAGCTTTGTGTAAGGACATTATTATACCCACTGGGCATCGGTCAGCACATATCTCCATCTTCTCCTTTTAGTCATCTTTATAGTCCTGTGCATTTTCAGTCCCATTATGCATTGTCATCTGTATGGTACTCACTACTATATTGCGTCTTACAATGAGCATGACATATATCTGTGAACCTTAAAAGTGCTTCCCCTGGTAACATACTGAGGTGTCCCTTATAGGATCATAAGATCATAGGAAGTTACTAGGCTATTAGCCTTGAGGCCCTTACAAGCCTAGCCAAGAATTTAGCCCATGTTCTGACAGGTCAGCACCTGATGCCCCTGTCCAGCAGGGACACAGGTAGAATCCTAGGGGTGTATTTTCTGTTCTCCATCCAGTTATCCAGGTTGCGCTTAAAAAGGTTTAATGAGGTACTCTGCTTTAAGTGGAGAGGGAGTCTGTTCCACAGAAGGGGGATTCTCTGGTACACAAATCTGTCCTGCCAACAAGTCCTATTGATGTAACACAAAATCTTAATTTAAAAGAAAATTCAGTCACACTTCTTCTTTCAGCTTTTCCCGGTTAGGGGTCGCCACAGCGGATCACCTTGTCCGCACATTGAATGGCAGTGGAGTTTTTATGATGTCGAGTTGCCAGCCCGGCGCCCAACCTTCCACAGAAGGCACACTCACATGCACACCTAGGGCCAATTTAGAGTGTCCAATCCACCTGCAGCATGTCTTTGGGATGTGGGAGGAAACCGGAGCACCCGGAGGAAACCCACGCGACCACAGGGAGGACATGCAGACTCCACACAGAAGGCACCCCAGCCGAGGATCGAACCAGAGAACCTCTTGCTGTGAGGTGGCAATGCTAACCACTGCACCACCGTGGCCGCCCAAAATTCAGTCACACTATAATTCAGAAATACTGTGTGGCCATGTACTTCATCAGAGCTTTCTTTTGTTGTTGAATATAACTTGTGGACATATATAGTGCCCATTGTTTGCTTTTACAACCTTCATTACCTGATGGTATTTAAACCATGCTCACATCATTCTTAAATGCTGTATTCCTGTACACATGTATATTTGCCCCCTGCGCAACACTCTTTGCATGCATGTACAAGCATAATGTGGTAGCCTATAAGTACAAGCATTTGATGTCTTAGACACAGTAAACAAGAATCAATGATTTTGGAAGAGCAACTGTTACTCATTGTCACTTTAACAATGCAAGCTTAAAGGAAGCAATCCTTTTAAATATAGTGTACTTTGGTTATCTAAAGCAAGACCGTTTTCCAGCTTAGAACTTGCTGATCATGTCTGAGATTGTCCAGAAAACCTGAAACTGCTGCAATTGTGGACATGCCCTTTCCCTTACAGTTGACAAATTATATCAAATCTAAGAGTGTAAGAGGTACAGCTTACTATAAGGGTGGAGGATAGTCAAAGCTCCATCCTCCAGAGAAAACAATTAAACTTTCTTATTCCTTTACTGAATTCCATTTTGTTCACTTCCAGTCAGTGAAATAGCATTCACAAAAGGCATATTTCAAGGAATGACTGGGAATGGAAACCAAGCAACTACTGTTTTAGTGCATTACATGCTATGACTATTGTTATGCAATGTGAATAATTACAGGAGACATCAGCAGACACCGACACTAACATCTGGCATATCATCATGCTGTACTCAATAACTTTCCAGACTGTGTGCTTGTCATGCTGGCCTATGCACTGTAACATAGCACATTACATAGATGCACAATCAGACACTGCTGCATGCCCTGGTATCATTTGTGTGTATATACTCTGTATACATGACACCTCATAAGAAGATAATGCTGTGCATTAGTTTTGTGTACATTACCATGATGTATTATGACTCCTCATCCTTTTGCTTGTGTTTTCTAGGCAAGTCATGTTGCTTTTAGTGTGGCATCAACTCAGCTATGTATTATTGTGTTTATTTCCTTTGTTTAAAATTTCTTCTGGTCTCCTCAGCTGAGAGAAACCATAAACTCACCTTTCAAACAAGATTTTATATATTTATCTGTTTCTTTGCTTGTTTGTTAATTGATCTTTCTTTATACAAGAGAAAATTCAATTTCCAGTGCTGTTTTTTGGATAAAATATTCAGGTGATAGGCATACCTTTCAACCTTACCGAATTCCTCCGTATTAAGCAGTTTTGAGGGCAAAATAATGGGGTGCCACAAATTCCTGAGTGGCTCCTTCAGTTCCTGATTTTTCAATTTTTTTTTTTGCACAACTTTAAGTTTATCGCTGACATCACCATGCATTGTCAGGGGCCCGCATGATGACATCAGCTTTGTGAGGCAGACTGCCTTTCAGACAACTCTAGAGAGATTCGTCTTTGACTGTTATAATTAGAATCTGGATTGGCAGCGGTGAGCAGAGACGAGCAGGAGCTGTGTGTGCACATTACACAAGTTAAGTTATAATGTCTTCTGCCCATCCATGTGACGTGTCTGTAGGATCAGGATGAGAAAATTTACCTTGATCAGGTAAGTAAAAAGGAAACAAGGTTGTTACAAAGTCCATGCTGGTTGGAATAACTCACTAAACATACAAAATGCCTCTACAACTTTAAAGTCAGGTCGGTAGCAATCTGCCCAACACTGCTGTCTGCATTGCAACTCTGTCCTTTTCCCCTGCAACAAAGTCCATGCTGGCTGGAATAATTCACTAAACATCCAGAACACCTCTACAACCTCTACAACACTCAGCAGCAATGTATGTTAATTGGCCTTGCCAAGATAAGACCTGTAATTTCTTAATGTAAAGTTATGCTATCGGCATGCACACCATCTGAGATTGGTTATAATCTAGTCCCCTTTACCCCCTTCCCATTTTAGTTCTTATAGCCTCCTCTTTAGCAGTAAAAAAACAAAGTAAAAAGGAAAACTTCTCTTAATACATTACCTAACTCATGGAAAAGTGCTACCTTAAATTGCAGCTTCTACACTGACTTCTGGTCTATACAATTAACAGATAGTACTGTCAGCAAATGAAAAATGGTAGCTGCTCTGCTTTGTAATCTCCTGGTTTCTATCACTACTGTGTAATGGTCTCTGGTGAACCTGTGACCCTGCCCCTAGCTGAAGTCTGTGCTAAGGTCACTTATTCCCCAGGATTCAGCAAGCTCTACACAGAGTGCAGGAATAGTGTAGGAGCTGCTGCAGGGAATATGGCCACTGAGAGATCCAGGAACAAGCTCCTGGGATGTGCACGAGCGCTCCTGCACTGCTCCTGCACGGACACAGCTCCTCTATGCAAATTACCCCATTTGCAGGTGAAAACCATGCAAACGAGGTGAATTTGCAATCCAGGAAGCTGGCAGCTGGCTGTGCAGGACTCGTGCAATCTGCAGAAATGTACTCAGTTAGTAACTGAGTACATTTCTGCAAACTACAAAACGGAGCCATGACAGCTCCAAATAAAGGGTGTATATGACATGTAAAGCATGCCAATGGCCAAATATATCGCCATTGGCATGGAAAACAGTTGCAAAAAATAAATCAATAAATAACTTTTATTTTTTTTGGCTGATTTCAGCCGTTTAAGTGTAGGGCAGCGGCGCGCAAATGAGATCGGCCTGAAAACAAAAAAGAAAACATTGAAAAAAGCATTCTATCCAAAATCACATTTTTGCCATACTCAATGGCAGGCAGAAGAAAACATGGCCAGTGAATAGTGGTTGCTAAGGGAGAAGGCTCAGTGTCAGACTTTAACTAGGCATTAGCAGGCAATCCTATGCAAATGAGGGGAATGATACTGAATCCCAGATTCCCCTTCATGGCTAGCCTGCACCCAACTGTGTAGGTGCAGAAAGACCATGGTGCAAGCCTAAGAGCTAGCTGACATCATAGAGGGCTGTGTCAGCGATACTGTAAGCTTATTGAATCCATGTGGCTTGGGTCTGCCCTTAACTTAGCAGAACTAAGCAAGGGGGTGAGTCTGAAGCTGCCAAGCACCTTTTACATTGCCTAAGTTGGTGTG
Organism: Protopterus annectens; assembly: GCF_019279795.1. Taxonomy (NCBI): domain Eukaryota; kingdom Metazoa; phylum Chordata; order Ceratodontiformes; family Protopteridae; genus Protopterus; species Protopterus annectens. Next base: position 1,993,135,391 of record NC_056725.1, read on the forward strand.
CGTGCTGCGCACCGTGTTTTAAAGGGGAAAAAAAGTAAACCAGGAAATAGCAGCTCCCTGCACATCTGAGCACTGTGTTTCCACAGCGTGCCCCTGGGCTTAAACAGGAAGGCAATGGGAAGGGAAAAGAGCAGTAGGAAGGTAATTAAGGAGAACTAGCATAGCTGGCAGGTGAAATGTATCAGAATCAGCCAATCACACAGGCAGCAGACCAGCCCAGCCCAGAACACTACTATAAACTATGCAAACACCTTCCTCTCTGTTTTTTCTCACAAACTCTACACCACTGGTGTACACAAGTGGGAACATTTTACCAAACAAAAGCAACAAAATGATACGGGCTGCAGCAGCTATCATAAATCAACATGTGGAAGAGGCTGAGGGTGGTGAGGATGAGAATGCTGATGACCAATAAGCTAAAAAATCAGCAAACCTTGAGTCCTGGATATCTTCACAAAAACTTTAATAAATGTAGACCAGACCGCAAACGGAAGAAGGTCAATAAACTCCACAATCCAAAATACTAAGCGCTTTCACCTGTTCAAAAAGGGCATCATCAGAGTACAAAATACATTGCTTTGTCATCCCTTATATAGTGCTTTCAAAATTCAATTAACATTCAATCAGTCAATTAACCATAATTAAAAGGTCATGATTCATAGTCTTAAAGGTAAAATGAACAATTCATGATTATTTGAACAAGACTTGTGTGGACAAAAATTATTATAACCACTAATATATGTTAAAGACCAGCTATAAATGTAAATATGATATTTAAAAGTACTCTCAGTAGTGTAAATATAAATGTATGTTAATATGTAAAATGTAAAATGTAAAATATAAAATGCAAAATATAAATTATTGAATGTTCTGAGTTAAACTCTGAAAGGTAGTGTGTAGATAAAATAAAATGCAATTAATGAAATATATATAATTGTTATATTATTTCAATATCATAAGATAAATAAATAAATAAATATGCTTAAACACAAATAATCTAATATGTAACATATATATAATTATATATGAATATGAAAATAAAAAATAATTTATAATATAAGTAATGATACATATACATATGCATATACCTATTGATAGTAAATATGAATAGTAATATTAAATATGACCATAAGTTAAAATACAAAAATTAAATAATTGTAAAAATATATTTCAAAAAATTGAATCTAATTATTTAAATACTGACATTAATCAAAACTAACATAGACATAACATTAAATCAAAAAGCAAGAAGGTTTAATTATAAGACTAAATTCATATAAACTGTGATCTTAATTTTAATATACTAGAAATAGCTATTTGCTCATTAAGACCTGGCCATCTACAGGCATTGAGCCTGAGTTGCCATAAACATTCTTCTGCTTCTAACAATGTTTTATCATCTCCACCTTTATGTTTGTTGAATGGTACCTTGTCAATAACAAAAAACAAAAATCTTTTAAAATTGTTACAAGTTGTGGTATGGTTGAATAACGTGTTAGTGGATATGTGTCTTTTAATATCACTTAGATGCTCTATGACACGTGTTTTAAGTTTTCTAATAGTTTTCCCTATATAAAATGCTTCACATGCAGTGCATGTTGCGGCATAAACAACCATACTGGTATTGCAATTACAGTGACCAGGGCATTTCAAGGTTTTACCATAATTGTATATAGAAATGTAAGGACCATCATGAATAAATCTACATATGTGACATGACCCACATTTACTCATCTTAGAATGTCTCAGTTGTTCACTGTTATGATTATTTTCAAAAATATTTTTCAAATTTTTGCCTTTACTAAATGTAATTTTAGGTACCGTTCCTAAAATGCCAGAAAGTTCCACATTTGTATCTACAATATTAGTCCATTATTCTTGGACACAGTTAACAATCTCTTGGGTTCTGTTATTGAATAGAATTATAAATGTATCATTCCTAGTAGTGGAAACATGCAAGGTGGTTCCTTTAAATATTTTATAATTAATAATAGGTTTAAATTTAGTCAACCTCATAGATGTCACCTCCTTACTAATATTAAATACTAAATCATGTGGATATCCTCTGTCAAAAAACATATTCATAAGTAAATCCAACTCGTGTTTAAACACTTGATTGTCACTAACTAGTCTAGACAGTCTGACCATCTGGCCTTTGACCAAATTCTTTTTTTGATGAAATGGATGACAGCTGTCGAAGTGTAGAAACGGGTTGGAATATGTTTTCTTCCTAAATAGTGTTGATTCAATTTTGTTGTTGATAACAGTAAGTTTAATGTCCAAGAATTCCACATGATTGTCAACAATGTGGCTAGTAAATTTTAAAAAATCGGTGGATTTTCCTAAAAAAATGATAAAATCATTGAACTCCTCCTTAGATCCCCCTGCTGATGACCAACCCACAGTGAGGAGAAGGAGAAGAGTGTACAGACCCAGGGTAACCTACCAGGGGCAACATGAGGTGGAGATAGTGGAGTGCTATAGGGTGCTATAGGGTGGATAGGGACCTCCTACAGCATTGAGCTGTGCTGGCCATGCGTCACACACAGAACCAACAGAGGGGAACCCATCCCAGTGGATACCAAGGTATGTGTAGGCCTAAGAATACTAGCCACAGGTACCTTCCAAAGACCAACTGGGGATATCATAGGGATCTCACAGGCATCAGCATCCAGGGTACTCCACCAGTTCCTGGATGCCATGTCAGCACATGTCGGTGAGCATGTATATTTCCACAACAGCTGTGAGGTGTTGACCAGCAATATGCATCTCTTCCACCAAATAACAGACTACCCTGAGGTAGTGGTGTTAGAGACTGCATGGACATATGTAACAAAGCACCACCCAGTGAGCAGGGTAGGATCTACATCAACTGCAAGGGCTTCCCCTCCATCAACTGCCAGGTCGTGTATGATGCCCAGGTAATTATAATGAATGTGTGTGTTGGCTGCCCTGGAAGCTTTCACAACTCCCACATCTGGCATATGATGCAGCTGTACCAGAGATTTGCCAATGGGGACATCCCTTATGGCCATCTAGTGGAGGATGCTGATTATGCACTGGAGCCATGGCTGATGATACCCATCAGAAATGCACATACACCCGAACAAGAACTCTATAATGACGCACACGCACAGACCAGAATCATAATAGAGCGTGTGTTTGGGATGCTCAAGTCACAGTTCCAGTGTCTGGACACATCTGGTGGAGCCTTGCAGTACTCACTAGCTATATGTACCCAGATTGTCATCATATGTGCCATGCTACACAATATGATCCTGCAGAAACAGCTGCAGCAGGAACAGCACGGGGCAGGGCCACACAGCCACCCACCATTGCCAAGCTCTGCACAGGCACAGAGTGACTCAGAGGAGGAGCAACCTGAGCCTGCCTCAGTAGGCAGAAGGAGGCATGCCCAGTATGCCCAGGCCGTGGCAAAGAGGCAATGCATAGCACATACACTGACATGGTAGGAACCCAGGGAATGACACCTCTCTCTGACTTGCACATACAGTAAAAGGGATGCCAAACATGACACTACATGTGCTTAACCATGTATAGAGAGTGTACTATGTGCATCCGACATAGTCAGCCCTCCAGTACCATCCTCAGTACTGGCACAACCACAACGTAAGCCACTCACCATATCAATTGCCAAATGGAGTAGTATGTTTTGTTACTTGTATGTATGGTAAGAATGTGAGCACGCAAGGGAATCAGATGACTGAATGGGATGTCAGTGGATAGTAGACATCTATAGAGGCAGCATGAAATCTGTAACAAATACTGGTGTCACCATAGTAACCAGTACTAGACAAGGTGACAAAACTCACTGCAGGAAATGTGATGGGTCAAATGTCTGTCCATAGGATACACACATGCCAGTCAGGGAGGCTCACATACCCAACAACAGTTTCAGCCAGCAGGACAGGCATAAAGAAAGACAAAGAAAGGCTGTGCTAAGGCCTCTGATTGATGGCTATGGAAAACATCCCACCTTCAGACCTACATAGACAGACTACAACAGGTCAGGCAGTGGGATGCTAGTTCTGAAGGATAAGAAGTCTGAAACTGAACTGTAGGTCAATCAAACCTAACAACTGTAGTACACTGATATGCCTCTAATCAGCATGATAGGTCAGAATACAGAATGAATTGGAGTACCTGAAATACCAGTACAGTCATAGCAAATGTGTACAAGTGCCAGGTGTGCCCCCCACACTTGCCCCCCCCACACACACACACACATACAATCCTATGTAGAAATGTAGTAACATGTATGTGTAGGTACAATAACAGTGAAGCACAGATTACCTGAGCTGGCCAAAGTAGGAGGATAGATTGTAGCATGTCTACAATATGCAGGGCTGCATGTGTTAGGTTGATGTGTGCTGTATACTGTGTGAGAGTGGTCAGTATGTAGGCATGGTGAGGTTTTTCCTGGTGGCCATTGGCCAGTACTGCTGATGACAGGGCCAAGTTCTCACAACTGCAGTGCCAAACACAATATGTCCCAGCAAAACACATTCCAGCAGTAAGCCATAGTAAATGTTTGGATGTAATATCTCTCACCATCTGAAAGATGGACATGGCATGAATGTGGGTCCAGACATACAAACAGTACATATGGGGAAGTACCCCAGACTGACAGTGTATAATATGTTACTGTCAAATGGACAGACCTTTGGAATTGAACATACAGGTTAGCAGCACATTAGTTGGGTTTGTCGAATGGAATACCGATGTCATCTGGCCAAACACTGGCAGACCACAAAGGTCACAAGTATGAAGTATTGAGAAACGGCTGATGTCCCCTGCACAAGCCAGCATAAGTAGAATGCCCCATGCATATCTGTGAGACAGATGCAAGTAGTGTCCATACAACACATGCACCCAGCTCATCTCAACATCACCCACAGGTACCTCACAGGTCTTATCCCTGCTGTTGGGAATGAGTACAATATGACCCCCCCACCTCTGTATGGCAATAACCAAAGAATACAGCATGCAGAAGAGGTGTCCCATGCAGGTGTGTCCCTAGCTGTAAGCAGCACCCTACCAGCATCCACACCACTGGATCAATAATGACAGAAAGTATTGGCATTAACACCTTGCACACCTACCCTGTCACCCCAGGGGAGTATAGTGTCTTGCTGTCTGAGACTGTAGGAATGACACAATGCAATGGCCTGCTACAGCTGGCCTGCATCACTACCAAATGCCCTACAGTCCTCTGCCAAAGGCCTGTGTCGCACCCGTACTGCCAATGTATGTTATGTCATGGACTCCCAAATAACAACATAACAGTCCACAGAACCCAAATGCAAGGTCATGTGAAGAAATCCCAGTAACATGTCCACCATGTCCTACTGCATGAACTGTGGACCAACACCAAATTACTGCTGGGATGAGGTGATAACTATAGGGAACTTATTAGATAATGTTTGCATAATGTTTGGAATAGGACAGAATAATAGAAGGGGAGTAGGAGCATAGACGGCATGGAGTGTGTGAAGTCTAAAACTGATCCACGTGCACATACTATTCCTACCTGCAAACACTGGAATGGGTGGCTACAAACCTGCTTGTAAACCACAATGTGAAGGGGTAATGTCCAAAATTATGACCCCTGCCTCTGGGTAACTTGTGTGAATCTGTACAGCTGTGAGGTATGGCCACAGAAGGATATGGCCATACTGTCACTTCGATGGATGATCCTCAGCCACCACTGTTTCAAGGTGCTGAACCATTTACACAGACCCATCAGCAAGTGTTCTCAGCTTCCCCTCCAGAATGGCATGATTGTGCAAGAATGTGTAGGCTGCAGACCACAATACTGGACACAGCTGCATTCACCCTGTCTTCCCCAGCACATTATTGCAAGCAAATATGTGTACCTGACAGTACTTGATGATATAAAACATCACAGTGTAAAACAGTACATATGCTGAATATTTCTGCTAACATCAAGACCATGTAGCAGAAGGAGCACAGACACAATTACACACAGTAACCCTCTATGCTTTGCCCATTTTGACCCCATATTGTCAACCAATCTACAGATATCCCACAGAAATAGGTTGCTAGCTGTAGGTGTAGAACACAGAAGCCTGCACTGGAGTACAGCCAACTTGGAATGGATTCACACATTCAATACAGAAGGTCATACTGGGCATGATCCCACACTTAGAGAAACAAAGCTCATGGCTGACAACAAAATACTGAAAGGTCATACTGGGCATGCTCCTACACTTACAGAAATGAAGCCCATGTCTAGCAACAACAGTGGATTATACATATCTGACAGTCACAGGTGTCTGTGCACACACATTCCTCATTACACACCAGTCATGCTTTGCACACACACTGGATAGGAATACACACATATATCCAAGGACAACACACTATAATAGGCCAAAATTACACATGCATAGATGTGTGGAAGAGAGTGACAGACAGTGACAAAGAGCCTCCTAGCGTGAGGTCTGTCCCACCCAGCACACATCCAATTGGCTAAAACCACATGATGTGCAAATGGTAATCACTGTAAATATTTGCCTCTGGTATCCCTCAGCACTATAGTGTCTGTGGTGCTTGTGATAACTGTGTAACATGACTGTACAAGTCAGTAGTCATCTAGCAGTTGTATACACGTACCTGTGAAATATAAACCTGTGTGTGCCTGAGTGTTGTGTGTTTGCTTCCAGATGAATGGGTTATGGCCCATGCAAACACACTGCACTCCCCATTGCCCTACTAAGGCAAGCCTGCTGATGTCTTCACCTTGAAATATACCTTTGGGGAAAAAGCAGCCCAGTAACCTCTGTGGAGTGTCCTATAACTGCATAATGCTGTAGTGTGATGTATTCATTAGGTAGGAGTTCTATTCCCAGACATGCCAACTGTAGAGCTTTGTGTGTGTGTGTGTGTGTGTGTGTGTGTGTGTGTGTGTGTGTGTGTGTGTGTGTGTGTAAGGATCAATGCTTTTGTGGCCATTCACAACCACTACAATTTTAAATGCCGTACTTTGGCAGGCTGCTGGTGTCATTCACTGTGAAATACACCTTTTAGGAACAAATAGCCCAGTAAGCTCCATGGCACATCGTATAACTTGTTAAGGCTGTAGTATGATATACTAGTTAGGAAGGAGTTCTATTCCCCAACATGGCAACTATAGAACTTTGTGTGTGTTTGTCTATGTTGGGATCAATCCTTTTGAGGCCATTCACACCCACTACAATTTCAAATGCCCTATTTTGGCAGGGCTGCTTCTGTCATTTACTTTGAAATACACATTTGGGGAAAGAGTAGCCCAATAAGCTCCATGGTGCATCCTATAACTGCGTAATGCTTTAGTGTGATGTAGGAGTTCAGTTCATAGACATGGCAACTGTAGAACTTTGTGTGTGTGTTTGTCTGTGTAAGGATCAATACTTTTGAGGCCATTCACACCCACTATAATTTCAAATGCCCTACTTTGGCAGGGCTGCTGATGTAGTAGTTAGATAGGAGTTCCTAATCCCAGACAAAACAACTGTGAAACATTGTGCGTTTGTTTGTCTGTGTAGGGATCAATGCTTTTGAGGCCATTCACAGTTACTACTACTTCCATTACCCTACTTTGGCAAGCCTCCTGATGTCATTCACTTTGAAATACACCTTTGAGGAAAGAGTAACCCAGGAATCTCTGTGGTGCATGCTATAACTGCATAATGCTGTAGTGTGATGTAGTAGTTAGGTGGAAGTTCTAATCTCAGACATGGCAACTGTAAAGCTTTGTCTGTTTGTCTGTGTAGGGGTCAATGATTTTGAGGCCATTTACAGTCACTACAACTTCCATTGCCCTACTTTGGCAAGCCTGCTGATGTCATTCACTTTGAAATACACCTTTGGGGAAAGAATAGCCCAGTAGTCTCTGAGGTACATGCTATAACTGTGCAATACTGTAGTGTGATGTACTAGTTAGGTAGGAGTTCTAATCCTAGACATGGCAAATGTGTGGCTTGGTGTGTCTGTGTGTGCATTTGTCATACGTATCATGTGTGGAGGTGGCTGTGAGTATTTAATAACAGGACTCATTGTGGAGCAGGTCTTGCAAATTTCTTATATGGTGGGCCTATTATGTGTCACAATGTCCACCTTACAAGGATAACATATGTCAAACAGCAGAGAGGCTGGGGTAGACAACCCATATCTCTATATGTGACATCATGGCTTGGGGAACAAGATAGACAACCCTTGCATTACCTAGAGAACAGTCTCCACCCATGTTTCATACACAAACACACTTGGCTAGTTAACAACCACTATGATGGTAGTTCCCTGCATATTGCTTACAGATAGCAACCATGGTGTGATTGCAGTGGACTACAGAGGAGATGGCACCCTGCCCCATCCCTTCAATAGGAAAATCATTGCATACAGTGCTCCTTTACTATGTTCCCCACTGGACACCTGCAACAACTGTAGAGCCAGTAAATGTAACCCACAAAGGACATACCATGCCTTATACACATGCCCTGTATGGACAGATGCCACTAACATCAGTGAATATCTGTATCATGCTGTCAGTGTAGGTGTAGGGTCAACCCCGTGTCCATTGCCAGTTCTCACCACATGAGGTCAGGAATGGCACATCTGCTGATGACAATCTGTCTACACAACATGCCCCAGACACCCCGGGTAAACTTCCACATGTCACAGAACATGCATGTGGGACATGTGCACATCCCAGACACCGTCCATGTTATGAACCTATGAACCTATGAACATACATGGCAAGCATTGCCCAGCACTGGTCACCCACAATAGTAACCCAGATGACTGGATGGCGAACAAACTACCCACCTGTGTGAGCCAATCCAGACACTACACCCCTGACCCACACTGCAAACAATTGTCATGTGGCCTGATGCCAAGGTATACTTTTTACCTAGCCTTGTACAGAGTTCTGGTGCAGTCAACCACTACACAACTGTGAAGCAATGCACCCATGCATGTCAGTACTGGCAAACCTGTGTGTGTGTGTGTGTGTGTGTGTGTGTGTGTGTGTGTGTGTGTGTGTGTGTGTGTGTGTGTGTGTGTGTGTGTGGAGTATAATGATTTGGACACCATTCACATTCATTACACCTCCCATTGGCCTACTGAAGCATGCCTTCTGATGTCAGCCACCTTGATATACCCTGTGCCCATATATTATCCAGATAACCTTGTGGTGCATGTGATACCTGTGTATTACTGTATTGTGGCAAACTAGCTAGTTAGGAAGTCTAATTCTGACCCTGCCAACTGTGATAATGCGTGTGAGTCCTTGAGAGAGTGTGGCTGTGTCGACCTTGACACCTGCTCTTGAGGACAGGCACGTGTACTACACCTACTCACTGTTGCTGATGTCACTCACTGTCAGATATACCTTTGGACAACTCCCCAAAATGTAAGCTCTATGGCGCATGCAAAAACTGCATAGACATGTAGTAGCAATACATAGTTAGGCAGGGGTTCGAGACCCTGTACTGGTAAGTGTGTGACACAAATGTGCTTCGGTTTTACTTTCCCACCCCCTCCTTGTCTTACTTTGTCTCTGTCGTTCTCTCTCACTCCCTCTCTGGTGGATATGGAGAAGTACACCTGCTTTGCTTAGGCAGCAGCTTGTGTTTTGTAAGTGATGCTCATGATCAGCTGAAGGCCACTGCATGAATTGCAGTCCCCCACTAGCTGATTGCATGTGGCACAGCTGTGGTAACATTCCCATAGCCAATTGCATGGAAACACACTCCTATAAGTAGGAACATCATGTGGGTGTTGGCCCTTTTCATTCACAGTGAGCAGGACTTCATGTCAGTGTTTTGCAAACACCATCACAGATGGTAGTGGGATATAACTCTAACAACATACACTGTGGAGACAGGCCAACAAACAGGATGGGGATGTTTCAGATATTACTACAGAATGTAAGTGTTGCTCTTCTGCATTTGGAGTAATGTTGGTTTAACAGGGTTTGTGTGGATATGGCTGGTCTACATGATTTAATACCTGTAATGGCAGGGTTATGTGTTTGAGGAAACTCCCACCTGGAGGGTTATCTGCAGACTGGCCATTGTTTGGAGCCTTATGTGTCTTGTGTTATTTACAGATTACCTATCTTAGAACTGCAGAAGCATAGTCTGAGGATTGCAGTCAGTACATGGGGACAGCCATGAGAGTTACTGACTTCATATCCCTCATAGGACATATGTCACAACAAACCCTGTTACAGCAATAAATATATGAAGTTATCACAGCAACATGTAAATACTGGCCCTATGTTTGTGCCTCCAGCCACAAGGCTGTCAACCTTTGTACATATGTCATGCAATAAGAGGTGCATATGTTCTGTATACCATTATTTATTGACATCATACCTGATAACAAGCCAGTGAGATATCAGACTGCTACACATGTTATGTATAGTAGGGGTTATATTTGAGGTCATAACCTTGGCATTCTGTGGTTGTGTGTAGAGTAGTGAGGTCTGTGTACTTATGGTGATTGTCAGCAGTGTATGTATTGGGAATATGTACCTTGTCCTGTGTACAGACTGTGGAAGATGTCATTGTTCTTGGTCCTGTTCTATCTGATGTCATATGCTGCTCCAGTGTATGGTACCCTATCAGCTTGCATGTCTGTAGGGTCAAACATATACATGTCCCATACCACAGACAGGAAACGGAACACACTGTGATGTGGCCTGTTATATGTAGGGTTAATGTGTGAGTGGCACATATGAGGATGGTATTGATCAAACAGTCCATATACTGTAATATTAAGCTCACTTACCATATGTCGCTGTGGCTGTGTTCAAATTGGTTGTGGGTATGCACTTTCATACAGATGTCTGTTACGCTGTGCTGTGACATGCCTGTAGAGCCTGCTATATTTGCAGGTACATGTGTGTATTCCCCCATAAGAAATGTAGGCCAGTGTTGTGGCAGTATGCCTGTAGTTTGCACAGTGATTTGTTACATGCCTAGCAGCTTAGTGTAATTAGCAAGTGTGATGTTATGTCTATATATTTGCCAGATGTACTGCTGCCAGGCCACCATAACTGTCATGTATGTCTGACAAAGCAGTGGGATGCTGTACAGATGTATGTTACTAACTAGTCAGTAGTATGTGGCCATGTGACCTCTGCACCACCGGTTATTATGTGTCAGGACAGACAGGAGTGTGTGAATGCATAAACTGTGTGGGCATATATAGTTCAATATTTACATGATATACCCATTTACATGGCTGTTAACATCCACATTGTCAGGCTTGGTCCATATATCTTGCACTAAGGGGAACTGTGTATATCTCTGGACTGACGAGAGTATGTCAGACTGTTGACATTCATTGGTCATATATCTGCTGTAGTCCACAGGACCATTACTGTGATATTAGTGGTACTGTACTATGATGACCTTAGGATGTCTGTCAGTAACTGATGGCATACATGTCAATAGCAGAAGTGACCTCCCACACACAACATTTCTGTTAAGACAACCCCTGTTATAGTACCAACAGTCTACATATATACCTGCAATATTTATGTATTTATTTATTTTACATTTGTTTACCGGGATAGTCTGACTGGATATTTGTCTATTTTCAGCAGAGCCCTGGGGAGAAAAGCTCAAATTAGACAAATTACAAAGATAAAATTTAAAAAATATAAAATATAAAAAAAGTATAAAAACAACATTTACAACAAAGAATAAAAAACAAAGTGAGTATGTACAATGGTTTGTGGTGTTCCCTAATAGGGATAAACAATTCTTGTACATAATACATACATGACATCCCCTTGCACTAAGAGGTTGAGACTATTGGTGCAAAAGTATGACTCCACTCCATGTTCTGGACATAGGGTAAACATATATGTGTAGATATGTATATACACACACACACACACACACACACACACACACACACACACACACACACACACACACACACACACACACACACACATATATATATATATATATATATATATATATATATATATATATATATATATATATATATGCACACACATATACACATCTATATATGTCTACAGATATATAGATATATATGCACATATAGTTATAGATATCTACATATATATCAACATGAGTAGATATATATACATATATGTACATGCATATCTATATATATATATATATATATATATATATATATATATATATATATATATATATATATATATATATATATATATATATATATATATATATATATGTCCATATATATCATGCACTACACAGATGTATATATATATGAATACATATGTGTATGTACATGTACACATACATCTGCATATGTATATGTATATATCCATATCCTTGCCATGTGTAAACATTACTGTTGTGCATACCTTCCCTGATGTATCACACCGTATGTATCTGATATGTGTTTAGATATAACAACATATGTGATGCAACAGTAATATCACTAACAAGTACTACACAATTGTAGCACTCACAGCAATTGTTCAATACTATTCAATATGTGTACTGACAGATATATTGGAAAAAGCACAACTGTCTTCACAGCTGTCATGGCATAGTGGTTAACTGTTGTGACTATAGTGTACAGGGTCTTGGGTTCAAGGGCTGTTTATTTTGTTGCTGGGCAGAACAAGGCTGTTGGATATAGAATGGTTAAGGCAGTCTTGAGCAGTTTTAAGCACATTTGCACTGGTTTGCACAAAGCTAAGTTGTGCTAAGGTAAGGTTAAACGTACGGGCGCTTACACCATGTGGGCTTCGCTTACCAGTGTGCAAATGTGCTTAGCTGTTATATTGCAGCAATACTGACACCTGCTAAGCATGGCTCAGCCCTAGTAACCAGTGCTCACATTCCCGTCTGATAACATAGCAGGGTAATGACATTTGTAATAAGTGTATGTAATGCCATGTACATAACATGCATCTATGTGCTGTTATTACAGTAGCAAGGGGGGTGAGTCTCCTGTCTGGGACACTTGAGTATATATGGCTTGTACAACACTCTTATCCATGTGAATGCGTTACATACAATGGTAGTATACCAGGTTATATGCAGTCACTCTGGCATGTAGTGTATCATTACATTATTACTGTTGACAGTGCTTTCCTAAGTAAGAGTAGATTGCTAATTGTAGTACTGGAAACAAACAGCCCTGCATGCAGTGATGGACTCTGAGTTCTCACTGTCATGTTCCTGGTGTGTGAGCTGTGTCTCATTAAATATGTCCTGCAGGATAATGATATGACATGTGGAAAATAACTGTAGACTACTGTGTGTATAGCACATGTCAGTGAGGGCTGCCGTCATGTAGTAATGGCATACCTATCGGTGTCAGACATCTATCTGTCAACACATTCATCCTAATGCATAGCTAGTTGGCAAGCTGATGTTGGTCAGTCCCTGTACAGATGTGGAGATGTCAGGTATCCATCTTGAATACATACAGGCAATCTATGCTTGACTGACACTGACATGTCTGCCCAGCTGTGTTATAAATGCTACAGATAGGACTCAATGCCCTGTACGCACCACATGCCATGGATACCTCAACTACACTACCACAGTCAATGAAACATGCTCAGGTACAGGTCCCCAAGACAGACACTAATCATGTTATGTAATACATGTTGCATACATGTCAACTGAAGCACCTCACCGGCCCTCTGTAGGAAGCACCCAGATGATTAGTTGATGCATGTCACTCTCAGTCTGAGGGTCACCACAGAGGTGCCTATTGATAGATGGCCTGCTGACACATGGCAGGTGGCATGATACCACTATACACACATCCCCTACACTTCCCATCTCTCCATCGACAATAGCCTGGTAGACACCTATGAACACCTGCACCAATGCACCCCACTACTAAAAAATGTGTATGTGTGCATTACTGAGAATATCAGTGTCTGTGTGTTTGTAGACCTATAGTTGGGAATACCCTGAGGCCCCTCATACCCAGCGCACCATCCATTGCCATAGTTAGATGTGGCAGCTGCTGTACCGGACATTGCATGTACCTTGTTATGCTCCTCTCTCTAAGGGTTACCTGGGTCTTGCAGTACCAGCACAACCCTGTTGTACAAATGGGTTGATAGGCATGGGATACCCACTGAGTTCTGGCAAGTGTATGTATGTGTGCATGTGTGTATATATGTAGGGTACAGCATTCCGAGGCCACATACTCCTATTACAATATGCATTGTCACACAGTATTAGGGATAGTGATGTTGCTGCCTGTAGGAGAGGCATGACAATGCATCACCCTACTATGCCTGTGGCATGTGCATTAGATACATATTCTTGTAGTAGCACTCTTGGGATGGACAAGGGGTTGTATTGCATTCCTGGTCAATGTGTGATGGTGGGTGTTTCAGAGTGTCATCATGGGTTACAGTGTGTACAATATCCACAGTGGGGTGTGGGTGCTGGGTATACTGTCATTACACCATGGTACCCCTGGTACTTGTCCCATGTACCACTGTATGGTGACCACTGTCACCATCAACCATACAGGTAACTGATAACACTATCCAGCCCAGTTATGCATGTGCTGTGTGCAACCTACCTGTAACACAATGGACACACTGACAAGGTAGTTAGCACTAATAGGCCCAGGTCTCTCAGATGTGTGTCTGACTGTTATGTGTTTGTCAATGTGTATATGACAGTATGTCACACTATGTATTGTCCATATACAACCATTACATCCCCCATTACCATACTGTATGCCTGGGGATGTTCTGCATGTAACATGTAACCTGGAAAACACCTCATCCTAAAAGCTGTGTGGTGTGTGCAATGAAAGCCACACACATCATTAGTACTACATACCTAGATAGGCGTCTACTCCCAGTGTTGCCAAGTAAGAGCATGCATGTATGTCGAGGGATCTACTTTAGGTTGCAGAATATACATGTCCCAGGGTATCATCTGTCCAAGAACTGCGTGATGTATGCTACCATGTCACAGGTATCATCCTGTGGACATACATTCCATCACAACTACCGTTAGATGTGTAAATGGCCTCTTCCCTACTGTATAGGTGTGCAGTGATACTGGGATTGATATATATAGCTGGGTGTGGCTGTTGTGGACACAGCCAACATCATTTCAATTACTGTTAAGTGTATCCCCCGTGTAGCTAGCCATAATACTGTACAGTTCATGTTAACAGGTTAGCTATTTGTCTATCACACTGTGTTTTTACAGTACCTCTCACCCTCCAAAGGGTAGGGGTGTGCCTCACACACCAGTACACATATGTTTACCATGTTGAGGACTGCACTACAGTGGGGAAGGGGACATACACCCTGCCGGTACCATCATCAATGACATTAAACTAGTGGACTGCTTATTCCACAATGTGTTGTTCTGCATAGTCTGGCTTGGTGGAATTACATAGGCTACAATGGGTTCCTTGCACAGGTACATACATCCATGTGTACAGTATTCTCTGTGTAGTGCATCAACACCAAAGCCTTTGTGTGTGTTATACACAAACATGTGTTGTGTACCACCCAGTACAACTACCATTGTACACTGTAGAAGGGCTGCTAACAGCGGCAACCATGCACTCACCTGTATACACCACCCCCAGACCTATCGGCCATATGGCACAGGCAGTAACTGCTATAAAGACCTGTGACATGTGTTCACCTGTTCCCAGGATATGGCACAGCCAAGGTGTCACCACAGTGCCGTACCCCTTGTGAGATATGACAGCAGATAATCCTCCTGCTGACAAATGGACACCTACAACACAAATGGATAACATTATGGAGACTCCAATCAATCAGTGTTATTAACAGCTATAATGCATCATGTCTGGACAGCTAGACTTCCTGACATGTAAGCATTAAATGTTACTGCCGACATTTTACACAACCGTACATTGGTACACTGTAGTACAGTCACAGTGTACATTAGAACCATATTAGCCTGTCCCTGCATTGATGTTATGGATGACAGGGATGTGGCAAAGGTATCATCACCATGTGCATGTGGCCTGCTTTGGTGTGGTGTGGACAGCACCCCCCTGCTGTGCTGGGGCTGGTACTCCCACTACGGGAGCAGCTTGGTGTCCTTGCATGTCCCCGTTAACCTCCAGCTGTTGGTGTTACTGGGCTATGTCCACGTGGCCATCGCACCACGTGCTCTAGCATGGACAATCCATGATCGAGGAGTCCCACCATCTCACCCAACCATCTATCCATGACCTCTGTAAAATAACAGAGGGCACCTGCAAGATCACGAATGTTGTCATTTACAGCTGAAAGAACAGCCCTCTGCAGCCTCAGACACTGTCTGGTGTACCGTTCCATACATGTCTGCACCTCCATGACAGCCTGAAAAATGCATCTGTAGGTACCAGATGTGGCACTTCTGCCAAGGGCACAATGATCAGCATCCCTCCCAAGAGCACCCCTGTACATCTGCCTATGTTGTACCCTGACGGACATCTGGCTATGGTTGCTGTGTCCAGACACAGCAGCCATAGATACCACACTGTCCTGTGCACTGCCACCAATTGCCAAATGTCCCTCTGCTATGGCCACTGGTGATGGGGTATCTATAGGCACTGTGACTGTGTGCGGGGATAGGGTGGATAACAGAGGGATGTCAAATGATGGTGCAGTTTTGGCCTCTGACAACCTCGCCTGTGCCTCAAGACACCTATCATCATTTTCAGTGTCTGTATTGACACCAACATCAGATTGCCTGCAGGAGGGATGCAGATCCACCTCGCCACCTGTGAGGGGAAAACAAGAAATGGACTTTAAGACCTGTACATCATTGCTTAACAGTACACCCTTACACACACACACACACACACACACACACACACACACACACACACACACACACACACACACACACACACACCCTGACATTCCACCATAATACTTACCTGTCCCTGACTTTACAGACTGTCCCAAGTTTCTTCTCTTAAGTTCCCCATCCTGCAACATACTTGGAAACTTAAACTCATTAATACCAATCATTAATGTATCATTCTTCTAATTGCCTAGACAAGTGATCACAAATCATGACCTGTTACTCCATTACCTCCTTGACTTGATTGCAGCTGGTTTTACAAGGACTCACTGCTCTCATCCAGTGTTCACCCTGGGTTTGTCCAGACATTGTGAGCATGGCCCCCGTATGTTAGGGGCTACTACAGTCACTCAATAATGTCAAGCAATAGTGACATACGTAACTATTGCTTAGTCGATGCAAGATCTATTTCTCTATTAACTTATTATGTGGACAATAGTAATATTTGGATACACTCAGTTGTGTTGTCTCGTAATTCCCCAATGCATCTGTAGGGCTGCATACTTGGGTATTATTTCACCTTTCTGCTGATTACAATTATAACAGTATACCTGGTGTCTAGTTTCCCTCCCAATGCATGTTCCTTGCTACAGACCTTATTATACTATCAGCTGTCTTGAGATTACTTATCAAACAAGTATTCCTGGTGTCTCGTGTGTCAGATCATGTCCATGTACTGCACGATTTCAAAGGGAAGTTGAGATGTATGAACAACCCCACAATCACACATGTGCATACATGGACACACACACACACACACATACACACACGCACACACACACACACACACACATACACACACGCACACACACACACACACATCCTATATACATCAACCCCCCTCCACTCCACCAGATTGCACTTACAGACAAAATAACCCCTCCACACACACACACACTTACAGGTGAGATTGCACGAACATATTACATGCAGACCTCTCATTACCCATCTGTCAACATGCATAACATATGATACTCAACAGCATGCAGTGCAGCTATAGTCAATCCATGTTAGCAGCAGTGTACATGTGTGTGATGCATGGGCTGTGTTAGTAGGTGATGTCCCTTCCCCTGGAAAACACTGCACCCATGTACACAGTATTGCTCTCCACCTGTTCAGCACCCTGCCATGTACTGTGCACCATACCTCACAGGTGTACACACCATTGCTGAATGTGTATTACTGTGTCAGTTATGTCTGCTCTGCTGCTCACAGCCCCTTTGTGTTTGTCCGACACATACCTGGGATGATATGTGGACAGATGTCATATGTGAATGCCTGATGTCTGATTTACAGATGTCATCATCAGTGGTGCATATATGGCCAATACGATACAATTACACTGACAACTGTCAAACCTTACCATGGCTATGGGGAGTGTACACACCCTTATTGATATGATGCCCTCTTCCTTGATATGCCATGGGACTACATTACTACATATGTTAACATCACATGAGCCTGATATGTGACATATGACATGTACAATCAAATGCAGTGTCAAACAAATGTGTAAGTTGTGCTGATACTGATTGAGATACATAGACTTCATGGGTGCATATGTCTGCATGCCTTTATCATGATGGTTTGTTGCACCTATTGTTATGTGTACTATAGCAGTCACTGTTCATGGCAGGGCTATACTAACATGGACCATCTGCATTTGCCAGTGTATGGTCAGTCTGCCCTACACATGTCTCCTAACTCTGCATGATTGCAAGCTCAACTCTTATGCACATCCCTTGGAGTTCACACACTGTCATTACTATTGCTGTGGAGTCAAGGTTATGTCTGCCACAGTTCCTGACCCTGACTATGTGCAGATACAGCCATTCATAGCATCATTTGAATCCCTGCTGCAGTGCACTGTTGTGTCATAATGACACTCCCTCCCCACCTTCAGCCTTTTTGCAGATGCTTGACAACTATGGCCAACACATGTGTGTCAGTTTGCAATGTCCCAAACACTGTACACCACATGTAACAGCCTAGTCCCAGCTAATGAATGGCAAACAAGCAGGTGTACACTGGCACCAGCATGGTACAAGTGGGGATCGTGCACCTGAGGTGGGGTGAGGTGTTGGTTGTGCAGCACATGTATCTTACTTGATGCTGTCTGTAGGTTTCCACGTGGTCTTGGTACACCAGTACACATTGCAACTCTTGTCTTTTGGGGACCTTTTCTGTTATGCATACAAGACATCCACAGTGGTGCAGCGGTAGCGTTGTTGCCCCACAGCAAAAGGTTCTCCCGTTCAAGTCAAGACTGGAGTGCGGGGAGTGCCTTTGGTGTTGAGTCTGCATGTCCTCCCCATAGTTGGGTGGGTGTTCGAAAGACATGCGTAAATGGGCGTGCCTTTGTTGATGGTTGAACATCGAGCTGGCACCTCGGCGTTCGTCAAAATCTACTGCCAATAATTAGTGGACCAGAGTTCCACTGTGATGACCCCTAACCAAGAAAAGCCAAAATACAACAACATACACTACCTGTAGAGAGACCTGGCTGATGTTTCCTGTGGTACAACTGTCCCATCTGATTACCCTGACCCATGGGCCACATGTTTGCAGAGTTCAGGCAATTCCTGACACAGGTACTGCACAGCTAGTACTTGCTAGACATTCCTGCAACTCCCTCGGTGTTGTGGCATGTTACTAGGCAGCCTGCATGACCAGTTTGCTACATGTGACATCATCTGTCTTGGATGGCCATCTTTTTATTTCCTACATTATTCCTGTCCCATACATCCTCGCCACATACATGACTGTCTGCGCTGTTTGCCATGGCATATGCAAAAGTGAGATATGGCTACATGTTCAACTCCTGGGTGCTACCTGTTTGGTAAGGGGTCCATGGCATGGAAGATGTGTGCAAGTCACGGCTGCCTCTGTTGCAGGTAAATGGGCACATTTGATGGCCAAGCGTCTTGGACAGCAGACCATTTCTTGGTGTGACATTGGGGACGTGTACTTGCTAGAAGGTGCAGTTCCATGATAAATGCATGTGGTCAGTACCTCAACAGCTGCTTCCACTATATTTTATCTGGAGTGTGTGCACACATATGTTTCCAATGTTTGTGAAGGTATGTATTCCCCATATTTGCTATCCTAACATACAGTTCCTTATTACACACTCATTGTTCATGTTAGGACCACATTGCAGGTCGTAAGGGTTGTGGACTGCAGTATTGTGATATGCTGTAGTGTATATCTGTAACAATTACCATTGCAATACTGGTATATACACTGTTGTAGCACTGTATAGGGGTGATGTTTCACACATGTCCCTACTGTTGGCCATTTGTCCCACCATTATGTTCATCTCTGTACAAACATTTTGCAATGACAGAATGTTAGTTATATTGCAGGGATCTGACATACCATTCAGATACACCATCATGATGACCACTGTGATGCAGTGCAGTTAACAGCAACAATACGTGAACATGTACAGCATGCATTATGGGTAGGTGTGTTAAATATGGACATGAAATATGCCATGGCCATAACATGACCGGTGTATTGGCAAACTTGAACAAACACCATACTCATCAGCTACTGGCTGCTTCCCCAGAGATATACCAGAGGGATCTACATACATGTGTGAGAGATGTGAAGTCAGTAGCCACAGCTGTGGCACATATACAGGGTGGGTGCAGCATTACAGTACATAAACAGTACAAGCCCACAATACTACAGATTATGCACATCTGTTTATTAATGCTACGCAGCATCAGACAATATATATGTAATCTCATATATGATTGATCTAACTGTACAGATGCAGATGGATACACAACAGTGGTCTACTGATGTGCCCTGTGGCCTTACCTGCATGCTCCTCTGCCATTGTGTGGGTAGCACCCACCTCCACTATGCTCTCTGCCAGGTGTTGTGTGTGTGGGTGGGCAGGAGCCCTGAGGCTGGCAAGGAGCTCCTCAACATGTGTTGGGGGGATGTATGGCATGACCCCTCTGTTGTGAGCAAATCCCCCCTGACTGCAGCAGCAGCATGCCGACGGGCATTGCGAAGAATGTCTCTGCAATGATGCCAGACCTGTTCATAACTGCGGATATGCAGGCTGACATCGTTTACTCTGTGGACAAGATCGTTCCACAGGGCGGTCTGCTCCTGCTGCTCATGGGGTGTTCGACCGAACAACACCTGGTAGTGCTGCATCAGGTGTGAGATGATGACATCATTCTACTCTGCTGTATAAATGGGAATCCTCTCACTGGACATCTTGCCTGAAAGACATAAAGATGGAAACAGGTCTGAGGACCTCATAGAGTAAGGTTATCATAGCTTTTAATACACATCTCTGCCCCCCCACCATATCCATATCAACAATCTGATCACACAACTCAACAGGTATGTCTACAGAATACCTACCATTGGGGCATATGTCATATTGTACAGCACTTTGCGCTATGTGTTTGTAGTCATGTTCCCTATGGGGACACTATCATTGGTGGCCTGTTACAGACAATGTCACCTGCATGCCATTGTAAGGGCCACTATGGTTCCATATATGCATGTGGCCTGTTTGCTATGTGATTGCTGCATATCTGTTGTTTTGTGATATTGGGGATATCTATGCATGCTGTTGGACAAGATCCGGGAATGTGTGGATTATTACTACCCACATATGTTCTATAACAGTGACACAATAGCATGTTTAGGGAACAGTTGTCAGCAGAACCACCTCTACCACCTCATCTGTCCATGTTACCAGGCCACATCACATGTGGGACCCACCCTGTGGCCTCCTAATCTACTGGTCCTACACTACCTTCAGGTGGAACCATCTCAGGGGATGGTGGTCACTTCCCCCGGGAGCACACAGACATGATCCTGTCACCAGAGGTCAGATCCAGGTTCTGGTGCATAGGGAGCTCCACAGAGACTTGGTGGATGTGCTACAGTACCTTGAGGCCCTCAGTTCACCCTCACAGGGTCTGCATGCTCCTCCTGCTCAGCCTCCAGCCCAGGCACCTTCAGGGCTGTGAAGGTGAAGTTGTGAATGGCCATGGGTGGGGGACTTGTTCCCATTGTTTCCACAAGGGGGCTCATGGGGCTTTCTACATCACAGACGACACTCCCCATCCAGGGTGTTTACCCATGACATGTGTCATATACAGCCCCTGTAGGCTGTCTTCTCGATCTTCCAACCCAACCCACCTCCACAAATATACCTGCTATCCTTCCCCAAAGTCCCAATCCCACCTACACAAACAAGAGCAATGTGATCCCAACATGGGGTTCACACCTGACATAACCGTACATTTTGCACACACTTACTGCTGTATATATATGTGTGTATTGATATGCGTGATGTTCTCTCACACATATCATGCAGTACTGTAATGCAAAAGTAGGGGACATGTATTTATATACATATGTGTGTGTGTGTGTGTTTGTATATATGTAGACATGCACACACACACACACACACACACACATATATATATATATATATATATATATATATATATATATATATACGTGTGTGTGTGTGTGTAGATATATATATATATATATATATATATATATATATATATATATGTATATATATATATATATATATATATATATATATATATATATATATATATATATATATATATATATATATATATATATATATATATATATATATATATATATATATATATATATATATATATATATATATATATATATATATATATTCTACCCTTGCTTCCACACTGCTTTTTAAAAAACATCTTAAAGAATATCTTAAAACTCACTGGCTTTGTCCCTGCTCTAACCCTGATTAATATCTCATTTCCCCTTCTTGCTCTCCCAATGCTTCTCTAGTCCACTGTTCTATGTTGCCTACCTGTAATAAAGATTTCTTCCAAAAAAAAAAAAAAAAAAAAACATTTTTTGGAATCTCCATATTTTTTTAGCTCTCAAATGTTGTTTGTTTGTTCTCTATATTTGATCTTGGCTTAAACACACTAAAGACCACGTTTATCGTACCTACAGTTTAAACAATGTACTATAACCCATTTTTCTATGGATATATATTGTTTGCTGTGTCACTTTCGATGCTTGGAACTTTTCTCCCTGGGCCTCTACTGAAAATGGACTTATATCCAGTTAGACTAGCCATATATATATATATATATATATATATATATATATATATATATATATATATATATATATATATATATATATATATATATATATATATATATATATATATATATATATGGGATATATATATATATATATATATATATATATATACATATTGCATTCAGACATCAGGTCCACATCCTCTAACTCTCCTTCCTGCACAGCTGCACTGTTCTGCCTTGCTACAACATAGACAGGTGCCACATGTGGACACAGCCTAACATTAGGGGGGGGTATATATAATGACAGATTGCAGGTAAGCCTATTTCACACCTATGGCATTTCTGCATGCTACATTACACGTTAACATGACTGTTCTGCAAGTGGTGGTCTCTGAAAAACATGTGTCCATCATAACGGCATTACTTCCACCACCGGCTATTGGCCACACTAATATGCATGTCTTGCATTACACAACATATACTATGATGGCTTACATCTTGTCAGTCAGTGCTGATCTGCACAGTTGACAGGTATGTCCCACTGCCCACAGGACAGACACTATTGTCCATAGCAGTTGTTCAGCTGGACATCATTACAACGACACCTGATGGCACATATAAATCATTCCACATCATCTATTCCATTATTATGGACCAAGTACTGCATTCAGTTACATGCATATATACTTCACATACCTGTTGTGGGAATGATGTCTCTTCTGGATAGTTTGCTGTGTGGATGGCTGGATGGATGTGTTTATTTTATTTGTTTGTTGTATTTGCTCTTTTTTTTTTTTTTGCTTTCACTCTCTCTCTCTCTATCTCGGTCTCTCTCCACTAAATGGATTGAGCTGCTTTGAATAGATTTCATAATGGATTTTGTAGGTGATGCACGTGATCAGGTGATGGCCACTGCACAAATCAGTTTCTGCCACTTGCTACCTGCATGCAGCATACTGTGTAGTACTTCCAATTTCCACTTTCATGGCAACCCACTACTATAAATTCCTACATCATGTGGGCATGGTCCCTTTACCTTTCCTGTATGGAGGACATCCTTCCTGTGTTTAGGCAGCAGTGTTACTGACGGCAGGTAGCAATACCTCTTACAAGAGGACTTGCAGTCTCAGGCCAGCTACATATTTGTATAAGGTTCCAGATCTATAGACAGTGTGAGTAGTATTGTTATATGCATTGTATAGCACCAGTGTTATAGGGTTTGCATATACATACTAGTTTAACATGGAATAAAGTCTGTCTGCATAGCTCTCAACTGTGGGCCTATCCACATGATGGCCAGAGGATTGCATGTTATGTTTTGTCTGTCCATCACACAGGTCTTGTGTCAGATATATCACTGGCATTGTGTCCGTTGAGTGCTATCAGTACATGGCTACATCCATTGGTGTTTCTGACTTCATATTCCTGACTAAGGGTATGTTGCAGACTATCCTGTAACACCATCAACTTTCTCAGTGTATAACAACTCTATTTTACATATGGCCCTGTGTTCCGGCCTCTGTCCTCCTCCTATAAACCAGGCTTTGTCCATATTTCATGCAGTAAGGGGTTGTTATGTAGTGGCTGTGATTATTTTGTGCTGCTGTTCCTGCCATCATTCCGGTGCTGTTGTGGTCCCCACACATATTGTGGGGTTGGGTCCATATATATGTGGGCTACAGCTGCACAAAACATGTGTGCCCTTCTGCAGTCCAGAGGTCAGTGTATGTAACAGAGTTATATGCCCCTGTAAGTCAGTCTATGGGGGAGGGGTATGCACCATATATAACCTAGACTGTTATGGCATGAGAGGGATATCAGTAGTAAGCTGCCTTAAGGTATATGGCTGTACATTTTCATACATTTTCCCTTGGGAACATTGGTAGCCTAGTGCTTACTATCATACAGAATGTTCTGTTTGTCAGTGTGATAGTGATTTTTTTCAGTTAAGCATTGTTATGTAACAGATACATTCTCATTGTGGCAACTTAATTCTTTTCCCCCTAGGGGTTGAGTACAGAGTGTAATTTGAGGCTGCTTAACTATACATCTGCATTACTTACTGCTGATTGATTGTTATCCTCTGGCCCAGTCTTTCTTTACTGTTGTACTACTTGAAGGCCTTGACCTGGACAGCAACATATGTTATGCTTCCGAATTACTGTATAAAATGATCTGCTTGAGAGTTGCATTACTCAGTTAGTACATATTTCAAAGACCAAACAGCTATATGACATGGCATATACAACTGTAATAGTACACAAATAAACATTTCTTATGTATGCAAACCTGTGTGTGGTGTCATATCCTTTGACTTCTCTGTGGGTATATGTTTCATGCAACAATTGTCTTTTGTATGAGTGAATCATACACTGTACATTTGAAAAGGTGCCAACTGTAGGAATACTGGCTGTTCAACATGTGTATTTACACATATATATATATATATATATATATATATATATATATATATCTATATATATATATATATATATATATATATATATATATATATATATATATATATATACGCATATATGTGTGTGTGTGTCTATCTGATAACACCGACATGCCAAAACACTGACAACGAAATAACTGACACGAAAAAAACAACAAAAAAAGAAAGTTCAAAAACACAAAACATCACAAGACCGACAAACCAAAATCCTGACAATCAACAAAACAAATACCTTTCCTGAGAAACACACACACAACACAAGCACACCAAAAACCTTACAAACATACACTAAACTTACATACACAACTATCTATGCACTAACCTTAACCCAAACCCTAACCCTAACTTCCGTCACTGTTGCACACTTACCTTATCCGCACCCTAACCCTAACTCACTTAATCTGCTGATAACCCATAACTCTGTCACTATTGCACACTTACCTTACCCGCACCCTAACCCTAACTCACTTAATCTGTCCCAACCCTCAAGTCCGTCACTATCGTACACTTACCTTACCCGCACACTAACCATAACTCACTTAACCTGCCCCTAAACCTAAAGTCTGTCACTATCGCACACTTACCTGACTCGCACCCTAACCTAACATCCGTCCCTATCATACACTTACCTTAACATGTCAGTGTTCTCAGCATCGGGATTCTCAACTGTCGGTCTTCTCCATTGTCGATCTTCCGGTGTCTGTCAGCGTTTTCAGGTAGACCCGTGTTTGTGTATATATATCGTTGGAATGTTTATTGCTTCCATATTGTACATTCTCTATGGTAACCAGACTGTACTGCATGATATATTATTGATACCATCCTGACATCATACAGGTGGGATGGATTACTGTTACCGTCTTTTGGCCATGTTGTGTATGGTCCTGGGTATGGGACTTGCAACAGATGGTATTTTGGTGCAGTGAAAATCTGTTTGGCTATGGGGGAGAGGATGATATCAATACTTACAAGAGGTATAATACTTGGGCCCCCTCACCCCCATTAACAGTGCCTTTGGTCATAGTTGTTATGTTCGCTTTTATATCTATAGATATATATCTGTATATACATATACATGTAGACATATATATTTATAGATGTATGCATATGTGTGTATATATATATATATATATATATATATATATATATATATATATATATATATAGGTCTACCTGAATTAACCGAAATTGCAAATGACCAACAGCGAGATAACCGACACCGGATGATCGACAACCGACAGTTGAGAATCCCGATGCTGAGAACACAGACATGTTAAGGTAAGTGTGCGATAGGGACAGATGTTAGGGTCAGGGTGTGGGTAAGGTAAGTGTGTGATAGTGACGGATGTTAGGGCAGGGTGCGGGTGAGGTAAGTGTGCGATAGTGATGGACTTAAGGGTTAGGGGCAGATTAAGTGAGTTAGGGTTAGGGTGCGAGTAAGGTAAGTGTGCGATAGTGACAGACTTATGGGTTAGGGGCATTTTAAGTGATTTAGGGTTAGGGTGCGGGTAAGGTAAGTGTGCGATAGTGACGGACCTTAGGGTTAGGGTTTGGGTTAAGGTTAGTGCATATATAGTTGTGTATGTAAGGTTTAGTGTAGGTTTGTAAGGTTTTTGGTGTGCTTGTGTTGTGTGTGTGTTTTTCTGGAAAGTTATCTGTTTTGTTGATTGTCAGAATTTTGGTTTGTCGGGCAAGTGAAGTTTCGTGTTTTTGAACTTTCGGTTTTGTTATATCGATTATTTCGTAGTCGGTGTTATCAGGTAGACCCATATATGTATATATACATATATATATATATATATATATATATATATATATATATATATATATATATATATATATATATATATATATATATATGTATATATATATATATATATATATATAAATATATATATGTGTATACATATATATATATATATATATATATATATATATATATATATATATATATATATATATATATATATATATATATATATATATATATATATATATATATATATATATAAATATATACATATACACACATACATCTACATGTATAAATACATTTCCTGTACTGTTGAATGACTGTGCTGAATGATATGGTTGTGAAAACATCAGGGTTATGTATATCTGACATGGCTTTGTGGTAAATCACTTTGGCTATGATGTGCAGGGTCCTGGGTTTGAGCTTTGCAAAGGCTGTTTATTTTGTTGCTGGGCAGAACAAGGGCCACTGGATACGGAGTGATTAAGGTACTTTTAAGCAGTTGTAAGAGGGTTTGTGAGGGTTTGCGTGAAGGTAAGCACTGCTAACTTCCAGTTACAGTTTCTTCTACTTAGTTAGCTTCTAAATTGCTTAACCTGTGTAGGTATTGCTTACCCCCACACAAACAAACTTAAACCTGCTTACTGCTGCTTAAAAGTGCTTACTCCCACTTACTACTATGCTAATTTCTTTAAAAGAAATGAAAAAGGGGCACAAAGAGGGAAAGACAGTATAGAAAATAGCTAGGGAAGTGTAGGACAGGTGTAGGGAGGTCCATACCTGTCCATTTCTTCTACAGCAACAGCTGTGCATATACACTGAATTTGGAGATTGATTTGGACACTCAAGCCCATGAGAGAGAGGTGAGTGCAACAATAATATGTTGTGAAGCCAGTTAGCCAAGATTACATGTGTCCAGTGGGCACATGTGCGAAATGGACAGCTATGCATGGGGCGAGATTTTTTTTTTGGGAACAGATTTCACTTTTTTTTTTTTAAGTGAGAGTGGGATGTTGCGGAGGGATAGTAGGCATATTTGGGGAGGTAGGTTCGGTAGGATAACAGACAAGACAGACAAGACTGCATACAGAGGTGGTATATGACACATGTGTGGGGTAAACACCTTGGCTGGGGAGGGGGTTTTGGAAGTCGGAATCCCATGAGCCCCCTAGTGAAAACAGTAGGAATGAGGACCCATCCATGGGCAATCACCGCTACACCTTCACAGCCCTGAAGGTGGCTGTGCTGGAGGCTGAGTTGGAGGGAAAGGCTGACCAGCTAGTTGCACCATGCAGCCTGCAAGCTGGCATAGCAGATCTCCAAACTCCCTGCTGAGCTGGCTATGCACCTGACCCCGGAACTGACGATGGGTAACAGTATCCTCTCTGGGCACACTCCCAGGGGGCGAGCCCCATCCCCTAAGGTGGTTCCACCCAAAAGTGGTGTAGGACATGCAAATGAGGAGGTCCCAGGGTGGGCTCCAGACATGCTGGTTCCCAGTGCCATGGCCAGATGAGGTGGGAGAGGTGGCTCCGCTAGGACTGGCCTTCCCAAACCTGCTATGGTGTTTCAATTTTAAAATATATGTGGGTTAGTAATAGTCAACACATTCCAGGATTAGGTATAACAGCATGCATAGATATTCCCATTAACCCGAAACTCTAGATATGGAACAGTTGCATAGCAAACAGAAACAGAACACATGCATATATGGAACCACAGTGGCCATTAAAACAGCATAAAGTGACATTGATGGTAGCATGCCACCAATCTGGGAGTATTTCAACATGGCAAATGCATAGAACAAATTTCAATATTTATCAAACAATAGGACATATGTCCCAACAGTAGATTTAATCGTGCATATATTGACTGTGTTGTGTATTTAGCTTATTGTTGCAGATATGGTGGGGGGAGAGAAAGATGTCAATACAACTTGTGTATCCCTGTAGTTCTCATTACTTTCCTAGTCACTGCTGTGATCTGTACCTTACAGGTATTATTACACTATCCTATGGCCTTAGTTTGGACAGTGGTATGGATGTAGACAACTATATATGTGAACTGTGTTTTACTTGCAGTATACACCTCTTACCTGGTATACCTGTGGAGGAATTGCTTGTTAACACTACCGGATGGTTTCTACGCATATTCCTAGATTCCAGGTTGATGTTATGCACATATCTCTCCATTTCTTATTGCACACACTCCGGGCATGTCTTGACAACATGCAAGTGAAACCGGAACATATTTTGACTATTGCCCTCTTAAACCTTTGGTGAGTTGTACAATGACAGGTTTGTTTTCATAGACATTTTACAAATATTTACAGTCAGTTATATGACATTAAATGCTGCCTAAATGTCAGAGATTATCATGCTGATATGCCAGGGGGACAGGGTAACAGCCAGTGGATATGGGACAATTCTCTGGACATTCCGGACAGATCTGTACAGTCGAGGGGTATGACTCTGCATACAGCTTACTACCACTCCCAGGATTCAGACCATGGCTGTGTGTGCTAAAATAAAACAGTGTACATCACAGTTTGTATGTGCTATATAGATATTTGCTGTGTATCTTTTCTCTGAATTCTTCCTATAAGTCTCCTGTGGTTTTACAATCTGACCTTGTAATTACAACACTCTTATACAGGGTTTCCTAGACAGTTTTATTATGTAGCACTGTGTGGATGACAGTAATAAGTAATACCTTATTAGTCAGAGATACTGCAACACTAACACTGCCATACAGTACCAGACTAAACAGTACCAGTCCAAGATTTCAATCTTTTATTTCTAGGCACAGTTTTTGTATCTGACAGACCTGTGAGGCGGGGGGGGGGGGTATTTATCAATACTACCTGAATTTTGTCACACATTTTACCAGATTCCACATTATTATGCACATACGTCTCACTATGTTTCTGCACACACTCTGGTCATAGCTTCACAACATGAGAGTGGAGTTGGGGCATACTTTGCTTATTACTCTCATAACACTTTGGTGAGTTGCTAGAGTGACAGGTTTGCTCTTATGGATATATTTCTGACAGTTATGATGTCTAACAATCAGTTGTATGTAATTATTTGTTGCTTAAATTTCTGGGATCATACCACTGATTTGACAGGCGGACAGGGAGACAGGTAGGGGACTTACACCAATTATCTGGATTTTCTGACAATATCTGTACAGTTGTTAGGTATGATTCTGCATACAGCTTACTACCACTGCCAGGATTCGAACCATGGCTGTGTGTGCTAAAAATCCAACACTGCATGTTTCAGTTGAGTGTGCTATTTGGATTATGTTGTCTATTGTTTCACTGTTTTCTGTCTCTCTCAGTTATACAATATGACTTCTTGTGATTACAACGGTCATATACAGACATTCCTACACATTTTATTTATGCAGCACAGTGTGGGTAACAGTGCTTAATACAACAGTTCTATTAAGAGATTGTAACACTACACTACCATATGATACCAGAGTAAACACAAGCTGTCCAAAAGTTAGACCTTTATTGCCAGGCTGTTAAACTTTTATTTACATGCAACCTATATGACACTTTTCCTGCCATATTGTCTGCTTTATTCAGTACATGCCATACACAATACAGGTTTTATACTAGCAATTAACTTTCTACTACTTTTAGATGTATTTGTTATGACAGTACATGCAAGATTATTAGTAACCTGCCTTGCGACGCAACTTCTGCAATCTACAGACATGGCCTTCCCGGTTCACAGAACGCTCATCTGCCACTGTCAAAGTCATAAGAGGAATATTTAGCCATACTTATCTGTAATATACATGAGCTGGCAATTATTAGACAGGTAGTAGACTGATACTTACACACGACTGGGACATCACCCTTCTGCCTAGCCTCTTGGATCCACTGATCCAAGAGCTCCTTCTTTCTCCGTTTCAGGTCAGCATAGTAATGCCTGACCTGCTCACCAGTTTGGGGGATGCCATTGGCACTGGTGAGGTCACAGGTGAGACAGTCCCAGGCTTCCGCTTTATATTGGGAACCCTGGTACTGGCCCTGCAGCAGTCTCTGGTTATGGTCTTTAACAAGGAGTCCTGCCATGACTTTAGACTTCTGGATTCCCAGCGCTGTGCCTGGAAGCACACCCCTTCACCCACACTGGTCATAGTGCCTACAGGAGGAAGCTGCAACCAGTTATGAGATGCCTGTGGGGTTTAAATAGGGCCAACTTCCCACACTTTGTAGTGATTGGATGGTTTTGAAAATGCTAAACTATGGGCAAACCTGCTTACCTAAGGTTGGCATTGCTTAAAGGGGTATACCAATGGGCAAACTGATTTAGCTGGCCTACACATTACTTACACCTAATAAGCAGGGGTGTGCAATGCTTAGAGCTGCTTAATTTTTAATTTGCACACTACTTGCTGTTTGGCATTGATTTATTATTCATTGCATGTTATATATATGTTTGTTATCCATGATTCATATGTACGTACACTATATGGGGTCCTTGTGTTTATTGGGGGATTTCAATACTTTATTACAATGACACCTCACATCTGGACTTAATGCAGTACTCCAGTTCACATATTTATGTTATGTAGTAGGTTACTCCCACTTACCTCTACACTAATTTAGACAGCCATGTAACATGGTTCTTGGGAAGGTGGTGTATTTGGACACTCTGTGGATTTATCATTCATTACACATTTTACCTTTGATTTGTATCTTTGATTCATGTGTACATATACTGTATGGGGCACTTGTGTTTATCTGTGGATTTTGCAACATTATTACAATGACACCTCACATCTGAATTTAATGCAGTACTCCAGTCCACAGATATATGTTATTTAGTAGGTTATACAACAAAAAATATTTTTCATAAAGTGATTTGACATGGAAAATGGAATTTACTGGAGTGAGAATCGAACTGGGAATGACTGCTCATAAGGTGATTGCTCTGACCACTACATGATTGCAGTACTGCTTCATTTGCATGTATATTGATATTTATCTTCTTGTGCCATTTAAGCTACAGTATGCATAGCTAAGCGATAGGCAAACTGCGCACCTATGGTTAAATTTAATCTGTTTGATAAAAAAAAAGTGTTTATATTATTATATTTTAAATCTTGCTCTTATAAACTTGGGGTGTTGCTAGGGTAACAGGATTTGTTTTTATGTACATTTTCTGATGGATTTGAAGTCTGACACTCATATGTTTGCCATTATTTTAGACTTCATTGATGAGATCATCCCAGTGATTTGGCAGGGTACATGAAGGAGAGGTCAGACGTATGTGCCACATATCTGGACATTTTGCATTGATCTATGCTGTTGGAGGTATGCAACCCCCTGTGAGGGTTCTCGCTCATTGTAATTGCCAAACAGTAGTTCTTGACTGTGGGGGCATGTATATTGGGAGAGCTCTACTCTCAGACATGCCCCCTGCACTCGTCCATGCTCCATGTCCATTTAGGAGCTAAGGCAGCGTGGCCAGATATATGTACCACATTTCTGGACATCCTACATTGATCTATGCTGTTGGGGGTATGCAAACCCTATGAGGGGTCTCGCTCATTGTAATTGCCAAATGGCAGTTCTTGACTGCAAGGACATGTATATTGTGAGAGCTCTCCTCTCAGACATGCTCCCTGAACTCATCCATGCTCCGTGTCCATTTAGGAGCTGAGGCAGCGTGCATTCTTTACTATGCATGGTGTGCTGCCGTGCTGCTCCTAAACGGTCATGTCTGTGCAGGAATAAGGTATTCCTGCATGGAACCTAACTAAATCCCGGGGATTGTATCATTATCGGTGAGTGGCAGTTATAAATTTAAACTCCCTTTTTGCAAGTCGCTGCTGTGACCCACACTCTGTGTGCTCACCAAATAGGTAATTATTTAATTCCAACTGGTATTATTTACTTGAAAAGGCAGAAGAACCAGCCTACTCATAATGAGTTTATGCTCTGTCTGAAATGCCTCACAAAAACTTGTTAGGTAATGAATGGCCATTACTAGTGTGCTGACTGTTTTTTTAAGATACTTGTTTAGTAGGGAATTGGTCATGTCTAGTGTGCTGTCCAGCCTGTACAACTATTGTTTCTTAACCTAAAGTTGTTTTTAGTGTGTCAACTGATTGGATAAAAGTATGGTTTATCTTTATAGTCAGTGTGACACCCGTGCCCTTGCCCAGCAATCAAGGAGCCTCAATCCTTACCACCAACACCAGTGAGGGGTATCTCATATAAGAGGAAAGGATAGCAAATACACACAGTAAAGTGCAATTTCCCTTAAGAGCACACAGAGATCACAGTTAGTCGGAAGCTGGTCTCTCTCTTGCTCTCAAGGTCCCCAATAAGACTCCCTACTGGCACAGCTATAGGGTCCAGATCTCAGCCTAATGGGCAAGCTAAAACCTCCAGCACCCTCTCTATCCAACCAGTGCTTCGTGTCCCTGCCCAAGTAGCTTACACACACACACACACACACACACACACACACACACACACACACACACACACACACACACACACACACACACACACACACACACACACACACACACACACACACACACACACACACACACACACACACACATACACACACACACACACACACACACACACACACACACACACACACACACACACACACAGTTTAAAAAGAGTTTATACAACCACACAGACAGTCCTGGGGACGGCTGGCACAGGTTCTCCGGCTGTGCCCCTTTTTCACTGACTATATGGTAGTACTAGCTGCCACTACCTACTAATATTTATCAGCTACTCAAAGGCCCTTAAAAGGGTGTTCAATTATTACTGTGCAATATTATTATCCAATTGGTAGTATAGCCCAGGGCTAAAGCTATTAGAGTGGTTTTGTACAATTTTACCAAAGGCATGCAAGTACTCCAAAAAACTAAAATTATCTCTACAAAAATAAAAACACATTTAAAAGGGTTTAAAAATACTTAATAACAGCTAGTCAAAACACAAGACAATACTTTTTACTACACAATGCTAGTTAAGATTTCAGAGATCACAGAGAAATACTTAAAATAATTCAGTAGTACAGTTCTGACATAACAGAAAAACAGTTAGTCTAATCTTTCTAGTTTCTAGCTATTTCTGAAAGAAAACACAAGTCTAAGATAAACTTATAGAGCAAGACAGTGCTGATGAGTTGGATGGTCAAGACAAAAATGATTAATGCTCTCTGATTCACTCTGTTTTTAAAATCACATTCCTGGTTAACATTATATCATTCTTCAGACTTCCCTGGTTACATTACATCATTCTTCACACTTCCCTGGGTTCCTAGGCTAACAGAAACTACATTTACATTCTTCACCTCTGGGCAAAAACCAGAGCAATAAAGGAAATTTATGCATGGAAATTCTGGCCATTAACTCTGGCTTTAAATCAATAGCAAGAATTCATTCATCTAGACTGTCCGGAGCCATGTTTACATCAAAGGGTCACAACATGCTTTACTTGGTCAGCAGAGTGCACTGTTGTTAATTTTTTTTCAGTTCCACATGTAACACTATTTTTACCATTTAAGACAACAAGCCTGTGGTTTACATTCATATTTACAGATGACAGAATTATCGACAAAATTCTACCTGGCTAGGCTGACAGCCTTCATCTATTTTCACGCAATCTTCACATATTTCCCCCCTTGGAAAACTCAAGCTAGTTTTTCAAGTGACCCTTGAGAAATGCTGCTTGAGGGAGTTAGGTCTGTCTGAGTATACCTTACCCCATTCCCTGTCTTGACAGCCCATCTGCATTGGCATTGCTAATCCCACTGTGGTGCTGCACGGACATATCATATGCTTGCAACCCCAGGCTCCATCTTAGCAACTTGGCATTTTGCTTGCTGGCTCTGTTTAACCATGTTAGGAGGTTGTGATCTGTCATAACAATGAATTTCCTTCCATACAGATCAGGCTGAAGTTTCTGCAGTGCCCACACTATGGCTAGACATTCCTTTTCTACAGCTACATAACATTCCTCCCTGAGTTGGAGCCTAATACTGAGATAAACCACTGGGTGCTCTTGCCCCTCTGCAAAAATCAGGCTTAGTACAGCCCCCACCCCATGATTCAAAGTATCCACCTGCACAACAAATACTTTGCTGTAATCTGGACTGGCTAACAGAGGGGGTCCTCCCAAACTTCTTTAAGCTTTTGGAATGCCTACTCACATGCTGGGGTCCACACTAACTTATCTGACCTGTTCTTCCTTGTCAGATATGTGAGGGGAGCAGCTATGGTACTATAACGGGGGACAAACTTTCTGTAGTACCACCTGCTGTCCCTAAAAATGCCCTCACCTGCTTTTTGCTAACAGGTGCAGACCATGCCTAAATGGCTTCCACTTTGGCAGGTTCTGGCCTTATCTTATCACTCCTCACTCTATGTCCTAGGTAGGAGACCTCTGCCATACCCACCTGACATTTGCTCAGCTTAATAGTCAACCCTGCCCTCTGTAGTCTCCCAGCACCTCCCTGACATGTTGAAGGTGCTCTTGCCAGGAATGGCTGTAGATGGCAATGTCATCTAGGTAAGAAATGGCACACCTGCCTGCTCCTGCTAGGATATATCTAAACAAAGGGCATATTTGTGAACTCATACAAGCCAAAAGGAGTCACAAAAGCTGACTTCTGTCTAGCACTGGGAGTCAAGGGCACCTGCCAGTAACCCTTGGTAAGATCGATATTTGTAAGATACTTAGCCCCCCCAGCTGCTCTAGAGCCTCATCTGTCCTAGGCATGGTGTAAGCATCTGACTCTGTGTGACTATTTAATTTTCTGTAGTCCACATGAACCTGGTGCTGCCATCCTTCTTTGGCACCAGCACCACTGCTGATGCCCAGGGACTGGTGGACTCTTGAATCACCCCCTAGTTCAAAGATCTCCTGTACCTCCTCCCTCAGAGTCTGTTTGACTCTATCAGGCACTCTATAAGGGGCCTGCCTAATATACCTTTGGGGTCCTGTATCCACCTTGTGCTGCACCAGGTGGGTGCACCTTGGTTTCCCAGTGAATATGTCCCCAAATTCCTGCAACACTGCTTGGATTTCTTGAACCTGGGTAAGAGATAGCTGCTGGGACATTGCTACCCCTTCCACTGAGGTGTCAGCCTGAGCTTCACTGAGGAGATCAGTCACCATATCTCCCCCAGACTCCTCCTGCAATCCACTGCAAATGCTCAGCACAAGGACCTCCCTATCATGGTAAGGTTGCATCATGTTGACATGATACAATTTGTGTCCCTGCCTTCTGCCTAGCAGTTCCACCATGAAGTCAACATCACTTACCTTTCTTACCACCTTGTAGGGTTCTGCCCAAGCTGCTTGCAGCTTGTTGTGTCTGACAGGAATGAGAACCATTAACTGCTGCCCCACAACATACTCTCTAGCTCGAGCAGTCCTGTCATGCCACACCTTTTTCTGTTGTTGGGCTTCTGCCAGGTTCTCTTGGGCCAAGGCCACGAGTTTCCTGAGACTTGTCCTGAGGTTTAGGACGTATGTTACAACAGACTCCTTGTGAGACTTGCACTCACCTTCCCACTCATCTCAAATTAAATCTAGAGGTCCACTCACCCTATGCCCATACAGCAACTCAAAGGGTGAAAAACCTGTGGATTTTTGGGGAACCTCTCTGTAAGCAAACAACAGAAGGAGGAAATATTTGTCCCACTCCCTCTTAAACTGATCTGCAAATGCTCGTAGCATGGACTTGATTGTAGAGTTTAACCTCTCAACAAGACCATTAGTATGGGGATGGTAGAGGGTGGTCTTCATGTGCTTCACCCCACAGGACTTCAACAGACAAGCCAGGAGGTATGACATGAAATTGGCACCTCTGTCAATCAGTATTTCTTTTG
Organism: Protopterus annectens; assembly: GCF_019279795.1. NCBI lineage: Eukaryota > Metazoa > Chordata > Ceratodontiformes > Protopteridae > Protopterus > Protopterus annectens. The sequence continues at coordinate 1,993,172,471 of NC_056725.1, forward strand.
GGAAACCAACCCTGCTGAAAATCTCTAACAATGCATTTGCCACCATCTCTGCCTCAGTTTTCGGACAAAGCCACCGCCTCAGGGTATCATGTAGCAAAATCCACTACCACTAGGATAAATTTTTTCCCTGTGGAACTTGGGGTACTCAGAGGACCAACAATATCCATAGCTACCCTCTGAAATGTCTCCTCAACCACAGGCAAAGGCATCATAGGTTCATAGGTTCATAGGTTCATACTAGGCTATCTGCCCTAGGGCATTTATAAGCCTAGCCAGAGTGTGTTTGGCTTTTGCCACCCATTTTAAATTAATTTTGATATGCCCTTTTTCGAGGTTAGTATACTGTGCCTCTGTCTAACAGTGACACAGAAATGATACCCGGGGTAAACCTACGATCTCCCATCCACTCAACAAGATTCCTCTTGAAGAGAGTCAATGAGGGACTATGCCTAAACTGGACTAGGATTTTATTCCAGAGTGAAGGGAGCCTCTGGGTTATGAATCTGTCCCTCCAGGATGTCCTATTTATTTCAGTGCTGTGGTTCAAGTCTCTCGAGCGCGTAGCTCGATGGAATTTGGATTTTCTGAGGTGCAGCATGTTCATTAATTCCGGGTCGGACATGGCTTTATACGTCAGGCACAGATCGTCTCTGAGCAGGCAGTATACCACTGAGTAGAGCTGGAGTTTCTTTAACCAGGCAGCATATGGCATCTGTTTGAGCCCTTTGATCCTCTTGGTGAGGTACTTTTGGGGTCTTTCCAGTTGCTGCAGGTGTCTGGTAAGGTACATCCCAAAAGGGGCATTGTACTCAATTATGGGCCTGATGAGGGATGAGTAAAGAGGCACGATGACCTCCCCTGATCTAGATGTGAACCCTTTCATGATTAGGTGGGCTATATAAAATGTTTTTTTAACCACTTTGGCCACGTGGTTGTCAAATGAGAGATTGCTATCAACTTGGGTCCCCAGGTCCCTAATCACTTCTTCTGTACTTAATGGATTACCACCTATGTGGTAATTTGTGGGCACTTTGTTTTTGCCAAAGGGGATGACTATACACTTTTTGGCATTTAGCTTGAGGCCATGGCTCTGGCACCAGTTGTCTGTTTCTATGAGGCCCATTTGGAGGATGCTTGTGTCAGCTGGAGAGTCAATTATGGTGCCCAGTTTATAGTCATCTGCAAACTTGGTCAGCCACAGTCCTTCCGTCTTAGCCTGTACCTCCGAGAAATATATACCGAACAAGAGAGGTCCCAGGACTGAGCCTTGTGGGATGCCACTTGTAACTGGTTTGGAGTCTGACATGGCTCCAGCAATTCTAACCATGTGGGTTCTGTCCTTGAGCCAGTTTGCAACCCATCTAGTGACATAGGGGTTTATATTTAAGCTAGTGAGCTTATCTATAATGCCCGAGTGGGGTATTGTATCGAAGGCTTTTGCGAGGTCCAGGTAGGCTGTGTGGACCACCTTCCCCTCGTCAATGGCCTTGGTGACTGTTTCAAAGAAATTGACCAGGTTTAAGAGGCAGGATCTGCCCTTAATAAAGCCGAACTGGGTAGGATCCAGTGTCTGTAGGTCCCCAATATCTTTATTTATGAGGTCCATGATGATCCTTTCCATAGCTTTGCAGACCAAGCTAGTCAGGCTTATGGGGCGATAGTTTCCAGGATCCGTTGAGGCACCACCTTTGTGGAGAGGGACCACTGTTGCTGTACACCACTCTTTGGGTACATATCCTGTAGTAAGGCTGAGATTGAACAGTAGTTTTATGTTTGGGTTTAGCTCTTCTTGGAGTTCATGTAGGACGCAGCCCAGGACACTGTCTGGTCCCATTAATGCTGTGTTTTTTGCATTGGAGAGGGCAGCTCTTACCTCAGCATCTGAGATGTCAGGGGGGCAGCACTCTGCTGGGATAGATATTTGCCCTTTTGGTGGGGATGGGGGGGAGAAGTTTGCGCTGAACCTGTCAGCTAGGATGTTGGCAATGTCTGTGGGTTCGGTGTATTTTTTGTCATTTTGGACTAATTCTGAGCATATCTGGGAATTCCCACCCAGGATCCTAGCATAACTAAAGAAAGCCTTGTGATTATCCTTAGTGTCCTGTGCAATTTTTCTCTCAAAGCTGGCCTTAGATGATTTTATGAGTGCCCGTAGTTTTTTGATAATACTGATCAGAGATGCCTTCCCTTTTTGGGATTTTGCTCTATCATGTAGTAGCTTCCTCCTTCTATTGTATAGTTTGTTTATGGCTGGGGCCTACCAGACAGGACGTCTGCCTTTGGAGGATTGGGTCTTGGTTTTATTTGGGATTGCATGATCCATGCATTCCTGAAGGTGTTCATAGAATGTGTTTATAAAGGATTCTGTGGTCTGGGCCATAGTTTCCACAGGCCCGGGGGCTTTGAAGGATTCCACCTTGGTTTGAGGAGTGTGAAATTTGCTTTAGAGAAGTTTTTCACTGTGGTTTTCTGGGCAGGGGGTGGGGTCGGGATGTGAATATCCAGTGAGATTAGTTTATGGTCTGATCTTACCAGTGAGGGATACACTTCTGGTTTGGAGCATATAGTCCCCATGTTGGTGATGATCAGATCCAGTATGTTTTCCCCTCTTGTGGGAGTGGTAACAAGTTGTTCCATAGCATTTGAGTTTATAAATTCTTGGAACCTTTGGGCTAGGGTGTTGGAGCTAGAGTAATGCTCCCAGTCTATGTTTGGGTAGTTAAAGTCGCCCAATATAATGGTGTTTGGAGAGACCTTCATATTTTCCAGTGTTGTCAGGAAGGCCGAGTGAGGTTCCTGGGTTTGGGAGGGTGGTCTGTAGCAGGCTAAGAAAGGCACTATGGGGATAGCAAGAGCCTTTGCCAATATCCGAAAGCCCGGGTGTGACAGGTGCAAACCGTCCCTAGCGAAGCATCGTGGCTTGTTGAGCATGTCATCCCAGGCTGACAGGCATTGGATCCCATTTGAATGACACCAATATTTAAGCCAATTGTTGAAATTGATAATCTTGTCTTCATATTGTGGCATCATTCTTGGTGATGGTAAGATGCTACTCAAGGTCAGGGTCATACTGGCCTGGGCTACATGCTCAGAGAGCTCCTCTATGTCTCTTTTCATGTAGTCCAGGGAGGTACTTGCTTTGGAGTGACCTGAGTGCTTGTGTTATGTGGTTGATCCTAGAGACCAACAGGCAGCTCACCGTGACCTTCTCCTTGTTCAGCCTCGTGAGCGGGACATCAGTGTGCCTGACAATAGAGTCACCTATTACAAGTATATCAGGTGTGTTGTTTAGCCTTAAGGGCTGTGACTGTTCGGCACACTGGCTTTGTGAGCTATGTGTTGCATGTGTTTTGTTTTGGGGTAGCAGTTGCTTGGGTGTCTGCTTTGGAGGTCTCTGCTGCTTAGGCAGATTTTTATTTAGAGCCTCTGAATATGTTTTTGTGTGTTTATTTGTTTGGTTTGCTGTCGTGGTAGGTCTATGAGAGACTGGAATAGTAGTGAGTGTGGTTTCCTTCTCCTCCTGACTGGTTACACCAGTACTGAGTTGAGAGAGCTTAGCCTCCAGTTTGGCTATATGGTTGCATCTCTCACATGTGTTGGAATTTGTTGGGAGGAGGAGAGGGTTGTCTGTGTACATGAGGCAGTTGTAACATTGCCTCAAGATTCCCAGATTCACCAGCTGGACCGGAGAGGAGATTGACAACTGACCTTTGGACATGCTAGAATAGTATTGGGAATTCCTTTATAATTGAAAAAAAGGGCCAATGGGGAACAAGGTACTCAAGGGGAGTTTGTGAGGGTGTAGTGCTTTTAATTTTTTAGTGCTGACTTAGTGAGCAAGTGCCAGGTAACTTAAATGCAATGTGTTACAGGTAACTTAAATGCAAAAATGACAAACAGTAACTTTCTTCAAGTGAAACAAGGAAATAAGTACAGTAAGCAATGCAGATATCACTAGGGATCTACAGAAGCGCTGAAAAGCCAAGTTTTCAGTGCAATTAGCGTTTCAGGGAAATAACAAGCGAACAAACAACAAGCATACAAACAAAGCTAGATTCAACAGACCTGGATCTAGTCTATGCTACAGCAAGGATCTCTTACCTTGAGTCTTGCCTTGCCTACCTTTTGGAACTGATCACAGGTCCTGCAGTACCCTGTTACATCTCTGGAAATTCCAGGCCAATAGAAGTTCTGCATAATACACCTGGTTGCATGTTTAATGCCCATATGACCTGCAAAGAGAATATCATAGGCTATGGCTAGAAGTGCCAGACAGTAGACTATAGGCACTACCAAATTCTATACACTGTCACCTTCTAGCCCTCCCTCAAGCATCCAATCTCTGTACAGTAACCCTTTGTCCCAGTATACAAATCCCCCCTTTCCTTGAGAATCAGGTGCCTCCCTAGCTACCTGCCTCAGGCCTTGCAATGTAGGGTCTGAGAGCTGAGCCTGTCTCAACTCTATCCTTGCAACCCTTCCCAGAATGCCTTCAACAGAAAGCCTGGCATTCTCTGACAGTGGTGTCTCACTGTCAGCCTGGGTACTACTAATCACCTGTACCTTTGCAGTCACTCTGTCCAAGGGACCATTATTAACCCCAAGCAGCTGTGGCTCACCATCAGTCTCACTGCTACTGGGTATCTCCCTCCCTGAAGTAACAACCTCACCAGTCCTGGCTGCAAGTATGCAGTCTGTCTGGGTCTACCCAGACTACCAGACCTACATGCTTGTCTTCTAGCCTAACTGTGTGTAACTACACAAACACATGGTACTGCCTCATCCAAATCCTTCCCTATCAGGACATCTGCAGGATGGTAGTTTGGTACCCTTGTTGTCTCAAGGCAACCTACTATTGGCATTTTGTCTTTTCCATTGACTGGGTCCCTCAATTTATGTTCCCCACATTGCCTCCATGGACACCTGTATGCTACATGGCCCCACTGATTGCATTCAAAATATTTAACCCTAGCTCCTGGACATGTACCTGGACTAGTGGCTTCCCCTGCTACTGGCAGATTCTGTTGGGGCAGTCTGTGCTGCCCACCATGGGTTCCTTTAGACCCATGAGCAGTACTGGGGGTCCCTTTCCTGTGCAGGGCTGCCCTGCTTGCCAGGTATAGGTCTCCCTTCTTCCCCAACTCATCTAAAGTGGCACATTGTTTATCAGCTAACCAGCTCCTCATGTCCTCAGGCAAAGTGCTAAGGGCTTGTTCCCTCACCAAAAGGTCTGCCAGCCTTTAAAAGTGGTGACCTGTCATCCACTCACCCATCTATGGAAATAAGTGCTCAGTTTAGCAACATATTCACACACACATTCATCTGCCTTGCGTCTATGCTCATGAAACTTTTTCCTATACATTTCAGGTGTTAGCTTAAACATTTCTAACAAGTGATTTGTAACAGCAGTTTAATCAAAACATGGAACGTCAGACATTTTTAACAAAACAGTTACAGCTTCACCATGGAGTAAGGAGGTCAGGAACCGTACCCAGAGCCTTTGGTCAACACCATACTGTTTGCATACCCTCTCAAACATATGAATGAAACTATCAAAATGATTGCCCTCTTTAAAGTGCAGAAGAAATTTACTGACCACTTGTGCTTCTGGGGTCCAGTTACTCCCATCCCCATTACCTCTATGACTGTGGTGAAGAGTCAGCATTCCCCTCTCATGCTTCCTCTGCTGCTCCTTTTCCTTGGCTTCTAGGCATAGCAGCTTCTCATTCTCCTCAGCCTGTAGACTCCTCAGTCTCTCAGCTGCTTCTATCTTCAAATGCCTGGCCTCCAACTCAAGTCTCTTTAGCTCCAGATGGATTTTTAAATCCTCTGCAGAAAGGTTGAGCTGGCCATTCTCCAAATGTATTATATCTCCACTGCCAGTCTGATTGTCCTCCTGGTTGCCGTTTTCTGATGCAGCTGTAACCAAGGCTGCAGTCAGGTCTGCCTTAGTCAGGTTTCCATGCACCAGTCCCCTAGCCTGGCACATCTCAGCCAGCTGGCTCCTTGTCAGCTTTCCATACTCCTCTGCTGACATGCTGCCTGCTCACTCTGGCTAACTAAACTAACAAAAGAAATAAAACAATTGTGATCTGAACACTGAGTATTCACTCTGTGGCTGATTTAGAGTACAAAACACATTCAGAGCTCACTGTACACAAGCTACAGGAATTCACTCTACCCACACCACTACAAACCAATTAGTATTTGCCAACCAGTTAATATGTGGTATGGATATCCCACCAATGCCAAACAATTGATATGTGATGCCTGGGCCCTGGCCCAGTAATCAAGGAGCCTCAATCCTCACCACTAACACTAGTGAGGGGTGTCTCATATAGGAGGAAAGGATAACAAATTAAAGTGCAATTTCCCTTAAAAGTACACAGAGATCACAGTCAGTCCAGGGCTCATCGCACTTTTGCTCTCCAGTTCCCCAATAAGACTCCCCACTGGTACAGCTATAGGGTCCAGATCACAGCCTAATGTGCAAGCTAAAACCACCAGCACCCTCTTTGTTAAACCAGTACTTCGTGTCCCAGCCCAAGTAGCTGACCCCCCCACACACACGCACACACTTTGAAAATAGTTTATACAACCACACAGACACACATGGGGAAGGCTAGCACAGGTTCTCTAGCTGTGCCCCTTTTTCCCAGACTATATGGTAGTATCAGCTGCCACCACCCACTATTTATCAGCTACTCAAAGGCCTTTAAAAGGGTGTCCAATTATTACTGTGCAATATTATTATCCAATTGGTGGTATAGCCCAGGGAGAAAGCTATTAGAATGGCTTTGTACAATTTTTACCAAAGGCATGCAAGTACTCTAAAGCACTTAAATTATCTCTACAAAAACAGGTACAGTTGAAAGGGTTTCAAAATATTTAATAACAAATAGTCAAAATACAAGACAATACTTTTTCCTACACAGCGCTAATCAAGAGTTCAGAAATCACAGAAAAATACTTAAAATAATTCAGTCGTACAGTTCTGACGCCATAGAAAAACACTTAGTCTAATCTTTCTAGTTTCTAGCTATTTCTAAGAGAAAACACAAGTCTAAGATAAACTTACATATAGAGCAAGACAGTGCTGATGAGTTGAATGGTCAAGACAAAAATGCTTAATGCTCTCTGATTCTCTCTGTTTTTAAAATCATATTCCTGGTTCACATCTTCACACTTCCCTGGGTTACATTACATTGTTCTTCACACTTCCCTGGGTTCCCAGTCTAACAGAAACTACATTTACGTTCTTCACCTCTGGACAGAAACCAGAGCAATAAAGGACATTTATGCATGCAAATTCTGGCCATTAACTCTGGCCTTAAAACAATAGCAAGAATCCCTTCATCTAGACTAGCCGGAGCTGTGTTTACATCAAAGGGTCACAACATGCTTTACTTGGTCAGCAGAGTGCACTGTTGTTATATTTTTTCAGTTCCACATGTAACACTATTTTTACAATTTAAGACAACAAGCCTGTGGTTTACATTAATATTTACAAATGACAGAATTATCTCCAAAATTCTATCTGGCTAGGCTGGTAGCCTTCATCTATCTTCACCAAATTTTCACAATCAGAAATAGATTTTGTGCTTCTTTCTCTTTAAGATGTACTTATGTTCTTAATGTAAAGTGGGTTATAGTGTGCCAACTGACTCGTTAGTACTGTGGTTTATCTTTTTAGTCAGAAATAAATATTGTGATTATGTTTAAGATATACTCATGTTAATTAATCTGTGGTTCATTTTTCTTACCGTATGCTGCAGCAGTTAGTTTGTCTGCTTATTTTTCACTTTACCTAACCTACTTCCTGTATAATACTGTACTGCTTTTAATACACAAATTTGGTTAAATGTGCTGTAGATTTGCTCTAATGGTATGGTATGTGCAGTGTTAGTGCTGTATTACTGAATAGCTGGACCTGCCAATATAAACTTGTGATCAATAGTGTGTGTGTGTGTGTGTGTGTGTGTGTGTGTGTGTGTGTGTGTGTGTGTGTGTGTGTGTGTGTGTGTGTGTGTGTGCATGTATTACTATTTTGTCTGTTTTTCAATTTGCATTTGAATGTCGGTATCCCACAATCCCATTGGAGTGAGTGGGGCTACGTAATTATGTATGAACATTTTATGTTAATCAGTGTACAGATTTTTGGCCAGTTGTACATATTTTTCATGGGCCTTTGTCCAGATTTTTGATGTTTCCATGTTGAGAGGTATAGTGACAGGTAGTAGACAAAATTACATGCATGTAATTAGCAGTGTATTTTTTTCTGCTGTCATGATCAGGGACATTAATTTACAACTTTCTGCTGACCACGTTCTGCTCCTTCACCTCTCCAAAAATCGGGGTTAATGTCAACATCATCATCTGACACATTTTTTTAAGAAATAAGTACTTCAAAGTCAAAATAGACTCATCCCTATAGCTTTCAAGACCCTTTACCAAAAGAGTACCCTGGGGACCCATACTCACAACACTGCTGTTTTCTTTATTAACAAACTACTGTCTGATCTCCCAAAATTTCCTGTAACTCTTTATGCAGATGGCATGGTTATTCTTCAGTCCAGTCCATTACAGTAAGCTATTTAAAACCACCTACAGTCTGACCTCCACTCCCTTAATTCTTGGCTAAACAACCATAAGCTACTCTCAAACTCAAAAAACAAAAAGTATGATATTTGGAACCTCACAAAAGCTGGAAAAAAACTCATAAACATCTCAGCATTGTTGTTCTCCATGATTCCCCAATAGAAACAATCTTGTTCTTTAAATACTTGGGTTTATAATACGGTATATATATATATATATATATATATATATATATATATATATATATATATATATATATATATATATATATAGATAGATATATATATATATATATATATATATATATATATATATATATATATATATATATATATATATATTAGTACTAGACTAACTGCTCTTGTGTGCCATTTTAAGCCTAGCCAATTACCATACATGAGACTCAAACCCTGTACCCTGTGTCTGTAAAGTAAACACCTTAACCATCATGCCAACCTCCCACAAGTTCACAAACATTAATCACAGAAGGAAAATAATCCTGTAGACAATTAATGCCATATCTAAACATTATTAACAAAGTAGAAAAAAGACATAAATTAATTTTCGTAGTAAATATGAGATGGATGCAGCAGTTGAGAACAAAGGGTCAAAATAAGAGAGATGCAGGTGAGGAGTGAGTTAGTATGTGTGCCCATTGGAAAAGCACTTTCAGTCAGATTTTATGGCTAGGTTTATGGCTAGACCAATCACGTAATGGCTAGACCAGTCACTTAACTTCCAAAACCACATTTAACATACCAGGAAAATGATCAGTTCTTTTATCCTAGTCCTGGAACATATCCCCCTTTCCCTCCAGGCCAGCTAGAGCTGCAATATGCAAAGAAGTCTTTCTAGCTCAACTTTTGTATGAGCTCCCCATCATAACCACAGCCTCTAAGGAAAGAAAAACTCACCCACTCTACAGTCCATTGAAAATAGAATCTGACAGTTCACTTCCAACCCCCCCCACCAAAAAAAAAAAAAAACATTAAAAACACTGCATCACCATCTGCAAAGCTAAACGGCTACCAGTCTTCTACAGAGTTGAGCTACTCCTAGAGTCTCTTCTTTTCAATGTGTTTCAACTATGTTTCTTCCCACCTCTTGTAATCAAATTACATAATAAAGTTACCCCTATAACCTTTACAACCTCTCCCAATTAACATCCTCATTCCAGGCATCCGAAACCAAACTGTACTGTACCTACCATTCTTTCTTCATTCTTGCACCCAAACTCTGGCAATCCCTTCCCCCTCAGCTAAAAAAAGTCTCCTCTTTCCCCATATTCAGAGCTCAGCTAAAAATACCTCCATCAAAAGTCTGAAAGTGCTTTTTTTACTGGGCACATATCCTAACCAACTCCTCACCTGTATCACTCTTACTTTGACCCCCTATTCTCAATTGATGCATCCCTCTCATATTTATTACTTAATTAATCTATGCTTGCTTTTTCTACTCTGCTAATAATATTTAGATAGTGTATCAATTGTCTACAGGATTATCTTTCTTCTGTGATAAATGTTTGTGAATTTGTTCTGGTTTATTTATTCATTTATTTATTTTGCAATTTTTTTCACCCAGGCTGTGCATGCAAATTGTTTATTGTCATAAGTGTGTAGTAAGTAAACAAACACAATAAATACATTAATAAAATATGCAAATTAAAACAGAATCCAGACACAAACCATCAATAAAGCAATCTGACATTATTACAATTAGGACAATGAGAGGAAATACAAGTTGTGGTGAATGTGTTCTGCCCTAAAGTGCCAAATTCCTCAGTCCCAATATAAGATTTACTGGAACATTTCACAGACAAATAGAAAAACATTGTCTCTGGTCACATTGTACAATTTAGTGGTCTATGTTGGCGCAGTGATTATCTTACACATGAAGTTTAAAATTTTGTTAAACAGGGGGTCCACTCTGTGAAGCCATTAGTTAATTTCTGAGTGAAGTAAATCCCTTTAATTCCATGCTTTTTGTCATACAGTGAATGTCTTGCATTATACTCCATAACTTGTGGTGTACCATGTTTGTGAACTATTCCTATTTTATTCCCACATAGGCAATTTCATGACAATTTCTGGGCTGCACTTTATAGATTAGCTTGGTTTATCACTCACAATGTTCTTCTGACTATTTGTACTGATCTGCTTTCCAGATATATAAAAGCAATAAACATCAGTCCACCTCTTAAAATATAAATAATAAAATAAAACACACCTTTCCTTGAAATTTAGTATGGACAAAATACTGTGATACAGCAGTAAGGAAAAAAATCATTAAATTGTAGCTTAATGAAATCTGCATCTGATTTAAAATAAAATGAATTCATCACTGGGGAGAAGACAACATATATCTATACAAATGGCCCCCATATAAGATGGTCCCATGGGGAAAAATATTAGCACAAGCTTTCTTATTTTAAAGGCATGTCAGCTAATTTTATACAACTACACTGTCATCTGTTTTTAATTATATACTTCTCCACATCCTGATGCAGTTATTATTTTGAAAGTAGAAACACAGCTTTTATAAATACTAGGTCTTTACAGTATGCCTGCTACTTCTTAGTTCTCTATGCAGAAATCGCAGATTTTACCTTTTGCATTTCTTTAACGTTATGCAATATTGATTCATTGTTACAGACTCCAAACCTGCAGGGTCTGATACTTTGTTATTCATTTTACAGAATTTTAGCATTGTTGCAAAATAAAGGAGCGGGGGAAAGACATGCTGTCTAGTTTCAGACTTAAACAACAAATAAATACATCACACCCTTCCACAAGTAAATAAAGTTAAAGTAATGCATCGCACTGAAATTGCCCCAGCATGTAAACATGAGGATTTCCATATTTTGAAAGAAACTGAATTCTGCCTTTTAAAAGGGGGTTGATTTAGTATAACTGTATATAGTTCTACTCCATTACAGAAATTTAGGATGCTGTAAGCAAGAGATAAATGTTATATGTAGACTAATTTTACTGTATCATATCCTGAGGAAGGGAGTCTAAAATGCAGTTTGGAAAGTCTACTATAAATACTAGGTTGACGAGGTCTGTTTTGCATTTCAGTGAAAAGTACAGAGGTAGAACAGAGCACCAGTTATGGCTGTGCTGCATCTCTTGATATCCATTCCAGATGTTGGCTAGACTTCGCGGAGCCAGTCTTCCAGCATCAGTGTTGGAGTAAGTTGTCTTTTCCTCCAGGTGTGATGCTTCACGCCGATTCAGCCACATGCTTGTTGGCCTTATGCAAACATTCTGTGTTATATGACAGGCACCCCACCATGTTCCCACCCACAGATACCCTTTGCACAACCCCGTCCCACCATCATCATAATGTGCCTTTCAAGAAGGTTTGCTGGGACCTGCTTATCACACTATCATCTAAAAAAAAAAAGACTCAACGACTTAAAAATGTAAGGTTGACAAGTCTTAAATAATGTTAGAGGTTTGTCTGAATATCTCTTTCATTTGTTATGACAGAGTCTGGAGAAAGAATCTGACTGTGGATTTGCTTGCCAAGCCTCCAAAGGCAGTTTTATGTTTATGCTTGTCTTTAAATGATTTACAGTGCAATATTTTAACTCTGATTAAACATGATTAAGCACAAATGTTCACTCAGCAGAGCTGCTTAAGACCAATACATTTGTCAGAGGAATCCTTGTTCTGACTTGGATAAGCGGCTGGATTGCCAAACAACAAGCTATTTTATGTAATTGAATGAAAACATTCAACGCAAAGACAGCATGTCTTTCTGGGTTTTAAAAAACTCTATGATCTGATTGGATTATGGTTTGTCTCTTTTGTCATACATGTAATTAATTGTGTATTATGCCATAATTAGGAGTCAACAGCTTTTGAAATGCTCGTTTAAAATCACTACAAGCTGTGTTTAAACAAAGTAGATAAAATATGTCATCACCGTACTATGCCAGCAAAACAGCAGAAGTAGCAAATTTTCCATATTAGTATGGACCCATAGTGATGCCTGCCACATGCCTGGCAGTGACTTTTTCACAGTTTACTTCAATTTATATTATGCCACTGATTTAACACATAGCGCAATATCCCTACTCCCATAAAATATTCTTTCATTAGACTATATTATATAGTAAGCTTGTTCACATCTTTGTCATAGAATCGGTAATCTGTAATAACTGTCTTATTGTCAGAATCCACAAAATTAAAGTCTGCTAGGAGTCAGTGCACATTACACAACTGAAATGTGATACAGGTTTGTCAGCATACATTCTTTCTGGATCATCACTTGGCTTATTGTCAGGCGAGACAGTACCACAGGACAATATGATATGATAGCTCTGCTGCAAACATTGCCATTTGCAGAACATAGTGGTGGGCAATTTTCTGTGAGAACATTTAATATGCAGAATGAAAATCACCCAAGAAGGATAACAAGACATACTGCAGATTCCATGATTCTGAACTATAGGTTTTGATGTGACTACTTAGCATTGCCTGTAGTTTTGCTATTCCTCAGTAAAAAATGTGAGCTTGCAGTGCTCAGAATTCTTGAAAGGTCAAGCATTTTGATGGCTTCCTTACTTTTTATTGATGCATGTTTCTTTGATCAAAAGTTAATCAAACAAAAAGCAGTGACATGTCACATTGATGACTGTACTAAATACTGAATATAATAACACTGAAGACTCCTATGTGAGTAAGGAAGAACAGTATAGCCGTGTACCATAGTCTCAGCACAAGTACTATCTCACCTAGAAATTAATATATTGGAAGCCTGAAGTCCCATTAAATCCTCCAACTAACCCCCCAGAAAACCACAGATTACATAATTAAATAAGTAAATCCTAAATAGAGATATAAACCAAGGTAAAAATGTTATAAAATAAATAATTAAATAGTGATCATTACATAGAAAAGGAGTGGGCATCCAAAATTCATTAGTCAATGCACGGGTCCGAACCTCTAATACTGTATTGCTAGAGGTAAAGGCTGTAGAGTGCATCTGCTGAATAAAATCTGTAAAAAAAGCTATTCACCCTTGATGCTACAAATGCTGAACGGTGAAGGTTTATTTACCTCACAATTTTTCTAATTCTTGACACATTCATTATTTAGTAGAGTCATCGACTTGACTTGTCAGCACTTTTTATGCAATTAACTTTTGACTGAAGTAACATGTTTCAATAGAAAATTAGGAAGCACATTTCTGACTGGGTTTTATGCACTGAATGCCTCCAGATGACAGTCCCTGGAGTATGAAGATGTGCACAATAGACCTATTTGGTAATATATACTATTAGATTTTGCAAAAGCATATATACTATTGAAGTAAAACAAATGCATCCAAGGCAGTGAAAACTAAGAATTTTTCACCATCTTTGAAAAGTATATATACAGTGTTCTAAGCTGTGATCTTTCAAAATGCTATTGTTTAAACACCAAGGAAATGCATTAAATTGAATATTTCATCATATAAACATTTAACTAAGTTGATAGTTTGCAAGTGCAACAATAAATTATTCATTTTGAACAAAGCAAAAGTTCAGTTTAGACTAACGGTGAGCAGATATAACAACGTTCCTGCTGACTTTTTTAGGGGGGGTATGACTTAGTAAACAGTGAGCAACAAAGATAAAAGTTGTGGAAGGTGGCATCCTTATATGTATCTTGTATCTTTTTTGGCCACAGTCAGTATTGTCTCTATTACCTGATAAGAGGACTGAGAAATGTGGAAGCAATAAGCAAATTATTGCAACTATATTTCATAACCATGATATTATCAGATGAACTGGTTAGCAAGAAGATGTGCATCCATATCCAATGTTCTGCTCATTGTGAAGACTTTTATAGGATGTGCTTTTGTACACTGTCAAAGAGTGCACTGTCATTCTAAGACAAAGATGATACCCAGGATTTAATAAACTCCATGTAGGCACAGTGTAGAGCCTACATGGAATGTTACTGTGTCCATGTACATGGTTCCCCCTCGGCAGCATGTCATGTATAGTAATGATGGCATGTTGATGAAGTAGAGCTGAGGAACATGGTTATTGAATCAGTGTAGTGAGTGTAGTGCTGTGTCTGCAAATGAGTAAGACATGCCCTGAACTGTCCAATTGCATTATTCCAAAGTTATTTTTTTTTTTTAAAAAAACATGTTTGCACAGTAAGGCATGGAGCACAGCAATGCTAAGTGGTGCCAAAACACCTGCCAGACATCTAAAAATAGAAACTGGATGCATTTAATTATTTACTTAAATGTCATGTTTAAGCATAGCTGAGCAGGTTTGTGTGGAGCGGCACAATGCTCAGCAGTGCTTTTAGGTAACTCAGAGGTATATGTAAAGCTATAGCAGACTTTCCCATACCCAGGTAGCTAAATTGGTAGAGTTACAGCCTCATGTGCAGTAGGTTTAGGGTGTGAATCCATGGAAGGGACAATGAGCATTGATTTTTGAAATTAATTTACATTATGGTCTGCTGCACTCTGCTAAGATCTAATCAGACCTGCTTAGCACTGCATAAACATGACAACAGCTGAACATGTTTATGCACTGCTTGGCTGGTTTGTGCACTGCTAAGTCATGCCGTGCTTCACTTAGCTCAGCTTAAATGAGCTTTAATGTGCTTTAATGAGTTTCATTGATTATATGTGTTTATTACAGTATTAGTCACATGTAGAAAATAAACACCTCTGTCAAGTCTCAAACCCAGGCCCCTCTCAACTATAGCACACTGTATTAACCCACCATGTTACACAGGTCTTAGACTAAACAGGTATTTCCAGCAAAACATACTGATTGCTACCTGCAGTCATTAAGCATGTAACTAAAATAAAAAACTAGTGGGAAAAATAGGAGTGTACCTTGGACTCTGGTTCATAGGTTCATAGGCAGGTACTAGGCTATCTGCCCAAGGGCATTTATAAGCCTAGCCAGAGTGTGTCGGCTTTTGATGCTCATTTGATTAATTAACTGATCCTCTGTCAAGCAGAGCCAATAAAGTGATCCCAGGGGTGTATTTTCTGTTACCCATCCACTCGTCAAGGTTTCTCTTGAAGAGTGTTAGTGAGGGGCTCTGCCTGATGTAATTTGGAATTTTGTTCCAAAGTATGGGGAGTCTCTGAGACAGGAATCTATCTCTCCAGCATGTTCTATTTATTGTTGTGGTGAGGTTTATCTCACTGGAGCACGTGGCTCGCAGTGACTTGGTTTTCTTTAGGTAGAGCATGTCATCAATTCTGAGTTGGACATGGCTTTGTAAGTCAGGTAGAGATCACCTCTGAGTAAGCGATATGCCACTGAGTACAGCCAGAGTTTTTTCAGTCGGTCTGTAATAATGCACCAGTGGACTGCCAAAGACATAATAATGGATGAAAGTGAGGCCTGCAATAGTAGGCATATGTGCTCTTTTATCAGCAACTTGTGACAAGACGCCTGCAAAGGCAGCAATGGCAAAGTACACGTACAACTGGGAGCCTGCTGCAGAAATACAACTGTGTAAAGACATGCACATACCCATGGATATAGAAATGTTTCACACAGCCTGTATATGTGCACATATATTTTGCAAATGCAAACCCACTGGCAGTGAGTCAGTAGCTCAGTGTGTCAAATTCCTCACTAGTAGTTTTTTTGCCGCATATGGTCATGGGTTCAAATCTAGTTTTGTGTTGCAGTTCAATTACATTATTGTGATGCCAGCAAGTAATGACTGAGTTATGCATTCATAATCAACACAGGTTACTGCTAATTTATGAACTGCTAACCAGTTTTGCAAATCAAAGACCGGCAGGTAGGGATACACTGCTCATGATTGTATAGTCTAACTATATATATTCCTAATGCTCTGGTATTGGCACTGTTGCATAACAAACGTTACTTAATCACATGCCCCGACTGGACTGTAAAGGGTACCCTTACCCTAGCTCTGCCGTAATGACAGGGCTGACACAGTTATCACACATACACATACAGCTTGCTGTCCTCCAAAGTATTCACACACACCCCATGTGTTCTAGCTTGCAGCAGCATCTGCAGCCTGTAGCATATACAGCTGTATGTAAAGGTAGCTGCAACAGATATACCATACCCCCAACCCCCCTAGAACAAGGAATCCAGACACAGCCATACTTAATTTGAGGGTAAAGGCCCAGAGTTAGGGACATGTTTTACAATATGCTCTTACAAAGATAATAAGGTGATAGAATAACAGTTATTGCATTGTCATGCATATTCTGATGAGTATGATGTCTGACACTCAAATGCATGTCTTTCATTACTGACATCAACCCACAACGATTTGTTAGTGATTTGACAGATGACCACAATGTCATGAGATACTGACCACAACCATAAGGCAAAACTGTGGACATGCTGCATAAATCTCTACAGTTGACAGTCATGATACCCACCTTCTGCGATGCTGTAATCTCCACATCTCAGTACTCTCCATCTTAAAAGCTAAGAAAGGGGCCCAGGTCTACATGAAGGCCTTTTATATTGTTCTGTAGTGGCATGCCATTGGCTAATGATAGTACTAAGCAGCTGTTTTTGCTGCAATTAGCATATCAGAGTCAGACAGATGTATGCTTAGGGTATGGGTGCAGCATAGTCTGACATCCGTGACTGCCTCCACCACATTGGGGACACCCTGAATTGGTTCACTGATGCAGTGGACATGGACAGATGGTGGGCTGAGACCACACATTGTCTGTGCTAGAACATCTAGTTGGAGTTGGGTGTCAGATATGTGGATGAAGGTCAGCAACACCATCTGCTGAGCGTCCATGTGTCCATGCACAGTCACGCTCCCATAGTGGCAGTACTTCCAGCACTACAGAGGGAAGTGTGCTGTCCACATCATGATGTGGCAGGCCAAGGGCATGAGGTCCTGGGCAGTCCCATCTGGGACACAGCCCCAGCAGACAGCATTCACCATCAGGTACTAGCACCACATCTGACCTTGGGCATGGTGGTGACAGTGCTACTCCTGGCAGAGCTAGTTCCCATGCTCGTGGCTGGAAATGGTGATCTGTCCACTCTACTGAGTATGGTCCACAGCTGTCCACCATACACACATGTAGGGCTGGCACTGGGCTTGTACTTTTCACAGTGCCATAAAATGCATAACCATTGCACAGAGATAGGCTATATGGGCATGTCTGTAGTGTTGCAAGAGCATATAATTACACACAGAGTTAACTGATGTGAGAGTAGAACCTCTAACTACCTAGTATTACACACCATAATTTGCAGAATTTATTGCATGTGCCATGGAGTTTAGTTGATATTAGACTGTCAGCCAGCACTCTTAAGGTGGATAATATCAGCAGGCCTTGTAAAGGAGGGCAATATTGAGGCCATCAGGCAGCCACAGGGCCTTAAAATGCAAAATCATTGCACAGAGATAGCCCATACAGTCATGTTTGTAGTGCTGCAAGTGGAAATATTTACAAACACCAGTTGGCTGATGTGAGATGAGAGCCCCTATCTATCTAGTATTACACATTATAACTTGCAGTACTTATCACATGCATCACGGAGTTTAGTTTATATTAGACTGTCAGCCAGCACTCTTGAGGTGGATGATATCAGCAGGCCTTGTAGAGGGGGCAATATAGAGGCCAGCAGCTAGTCACAGGGCCATAAAAGGCAATACCATTGCCAGAGATAGACCATATGGGCTTGTCTGCAGTCCTGCATGGGGATATATTTATACACACACACACACACACACACACACACACACACACACACACACACACACACACACACACACAGTTGACTGATGTGAGATTTAAACCCCTACCTATCTACAATTACACACTATAGCTCACAGTACCTATTGCATGTGCCACTGGTTACAGCTGTTATACATGTGGGGTATGACAGTCTGTGGGGACACCACTATATGACTACCTCATATGCAAAAGATATGGATAATGTCAGATTCAAGCCATCAACACCATCACCCATGCTAATGTGCCTAGCCTACTGAGCAATACTGGCTGCCAGACAGGGATGCATCATTCATCACACAGTCAACAGCATTGTCACCCCTGCATTACATGAGACATAGAATGTGTAGCCAGGTTCTATTTCACAGTCCTGGAATTGCACGGTCTGCTGATATATCATTGCAGATATACTGTTACAGCAGTTGTATGGGTGTGTGGGTGGTGGGACAACCAGCCCATGCTCTGCTAGCATAGACAGTTGTGCAACTGTCATGATACCCCACTGCTTGCCATCTCCCTTAAATACCACAGTGGAATTTTCAGCCATGTGGCCTAGTGCATATTATGGAGCACATACTATTGGACAGAGTACCTGTTGTCCCAACTGGCTGTTAGATCTTCCCAAGTAGCCCAGTAGCCCACTATATTCCCTTGCATACATGCAGCAGGTCCATACATATGCTACCATATTCTAGTACCCCTTATGAATGTTGAATAGGTGTGTGACTTACCTTGCGACTGCAGCAGTTGTCAGACCTGTAGTTTGGGCCTGACTCTGTCTGATGCATGCAGTACATAGCCAATACACGGTTATGTACAGGTTGTGTGGGCTGTATGCCATTATTTCTACTAATATGTATGTGAGGGCCCTAGGTTGTCAGTGCATGTGCTATGCATTGTCTCTTGGCCACAGCCAGGGCATACTGGGCATGCCTACGTCTGCCTACTGGAACAACCTCAGGGGTTTCCTCCTCAAAGTCCCCCTGTGGTTGTCGCTGTGGTGACCTAGGCAGTGGTGGATGGCTGTGTATCAATTCTCTATGCTGATCTTACTGCAGCTGTTTCCACAGGATCATATGGTTTAGCATGGCACATACTATGAACATGTGTGCACATGTGGTTGGAGAATACTGCAGGGCTCCACCAGATATATCGAGGCACTGGAACTGTGGCTTCAGCAGCCTTAACATACTCTCTATGATGTTGCTAGTTTGTGTGTGTGCCTCATTAAGGTGTACTTGGTGTGTGTGTGCATTTCGTATGGGTGTCATCATCCATGGTTTGAGTACATAGCCAGCATCCCCCAGTAAATGGCAGTGTGGTATGTCCCCCTATCAAATATATGGTACAGCTGTGATGTATGCCAGATATGGGAGCCATGATAACTACCAGGGTTGCCAGCACACACATTCATGATAATGCCCTGGCATTGCACATGACCTGGCAGTTGATGGAGTGATACCCCTTGCGGTTGACATAGATTCTACTCTCCTCACCGGGTGGTGCCTTGATGTGTACATGAGTGCAATCTATGGCACCCAGTACCTTAGGGTAATGTGCTACATAGTAGAAGTGCTGTATACTGCTGTCCCTCGACTCAGGGATGAGAGGAAAATAAATGTGCTCACTGGCATGTGGTAATATGGCATCCAGGAACTGGTGGAGTACCCGGATGCTAATGCCTCTGAGACCGCCATCATGTCCCCAGTTGGTCTGTGGAATGTAGCCATAACTAGTATCATAAGAGTTACACATACCTTTGTTTCCACTGGGATGGGTTCCCCTCTGTTGTCTTTGGGTCTGAATTGAGGTCAGCAGAGCTTAATGAGTGCTTGTAGTATGTCCCGGTCCACCCTGTAGCACTCTATAATCTCCAGCTCATGTAGCCCCTGGTAGGTTACCCTGGGCCTGAACACTCTTCTCTTTCTCAGTCTAGGCTTATGGTCCACAGCAGCAGCATTGACCTCAGCATCTAGCACATACAGATATAGCAGACCTGCAGCAGCTCTTAGCATTCTTTCAGTTAAAACTCCCAAGTCTGTACTCCATTGGTGCAGAGTATGGGGATGAAATCAGATTGTAGGATTTCTGCAACCTTTATAGTGCTCTGCTGTAGGTACAGCATGTGTGATTAGCTAACTATAATGCATTCCACCTGCCAAGTGCATCATTAAGGACTGTTAATGGCCCCAGTTTAAGTGGAACAGGGGTCATCAGTAATTAAGATAGCATTGCCTTTCACAGCCAATTTTTTTTAACATCTTTCCTTGCTGACCACTGTGGCATGCCTCACAAACATGCGCCATGAAGGTAAATAGTGCGCTACACTCAGTGTACAGGTCATGCTCAACATGGTGGTGCACAGTGCAAACACACGCAAACACAATGGAACACACGTACTGAAGGTAAATAAAGGTTAGCTAACACTGGACACACCCCCCTGCTGAGCAGAGTGCTAGACCACACTAACAAGTGCAGCTGAGCTACAATGAGCTTACAAGTCCTCAGACACAGCCCTATGTGACGTCAGCTACCTCTTCTGTGGACATCAACACAGTTATCTGCCTACATGGATGGGATCAGCAGACACGGATACCCATTTGTGCTATTCAGTAACTCCAGCTCATTTGCAGAGGGATCCGTGCACTCAACCGGGGAAGTACATGGTTCCAGGCACTGCCTCCTTTTCAACAGTCTATTCCATGTTCCATTGCTGTAACCTGTGTTCTGAGAGACTGCCTTCCAATCTATCTGCAAATATACAGACCTGAGTATATTTTTTTGTTTTTAGACTTTGCACTGTTAACTGTTGCTTAGATCTCTTTTGCGACTGTTGTCTCCCTGTTCTGAGAGACTGCTTTCCAATCTATCTGCAAATATACAGAGCTGAGTATATTTTTATGGTTTTAGAGTTTGTACTGTTAATTGTTGCTTAGATCTCTGTTGAAACTGTTTTGTCTCAGCCAGCCTCCATATTTCTGGTTTGTAGTTTAAATTTGGTGGCTTTTGCAGTTGCCCGCCCCACTGTAGATTTGATCTGGGACACTCCCCCAGTCCCATCTCTTTACCACATTCTACCTAATAAACTCCTTCTGCACTTGCTTTTAGTCCTTTTTAATTTAATTGCATTTTTTTAAACTGTGTTTGGTCTAATATTGCTACATACTGAAGTGTGCTAGCTTGCACTGCATGTGAATTATTTTTACTACTGTTTTAGCTACTTTGCTGTAAAAAAAAAAAAAAACTGTAAGCCTGTTTCCTACCTTTCCTGTAACTAGTGTTCCAGATACAGATTTGCTGCATCCAGGACTGTATGTAAGCTTCTGAGCCCCCCAAGCCTTTCTGTGTTGGAGGGAAGCCTTCTAGCTTATCAGTGGGAGGGTAAGCACTAGGTAACCTGTCTAAAACATAAGGAGTGGTTCTGGCCCAGAAATTGTAGTTATTGGCTGTTTGGGCAATCTCTTCCATATCTCTCAACTTTCTGATTTGAAAGCCTGCATTTGCACTTGTTTCAGTCCTGTAACTCATCTAGTGCAGATACAGATTCTTAGTTTTAGCACTTAAATTTGCTTATTCATGTTCAGCACTTGTTCAGAAATTGTAATCCCTAAATAAGCTACTAATTACTATAGCACTCAGCCTTCCTCATTACCTAGTGTAAAACAGTTTTTGTACTTACTTTTCTCACTTGCTTAGAGAAAAACAGCTCTTGTACTCACTTTCCTCACTTATCTAGAGGAAAATATTTTTTTTATTCAGGCATGTCCAAGGGTCAGCTCCCAGTGTTCTCTCCTGTCTATCTGATGAATCTGGGCATCTTGAGGCAATGTAGAAATTGCCTCAGGTACACAGACAACCCTCTCCTCCTACCACCCAACACTACAACCTGTGAGAGATGCACTTATCTAGCCAAACTGTAGGTAAAGCTCTCTCCAACCAAGACTGAACTTGGCAGTCATGAGGAGAAGGTAAACATTTGTGCCACACCACACTCATCACATAGTTTCAATAAATCTACACCACCAAAATCCACACATAGTAGCACAAAACATTCATGGAGGCTCTCAATAATAATCTGTCTTGAGACCTCCAAAGCAGAAATGCAAGCAACCTCCATCCCCCAACACAACCCAAATGACACATAGCCCACAGACTCCATGTGCTGCTCAACCACAGCTAATAAGGCAAAACAACATACCCAACACACCAGTCATAGGTGACTCTGTAGTCAGGCACAATGATGTCCCACTCACCAGGCTAAACAAGGAGAAGGTTACTGTCAGCTGCCTGTCGAGTGCCAGGATCCGCCACATAACCCACGCACTGAGGTCAGTCCACAACAAGTACAGATATGACTTTTTCATTGTCCATGTTGGCGTGAATGACCTGAGACATACCTCCCTGGACCACATGAAAAAGAGATATGGAAGAGCTCTCCGATCTTGTAGCCCAGGCAGGTATGACCCTAGCCCTGAGTAGCATTCTGCCATCGCCCAGAAAGATACCGCAGTACAAGGACAAAATGATTGACTTCAACAATTGGCTAAGCTTCTGGTGTCATTCTAAGGGGATCCAGTATCTGTCTGTTTGAGATGACATGGTTGACAGACCACGATGCTTTGCCATAGATGGCCTGCACCTGTCGCCCCTGGAATTCCAGTTACTGGCTAAGGCTCTTGCTGCCACTATGGTGCCTTTTTTAGGCAAGGTTCAAATGACAAATTCAACACCGTAACAGGAACAGGCAAGCAAAAACTGAGGGTAATGCTACTCAATGCTAGAAGTCTAAATCTCAAAATGCACTCACTTCAGGCAATCCTTAAAATGGAGAACATCGATATCTGTGCAGTGACTGAGACCTGGTTCAAGGCTCCAGAAAGCACCCCTGCACTACCAGGCTATAACTCATACCACACTTTTCGGTCATGTAACCTGGACCAAAACACCAAAGGCAGAGGTGTGCCCATATTCATTAAGGATATCCACACTTCTAGGCTAGTTGTTCAGCATAATACTTCCGAGGTTATCCAAGTGCAACTAACTCTGGGCAAAAATGCAATCCAAACTGTAGCTTGCTACAGATCCCCCACCATGCCCCAGTATTTCCACTCTTCTTTTCTTGATTTGCTGGAAAATATTAGGGTTCAACCAAACACCCTAATAATGGGCGACTTCAACTACCCCACCATTAACTGAGAAAACTATTCATGTACCAACTCCTTAGCTCAACGCTTTCTGGAATTCATAAACTCCAATTCCCTGGATCAACCTATCCACACCCCCACCAGGGGCAACAATATCCTAGACCTAGTCATTACCAACATGAGTGACTGGTGTTCCACACTTGAAGTCAACTCCCCGTTGGTCCAATCCGACCATGAGCTAATTACCCTTGATATCCACATCCCGTCCCCACTCCCAATTAAGGAAACCATGGTAAAAAATTTCTCCAAAGTCAACTTCATGCTTCTTAAGACAGAAGTGGTGAACTTCATGACACCCATGCAGATGGACAATACAGTTACAACTGCTGAATCCTTAACAAATGCACTCTATAAGCACTTACATGAGTGCATGGATCATGCTATTCCAAACGAAACCAAGACACTATCCTCCAAAAAAAAGGAAGCCAATCTAGTGGTCCCCTGCCATAAACAAACTGTACAACAGAAGGAAGAAACTGTTGCAAAAGACAGTAAAATCCCGTGAGTGGAGGTGCTCCCTGGTCAGCCTCAGTAAGAAGCTGAGATCCCTTATAAGATCCTCCAAAGCTGATATTGCCAACATCCTGGCAGATAAGTTCAGTGCTAACTTTACCCCCACCTCACCCCCTAAAGGGCCCATATCTATACAGGAAGAATGCAGAGTCCCTGTAATCACAACTACGCAGGTAAAAGCTGCACTCTCTAAAGTCAAAAACACAGCATCCATGGGACCGGACAACATCCCAAGCTGGGTTTTACATGAACTTCAGAACGAACTGGCTCCCCACTTATGTTCAATAATAGCCTTGCATAATGCTTTGTGCCCACTGAATGGCACACAGCAACAGTTATCCCACTGCACAAAGGGAAAGCCACCAATGATCCTGGGAACTATTGACTTATTATCCTGATGAGCCTGGTCTGCAAGGCCATGGAACATATCATCATGGAACTCATAAATAAAGACATTGGTAACCTCCAAACTCTGGATCCCACCCAGTTCAGGTTTGTGAAAGGCAGATCATGCCTCCTGAACCTGATCAACTTCTTTGAGGCAGTCACCAAAGCCATAGATGAGGGTAAGGTGGTTCACACAGCCTATCTTGACCTCGCCAAGGCTTTCAACACCATCCCCCATTCTGGAATTATAGCTAAACTCACTAAACTAGGTATAAATCCCTACGTCACAAGATGGGTTGCCAACTGGCTCACTGATAGAACCCACACTTTAAAAGTTGCAGACTCCAAATATGACCTCAAAGCAGTGACAAGTGGAGTACCACAGGGTTCCGTCCTGGGACCTATCCTGTTTGGTATCTACTTCTCTGAAGTACACGCTAACACAGAAGGCCTCTGGCTAACGAAGTTTGCAGATGACTGCAAACTAGGAGCCATAGTCAAGTCCCCAAATGATGTGGACAGCCTACAGAATGGCCTCGCTGAGACAGATGCCTGGTGTAAAAGCCATGGCCTCAAGCTCAATGACAAAAAGTGCAGTGTCATCCCCTTTGGTAAAAACTCTGTACCCATGAACTACCACATAGGCAGCAATCTACTTAACACCGAATGTGTGATAAGAGACCTTGGGACCCAGGTAGACAGTAGTCTCTCCTTTGATAGTCACATCACCACAGTAGTCAGGAAGTCCTTCTACGTGGCACACCACATCATAAAAGGGTTCTCATCCAGGAAAAAAAAAAGTCATTGCTCCCCTCTACTCGACACTCATTAGACCCATTATAGAGTACAATGCCCTTTTGGAATGTACCTCACAAGACATCTACAGTGGCTGGAAAGGCCACAGAAGTACTTCACAAAGAGGATTACTGGCCTCAAACAAATGACCTACACTGACCATCTCAAAAAACTCCAGCTTTACTCTGTAGCATGTCGCCTACTCCGAGGTTATCTCTGCCTAACATATAAAGCTATGTCAAACCCAGAGCTGTTGGACATGCTACACCTAAAGAAATCCCAATCCCTCTGAGCTACATACTCTAGGGACCTAAACCTTGTCACCACAATAACCAGGACATGCTGGAGGGATCGATTCCTGTCCCAGAGACTTCCCATACTCTGGAACCGGCTACCCATCTATGTCAAGCAAAGATCTTCATTAACACTCTTCAAGAAAAATCTTGTTGAGTGGATGGGAAATAGGAAATACACCCCAGGGATCACTTTTGTGTCTCTGCTCGACAGTGGCACAGGAAAATAACTTTCTTGGGTGTCGTAAGCCAGCGAACCTTGTTGGCTAGGCTTATGTAGGCCCTTGGGCTGATAGCATAGTACCTACCTATGAACCTATGAACCATTATACCTACTCCATGCAGAGTCCTATAATATATTACTGTCACATAATAATAACTCTGGTTTTTACATTATTTTTTATATTTTTTCCTCATAACAGCATGTTTGCACACTGCAGCACACTGTGCAAATATACCCCGATTATAAAAAATAAATATTTTACATTAATTTCCATATGGTTTTGGACACACCCTGGGTAGTTTTGCACATTTCTGCCTCTGCTATGTAGATTCTGCCCATCTACCTGGCCTTTTACAGCCCCTGTTGTTATTTTCACATCCTGTACACAGAATATTTCCGTGTACACTAGAGACACCAACATGGGGTCTGCAGGTCTCCCTATCTGCTTCCTGGATTGCTCTACCTCCCTCATTTGCATGCAGTTCACGTGCTTATCAAGTAATTAGCATGCCACGGATACTTCCATGTTGACACACTCATGCGTGCCTCTCAACTCTGTTTACTAGATCGCACACCTGCTTACTTTCATGTAAGCAGTATGCCACTATGCCTACATGGAAAATAAGTCCGTGTAGGCTTTATTAAATTTCCCCTGATGGCTTTGCACCATCTCATAGAGACCGTCAAGCTCTAAAAAAAGTCTTATGCATCTTTTTTCAGAGAAACAGCCTCAAGTAAATAGACAATCAACACAAAGCTTCTTTCCCCTATTTTCATATCTATCTATCTATTTATATATATATATATATATATATATATATATATATATATATATATATATATATGTATGCTATTTGATTCTTTTGTTTTTTTCATGCCTATGTAATGTTTTTGGAACTTTTTGAATTTCTCAAACCCACTTTGTGTAGTTTAAATAATCACATGCTATGTTTCTAATGTTTTATATTTTATATATAAACAAGAAGCTTTTCTCCCTGGGCCTCCACTGTAAAATGGTTTTGTTCAGTCAATTCCAGTCTTATTGGCAGTATTATGAGTTTTGACATTTTTAGATGCCGGTATTAATACTTCTCAATATTTTGACTGCCAGTATTATTAAATAAACGTGTGTATATATATATATATATATATATATATATATATATATATATATATATATATATATATATATATATATATATATATATATATATGTGTCTACTTTACATAATTGACTTTCCAAAATGTTGAAGACCATATGGCCGAGACCATATGATTGACATTTGAAATGTCAAACATGTAAAGAACAAAAAAAAAAAAAAAAAACAACAAACACTCACCTTAACACTGCTAGCAGGGGGGCAAGCCCCCAACACCCCCTGTAACTTAAATATACCAACTCCGAGATCGCACTACAGTGCAGGAATGGAAATCTTTCCATTCAGCACTGTAGGGAAATGCCAGTTCTGCATGGTTAGCATTTCAAAAGTCGATCATATGGTCTCGGCCATATGGTCTTTCACATTTTGAAATGTTGACAATGTCAACGGGACCCAACTATACACACACACACACACACACACACACACACACAAATATATGTATATGTATATATATATATATATATATATATATATAGATATATATATATATATATATATCTATCTATATATATATATATATATATATATATATATATATATATATATATACATATACATATATATAAGACACACATCCATTCATACATGAATGCTAGACCAACTGACTTTAAGAACCATTTTAAGTCTAGGAAATAACATAAAGTCAGAATCAAATCCTATACCTTGTGATTGTGAGTTGCAATCCTTAACCATTATGCTCATTTCACCTACACTGTGATGAGCACTTTAATAAACTGTGAAATTGGTCCTCATTTTCAAAAGGAAAATAATAGGAAAATGTATGAAAAGTGAACTAGTTATATTGAATATCAAATTAAAAAGAATGCAAATATTTTTTAAAGACAGTTAAAGATGTATTACATCTGCTTTTTCAGAGAAATGCAATGTATATAAAAATTATTAAAAAGATATACAATTACATTAGCCAATGCAAAACTGCAACTCAGCTTTAAAGTAGAACTAGATCTAGGCCCACTAACGTGTACAGTTTTGCAGTGTTTGCAGCCATAAGATCCTGACCAAATCACATGTTAATTATGATGATAATGATGACAAACTGTATCTGGTTGGGACTAGCACTCTTACCCTGCACCTCCAGAAACAACATGATTGTAGAAACAGGAAATCATTCTCTAACTTAAAACAAAATTCAAAATAAATCCTTCCTTGGGGACTGATAGGGAGATGGACAATTCAGAAAGTTAAAACAATTACTGCTTTTCCTTCTATTCCTCTGATGACAGATATTAAGCTTCATTATATTGCTGTTAGAACTCTAAAATTTCAATTTCTGGCCATAAAAAAACAGATGTAGCAACTGCACAGTGTGCCTTTTTTATTTTCATTTTTTTGTGAAGGCTCTGTAGAGATAAATATGACAATGATACATTATTTGCATGGTAGCATGTTAATCCGATCAAAAAGAGAAAATCCATGAAATGAAAAAAATACACCGACATTGCTGCATTGCTGATAAAAATGTAACACCTGACACTGCCTAAAGACTACATGTCCCCATCATCTTCACAGTCAATTTCCAACAACCAAACTTGCACTTATTCTGTATAACTATAAACACTATGGTAAATGACAAAACACTTTTGTTAAAAAATATAGTACAGTAGGTTCATAGGTTCATAGGTAAGTACTAGGCTATCTGCCCATGGGCATTTATAAGCCTAGCCACAGAGTGATGGCTTTCACCTCCCCATTAGATTAGTAACCTGGGCCTCTGTCAACAGGGCTCCTGAAGTGATCCCAGGGTAGAACTTACGATTACCCATCTACTCATCAAGATTTCTCTTGAAGAGTGTCAGAGAGGAGCTCTGTCGAATATGGATTGGGATTCTATTCCAGAGTGAGGGGAGTCACTGGGACAGGAATCTATCCCTCCAGCATGTCCTGTTTATTGTTGTACATAGGTTTAAGTCGCTAGAACGAGTGGTTCTGAGGGATCTCGTTTTTTTGAGGTGAAGCATGTCCATAAGTTCAGGGTTTGACATGGCCCTATAAGTCAGGCATAGATCACCTCTGAGCAGACGGTAAGCGACTGAGAAGAGCTGGAGCGTTTTTAGTCGTGCTTCATAGGGTAATTGTTTAAGGCCCTTAATCCTCTTAGTGAGGTACTTCTGTGGTCTTTCTAGTTGTTGCAGGTGTCTAGTGAGGTACATCACAAATGGGGCATTGTACTCTATTATGGGCCTAATGAGTGAGGAGTAAAGGGGCACAATCACCTCCTTGGATCTGGATGAGAAACCCTTTGTGATCAGGTGTGCCACATAGAAGGATTTCCTGACCGTTTTGGCTATGTGGTTATCAAAGGAGAGCATGCTATCTACTTGGGTACCCAAGTCCCTAATTACTTCTTCTGTTCTTAGTGGATTCCCATCTATGTGGTAGTTTGTAGGTACTTTGTTTTTCCCAAATGGGATTACTATGCATTTTTTGGCATTTAGCTTGAGGCCGTGACTTTGACGCCAGGTGTTTATCTCTGTGAGACCCTTTTGCAGGATGTCTGTGTCAGCTGGTGAGACAATTATTGCACCCAATTTACAGTCATCTGCGAACTTGGTCAGCCACAGTCCCTCTGCCTTTGCCTGTACTTCAGAGAAATATATGCTGAACAGGAGGGGTCCCAGGACTAAGCCCTGTGGGAATCCGCTTGTGAGTGGTTTAGAGTCAGACATGGCACCTGCCACTCTTACCATGTGGGTTCTGTCTGAGAGCCAATTGGCAACTCATATTGTGACATGGGGGTTGATATTTAAGCTGGTGAGTTTGTCTATGATTCCTGAGTGTGGGATGGTGTCGAACACCTTAGCGAGGTCCGGATATGCTGTGTGGACCACCTTCCCTTCATCTATGGTCTTGGTGACTGTTTTGAAGAAGTTGACCAAGTTCAGGAGGCAAGACCTGCCTTTAACAAAGCTGAACTGGGTGGGGTCCAGTGTCTGGAGGTTCCCAATGTCCCTGTTAATGAGCTCCATGATAATGCATTCCATGGCTCTGCAGACCAAGCTAGTCAAATTTATAGGGCGATAGTTCCCAGGGTCAGTTGTGGCACCACCTTTGTGGAGTGGTACGACTGTTGCTGTACGCCATTCTTTGGGTACATAGCCTGTAGAGAGGCTGAGTTTGAATAGTGATTTGAGATGGGGGGGTTATTTCATTTTGAAGCTCATGTAAGAGACAACCTGGGATAGCATCTGGTCCCATTGATGTTGTGTTTTTGGCCTTTGCAAGGGTTGTCTTTACTTGTGTGTCTGAGATATCTGGAGTGCCACATTCTTCTGGGATGGGTGCTAGCCCCTTTGGTGGAGAGGGGGGGTGAAGTTTGCACTGAACTTGTCAGCCAGGATGTTGGCAATGTTGGTTGGTTCAGTGTATTTATGGCCATTATGCACTAGCTCAGAGCATATCTGAGAGTTTGCCCCTAGACTCTTGACATAGCTAAAGAAGGCCTTGTGGTTAAACTTAGAGTCATTGGCTATTTTTCTTTCGAAGTTGGCCTTGGATGATTTAATGAGGGAGCGTAGTTTTTTACTGATGTTAATCAGAGATGCCTTCTTATTTTGGGATTTTGTTCTATCTTGCAGGAGTTTTCTCCTTCTGTTGTAAAGTTTATTTATGGCCGCGGTCCACCAGACTGGCTTCCTCTTTTTTGAGGAGTTGGTCTTGGTTTTACTTGGGATGGTTCGGTCCATGCATTCTTGAAGGTGTTCATAGAATGCAATTGTAAAGAATTCTACCGATGGGTCATCATTTTCCATTTGATTGGGAGCTTTGAAATGTCCCACCTCGGTCTTGAGGAGTGTGAAGTTGGTTTTAGAGAAGTTTTTACCTTGATTTCCTTGACTGGGGGGGGGGGGTGTTGGGATGTGGATGTCCAGTGTGATTTGTTTGTGGTCTGATCTTACCAATGACGAGCTTATCTCAGGTGTGGAACATAGGTTCCCCATGTTGGTGATGACCAGGTCCAGTATGTTGTCACCTCTTGTGGGAGTGGTGACCAGCTGTCAAGGGCGTTTGAGTTTATAAACTCATGGAAGCATTGGGCTAGGGCATTTGAGCTTGAGTAGTTTTCCCAGTCAATGTTTGGATAGTTGAAGTCACCCAGTAGCATGGTGTTGGGTAGAATCTTCATACTTTCTAATGTTCTCAGGAATGCTGCGTGAGGGTCCTGAGACAAGGTGGGAGATCTGTAGCAAGGTATAAATTGAGCAGTCAATTTACCCGCTGTCAATTGCACTTGGATGGTCTCAGATTCCGCGTGCTGTGCTACTAACCTGGAGGTGTGGGTGTTCTTGATGAATATGGACACATCCCCTCCTTTTGTATTCCAGTCCTGGTTT
This sequence comes from Protopterus annectens, assembly GCF_019279795.1. Lineage (NCBI taxonomy): Eukaryota > Metazoa > Chordata > Ceratodontiformes > Protopteridae > Protopterus > Protopterus annectens. The sequence goes on from NC_056725.1 coordinate 1,993,203,728, forward strand.
TGGAACCTAAAGGTATGGTGGGAGTTATAGCCCGGTAGTGCTGGGGTGCTCTCTGGAGCCTTGAACCAGGTTTCTGTCACTGCACATACGTTGATTTCTTCCATACTAAGGAGAGCCTTGAGTGTGTGCATTTTGAGGTTTAGACTTCAGGTGTTAAGCAGCACTCCCCTCAGTTTTTGTTTATTATTGTTGCTTATGGAGGCAGGTTTGTCTTTTAAGCCTTTCCTAAAAAAGGCAGTATTGGGGTGGCAAGAGTCTTGGCCAGTATTCGAAAGCCCAGGGGTGACAGGTGCAAGCCGTCTCTGGCAAAGCAAAGTGGCTTGTCAAGCATGTCGTCCCAGGCTAACAATTACTGGATCCCCTTTGAATGACACCAGTAGTTTAACCAATTGTTGAAACTGATCATTTTTTCTTTGTATGCTGGCATCATTTTGGGTGAGGGCAGAATGCTGCTCAGAGTCAGAATCATACCAGCCTGGGCTACATGGTCAGAGAGCTCCTCCATGTCTCTTTTCATGTAGTCCAGGGAGGTATGTCTCAGGTCATTTACACCAACATGTACAATGACAGAGTCATATTTGTACTTGTTGTGGAGTGACCTGAGTGCATGTGTTATGTGGTGGATTCTGGCACCCGAAAGACAGCTTATGGTAACCTTCTCCTTGTTCAGTCTAATGAGTGGGACATCTGTGTGCCTGATGATAGAATCACCAATTACTAGTGTGTTAGGTGTGTTATTTAGCCTTAGGGGCTGTTTTTGCTTGGCACATTGACGTTGTGACGTATGTGTTACCTAATTTCTGTTGTGGGGTGGGGGTTGCTTGGGTGTATGCTTAGGAGGTCTCTGTTGTTTAGGCAGGTTCTTATTTAGAGCCTCCGAATATGTTTTTGCATGTTTCTGAGAGTTGTTTTCTGGTGCAGCTATGGCTGGTATATGTGAGTCTGGTAAAGTGGTGCTAGTGTTGCCCTTCTCCTTGTGACTGGTTGATCCAGTCGTGGGTTGAGAGAGCTTAGCCTCCAGTTTGGCTGTGTAGCTGCATCTCTCACATATGTTTGTGTTGGTTGGGAGGAGGAGGGGGTTGTCTGTGTACATGAGGCAATTGTAACATTGCCTCAGGATGCCCAGATTCACCAGCTGGACCGGAGAGCACACCTGAAGCTGTCCCTTGAACATGCCTGAATAGATGGTTGGGACTGTATTGCTGATTGGATGATTAAAGAGCCTTATACTTCCTGAGTATAGGGCTAAAGTGCAAGCTGTAAGCTAGTGCTAGTTTTAGTGAGTTGTAGTAAGTGCCGGTCTTAAATTGCCTTATTTCTAGTGCTGGGTTGAAGTGTTTCAAGTTCCAAGGGAAAAACTGAAGCACAGACTTTGTGGAGCCTGCAATAGTTTAACCACAGCTAAACAGTGTTGTGCAGTGCGCAAACCCATGAAAAACCACGTTAAGCGGTTTTTATACCAGGGAGATCAAAAAGGATAGAAATTAGCCCAAAATGGCCAATGAGCTACAAGTTACTGGGCTGGGACTACTCCTACAGGGACAGATAGGCTGCTCAGAGGTTCCTCTCTCACAGTGGACAAGGAAGCCACCTAATTATCCAAGTACGATATGGGCAACACAGGAACCTTTACCACAGTCCTGGATTCAGCAAAGCCTGAAAACTGGACAAGATTAGTTCAGAAAGGCGGGAAAAGAAGGAATTTTTTTGTGTTTTTTTTTTTTTTTTTTTTTTCAGAAACAACAGAAATGCAGAGCTTAAATTACTTTAAATGCACAGAGGAGGCTAGCGCACTTGAGTGTGTAGCCTGCGACTGTGTTACCGGTAACTTAAATGCAAAAACAACAAACAGTAACTTTTTTTTCAAGTGCAACAAAGAAATAAGTACAGTAAGCAATGCAGACATCACTAGGGATCCACAGAAGCACTGAAAAGCTGTGTTTTAGGCGGAATTAGTGTTTCAGGGAAACAACAAGCAAAAACAATACTTAATCAAGTCCAAAGTCTCTCTTTTGTCTCTCGGTCACTTGTAGGACCCTGTAGGGCACCACGAGGAGCCTGCTGAGCTATATACAAGCGCAAAACCATGCTAAGCGGTTTTTACACCAGGGAAATCAAAAAGGATAGAAATTAGCCAAAAATGGCCAATGAGCTACAAATTGCTGGGCTGGGACCACTCCCACAGGGACAGATAGGCTGCTCAGAGTTCCCTCTCTCACAGTGAACAAGGAAGCCACCTAACTATCCAAGTATGATATGGGCAACACAGGAACCTTTACCTCATTCCTGGATTCAGCAAAGCCTGAAAACTGGACTAGACTAGTTCAGAAAGGCAGGAAAACAAGGAATTTTTTTGTGTTTTTTTTTTTTATAAACAGAAATGCAGAGCTTAAATTACTTTAAATACACAGAGGAGGCTAGCGCACTTAAGTCTGTGTAGCCTGCAACTGTGTTACAGGTAACTTAAATGCAAAAACGGCAAACAGTAACTTTCTTTCAAGTGAAACAAGGAAATAAGTACAGTAAGCAATGCAGATATCACTAGGGATCCACAGAAGTGCTGAAAAGCTGCGTTTTAGGTGGAATTAGCATTTCAGGAAAATAACAAGCAAACAAACAACAAGCATACAAACAAAGCTAGATTCAGCAGGCCTGGATCTAGTCGATGCTACAGCAAACAAGGTATACCAATTTCAGTAAGAACAGTTAAAATATGCCGGCACTATAAGCCTTTAACCAGAAATTCCCAGCTCAGAAGGGCAGAGTCCAGCCTCTCCTCCAATAAGAGTGCAGACCACAAACCTTCTTAATGTAAAATAACTGACCTGAAGCCCAAGTACTTAAACCAGAAATAATACACTTTTAGAATAACAGACACTGAGCCCTCAATCAGAAGTTCCCAACTTAGAAGGATGTAAGCTACCTGTCCTGCCACCACAGTGCAGGCCACAAACCTTCCTAATGTAAAACAACTGGTCTGAAGCCCAAGTGCTTAAACCAAAAGACTTGGAATGATAGCTACACTTTAATCAAGTTACTACCAACCGGTAATAAATACAATTGAATACTTTAAAGAATGCCTGGATTAGTGCTCAAGTTATACAAACAAAGCTAGATTCAGCAGGCCTGGATCTAGTCTATGCTACAGCAAATAAGGTGTACCAATTTCAGTAAGAAGCAGTTCAAATATGCAGGCACTATAAGCCTTTAACCATAAATTTCCAGCTCAGAAGGACAGAGTCCAGCCTCTCCTCCCAGAAGAGTGCAGACCATGAACCCTCTTAATGTAAAATAACTGGCCTGAAGCCTAAGTGCTTAAACCAGAACTAATACACTTTTAGAATAACAGACACTGAGCCCTCAATCAGCAGTTCCCAACTTAGAAGGATGTAAGCTACCTGTTCTGCCACTACAGTGCAGACCACAAACCTTCTTAATGTAAAACAACTGGTCTGAAGCCCAAGTGCTTAAACTAAAAGGCTTAGAATGAGTTACACCAAGCAGTAATAAATACAATTGAGTACTTTTAAGATGATGCAAAACCAAAACAAAGTAGGAAGAAACACAAATACAGTAAAAGCAGATAAAAGAACATTTTTTTTTTGAATGAGCAAATGAGATGGGCCTAGGAGGAGTATCCAAGTGCAAATTTACAAGAGGGGCAGGCAGTTTCAAAGCCACCAAGATTAACACCAAAACAAAACCAGAGAGGGTGGGTGGGGCCCTGAAAAAACAGAGTCACAACTTCCATCTAGATATTGCTCAATGCAACACAAACAAATTAATTTAAATTGTGTATTATTTGAAAAAAAGTGCAGATAAACATTTACTTAACTTCACTTTTACATTCAGTTGATTGCATGCAGGTCTTAGCTGGCCAAAGCTCACCGTTTAAGCAGAAAATAATTCAAACTGTACCACTTATATAAGGCAGAAACTGAATAACAATGAAGTGAACTACCCCCACTTATCACTGGCTATGTAGGTTTTTTAACAAGCCTTAACTGAAAAAACAGAGTCACAACTTCCAGCTAGATATTGCTCAATGCAACACAAACAAATTAATTTAAATCGTGTATTTGAAAAAAGTGCAGAAAAAGATTTACTTAACTTCACTTATATGTTCAATTGATTGCATGCAGGTCTTAGCTGGCCAAAGCTCACAGTTTAAGCAGGTGTACTATGATTCCTTGAACAAAACCCCCTTAGAAACTTAAGTAACTGCAGCACATATCAAAAAAGAAAGCTAAGTAGACAAAAGCATTTTTGGAGGGGGGCACTGCACTTCCTAATCTCCCTACTAATATATATCAACTCTAAGACTGCACAGCAGTAGAAAAAAAGGCAAATTCCCTGGATTTGTATTAATGTAGTGCCTCACAGGCCATTCTATGCAGATGTGGGCATGGGCTTACTGATTGGCAGATGAAAGACGCATGTTATTGTGTGGTAAACATGAATGATTGACAGTCATGAAGATGTGGCATGAATATTCATTGTCTATTCGTACTTTACCTTTTTCCGCAATGTAGTGCGATCTCAGAGTTGGTATATTTAATTTAGGGGTGTGTGTAGTGCACAGCCCCCCACGGGGGGGTACAGGGGGGAAAAATAATATTTGCAGTTATAGTGCTATTATTTCTTTCCTTTGTTTTTGCTGGGAGACAAGCCCCCTGCACCTCCCCATACCCCCTCCTACTTAAATATATCAACTCTGAGACTATACTACAATGAGGAAAAGGATACACTCAGAATATACAATGAGTATGCATGCCGCCATTGGTATGAATATTGCTTAAATTTATTAAGCCGTGAATGACTGTTGGATGGTGGGCAGGGTTTAAGCATAACTTGCTACTGTGCATTTTGTGAGGTACTGCACTAATACAAAGCCAATTCCCTTACCCTCACTGTAACGTGATCTTACATTATACAATCCCGACATTTTGAAGTAAAATGAATATTCAATCATTAATGTCAGAGTTCAGTTTATTTGAATAACTGAACACATGATAAAACACATGCCACCTAGTGTAACATATAGTGTAATGCAGTATTAATGTCATATTGGAGTCTAAAGCTTTAACTCTGTCTTGCATATTTTATAACTTTAAGCCCTTATTGCAACCCAGATGACCTGTGTTTGACTAGCAGAATGGGTGCTGCAGGGATTTGGTGTGGGAGGACAGGAGTGAGCAGCTGACAATGGCTCATCCATCTTGGAGAGATGGAGGGTGCATAGACATGCAGTGATAGCAGTGTTAGTTACTTGCTGAAAAGCAGCACTTGAGATGAATTAGCAATTTAGCACAGAAAGAAAGAAAGAAAATTTATAAAATAATTTTAATACTGAAGAAAATTAATCAGACTTATCTGTACATGGATACAGGTACATTCACAATAACAGTTTAGAAATGCACTTCATAGCTATGGCTGCTCACTGGACAGTAAACTTTAGAGGAAAACAAGAGAAAAAAGGCTTATATATTTTGAAACTTTTCCTGAGTTTGTCATTGGATCAAGTATGGTTAGCATTTGGAACAGTCTCATCTGAGTTTGAAATGGTCAATATGTTTCTAACTTATTTTGGATTCAGAACTTCCAACTTTATCTCAGATAGCTGGTTGAGGCAGTGTTTCTGGTGGCACAGGAATACTTTGTTTAGCAAAGGACTTCATCACCCTTGGTTAAACACCTGGGTATGGTTTTCAGATATACCATTTTCATATTGAGAATCTTCAGGCGAAGTCTGGATCTCACAATGGCACCATTATCTTTTTGCACTATATTATACCTTGGTTCTTCCATTTCTTTTTTTTTTTAAAGTGCAGTGCTAGCTGTCTCTCACATTTTTTCAACCTTGAATTTTAAGTTGACTGTTAGGCCTGTTCGAAGTACAGGCAGAGCTAGTTGGAATATCACCATTCATAAAAAAAATTTAAGAATCCTTTGCTATTGGTCATTTCATAGGACAGATTCAAAAGGAATTCTTCGTACTTACGTATTATTGCAACCAGATTTCTAACTGATAAAACACAAGTACTCACATGCTGTTCAAGTGGTGACAAAATTATTTCACGTTATTGTGTCAATTGCAAAGTGTATAACTATTTAAAATGTACCCAGATTTTTAGCCTCTTGTCCTCCCATTATTTTAGGTTTTCGCCACATTTTATGCACCACCATGTTGACACGAATGTGTGCCATCGTTACTTAATTGCCAAAGGTTCCCCTTCAGTTACAGCTGAAAGGTGAATGTAAAAGGTAGAATTTGTAATGTCCGTTTTCAGTTTCTGACATGCACTGATCATTTTCACGCAGTCAGAAATTAAACTGCCTGTTGCACATAACTGCTGCTTTTCTTCCAACTGGGACTGATTGCTCCACTGTCTCCAATTCACACTTGTGTGTCACTGCCATTGCACGTATACATACCTATCAACTCTCAACATTTGCGCACAATGTCCAACTTTTTGACACGAGTCTATATTAGGACATCGAAGTTTCAAAACTTCGAATGTTCTAATATCGACCCCTATTCAGTGAAAGCTGAAAACATTGAACATACAGAACAGTAATTTTTTTCCTAGGGAAAAAAATTCACTGTTCCAAAACACATACACACAACACAAGCACACCAAACAGACAGCAATCCACACGCATATACCTAAAGTCTTACACCTAACCCTACACTAAACTATACACACACCACTAACTATCCACTTACCTTAACCCAAACCCTAACCCTAAGGTCCATCACTATCGCACACTTACCTCACCCGTGCCCTAACCCTAACTCACCTACCCTGCCCTAACTTTCATGTCCATACAGTCGCACACCTACCTGACCAGTGCCCTAACCCTAACTCACCTAACCCGCCCTAACCCTCACGTCCACACAATTGCACAAATACCTAACCCACACCTTAACCCTAACTAACCTAACCCACACTCAATCACACACTTACCTGAACCTGACCCGTAACTTTCCACCACAGTGCTGAAAATACCGAAGCAACAGAAATGAACAACCAAATTCTTTCCCTAGGAAAAAAATAAGTTTTCTGTTACTTCGATATTTTCAACTTTTGCTAAATAGGGGTGGATATTAGAACATTCGAGGTTTTGAAACGTTGATGTTCTAATATAGACCTTTTTGACACATATTTTTGTATGGCCCTCATAAAATGTGTGACTGTCTACCAAGTTGGAGGATGATCTGCGGATGAAAGTCAGTAACTAATGGTATACATACTCCATATGTGTAGCAGCAGCCAGGTTAATTTTATTTCTCAGTAAGTCTCATCGGCAAAGGATGGTCCCCAGGAAGAGGAATTTAGCCATTATGCCTGTTCCTCTTTCAGAACCGATATAATACAAAAGTAATTTGGAGTTTACACACCCCTTTTTACTTTCACATAAACTTGTTCCGTGAAGACATTATGAATAACACCAGGTTAGAAATCTGGTTGCAATGATACGCAAGTACTGAAATTTGTTTGGTTTAAGGCTGAATTCCATCATAATTATATTAGTCCTGCTTTTTCTTCCAAGCATTAGCTGTTCTGAGCTTACACAAGTAGCAATCTGTGGAGTAGCACACTAAGACATAAGAATGTTGTGAGAATCATCTTTTTAGTTTGAACTGCTGTCAGCAGTGCCATTGGCCTGTGGATGTTGAAGACCTGACATAGCATATATAAAGCCATACGTATCAGCAAATAGTTGGAACACTGTGGATGCAAATTGTGTCATTGCCTGTGGTTAGTTCAATAGATATGCTATTTGTGTTAAACAACACCTTAAATATGACAATCATTTTTTGCCAAGTAATGACTGTAACATGTAATATTTCTATATCCCATTATTACTAGTCTGTTATTACAAGGTGGCTCTTTCCTTTAAAGTCAGATAAGTCAGCAGCTAATTTCTGCCAAGGATATTATAGTAAAGCAGTGGGTAGTAATGGTTTTCTTCTCCGTAATGGTTTATCTGTTACGTAAAACTTGTAGGTCGACACAAGCTTCAGAATGACCATATTAATGTCAGGTCAGCATATAGAAATCCTGTCTCTTTTCTGGCACATAGTTAGGTCTTGGCATCCTTCATGTATCTGTTTCAGCACTTCCGCGTGTTATGAAGAAGATATAAGAAGATATAACAGTTTAGTTTGATACGTTAGCAAGAAAGAACAAATGGAAGCTCAGTGGGATTATTTCTGAGCTAAAGTGTGTTTAGACAAATGTGTTCTGATAGCATAGTATTTGTGCATTAATTGCTTTGTCTGTGATAGACCATCAATCCCTTACATGTTTAATAACGTTTATAAGCTCATCATCATGTTTACTAACTTGTTTTAGTTTTTTGTGTCTTTTGTAGTTACAGGATGATTTGCCATGATACTATACAGATAGGCAGTGATATCTTATTTGTATCATATTGTCTCTGGTTAGCCTCTGGGTTTCTGGGCATGTTAATTTATTTATTTATTGACATTTCACTAATGGGAAAGTCTGGACGGGTTAGGTACCCATTTTCAGTGGAAGCCCACTTAGAAATGCTCTAAAGTAATAAAAAAAAAAACAATTTAAGAGAAAATGGTTTTGCAGTCTTCAAAAATAATGCAGCTACAGTTTAAACAATTATATCACATTAGACATAACGTGATGATATTGATTAAAAACAGATGCAACTATAATGACAGTTATTTAATATTTTGAGAAATTTTAGTCAGTTTAGAGAAATCTAAGGTAAGTTTGTATAATACAAACAGGATTGTACCTGTGGCTTATGACCACAATTTTTCTTTTAGGCAACTCGAAATGTCTCAGTCTACTAAGCAGCATTTGGCATCCTGGCAGCTCTTTATCTAAATCATAAGACTTAAATCTAAAATATATGGGAAACTCATTGGACTGCAAATTGTCTCACAAACAAAACCCAGGAAATTAGGGTAGGTAGTAATACATCTGGCAAATGACCTGTGACTAGTGGTATACTCCAGAGTTCAGTCCTCAGGACACTCATCCTTGGCATATACTTCTCAGAAGTCAAATCTAATATTAGGGTTTATGGAAGACCACGTTTGCTAATAACTGTAAATTTGGTACCATTATAATCTCTGCAGAGGACACCAAACTACTACAAGATGTCCTGTGCCAATAAAATAGTTGGTGTCATAACTATGGACTAAAACTAAATGCTAAAAAAATGTAATACTCTCCTTTGGCAAGCATGATGTCCCCTGTAACTATCACATCAACAACATACCCCTGAAAATTTACCCAGTTAGAGACCTGGGAACTTATGTGAACAGGCAACTGTCCTTCAATCACCATGTATCCAACACTGCAAGAAAGTTTGTAATCATTGTGTACTTTATTAGTAAGGGTATGGGGTCTAAGTCAAGGCATGTGATCATTCCACTGTATTCCAAATGTATTAGGTCAATCATTGAATATAATGCCCCTTTGTTAAGTACTTCTCAAACACGTAACACAACTTGGACAGCCACAATGCTTTCCCACTACGAAAATCAGGTGCTTACATCATAAAAACTATAATGATCATATTAAAGCCTTGCTACTCTTCTTGCTATCATACAAGAAACTGAAGGGCAATCTCTGCTTCACATACAGAGCCTCAACAGACCCTTTCCTCTCAGATCTACTGCAAAATACAAGCCCATTGGACACAAAAATGCCTATTCAAGACATCTTAATCTTTCCTAGAGCATAAATAGAACATGTTGTAGGGATATGTATGCATTATAGATAGTGCCACTTATTTGTAATCTCCTTACACTGCACATAAAGCAAGGTACTTCCCTTATGCTATTTAGTTGTAATCAGCATGAATGAATGGGAACCTGCAACTTCACCCCTGGTTTAGCACTCTTGTTGCTTATGGATAGGGGTAAGATGTAAATGTTATGCTATTTCTAGGTTATTCCCACTTAAATTCCAAGGGCTAAAAACTCTATGGCAATGGAAGAGTATGCCTCTAAAGATCCTCATGGATCAATATCCTAGGAAGCACCTATGAACCTATACCTAAGAAGGACCATAGGTTTGTGGTTAGGCTGTAGTTAGAACTTCTGTGGCCTCAGTTGGTAACTTGAGAACATTTCACATGCCCAAACACATGTTAGTCACCCTGTGATTATCTGTTAATATATTTGTTCTGCATCAGTAACCTTTCTGGAGCAACATTTATTTATTAATTAATTAATTTTATTTATTGATATTTGGTGACCAAAAAGGTACAACTAGGTCAGGAACCCGGTTCAGTGAAGGCCCAGGAAGAAAAGCTCTGACAAATTATGACATGCTTACAATCACACAAGGAAAATTGAACTGAATACATATATACATAGAAACTGAAGTTGATTTTGAGATGCAGGAGAACATTGTAGCTGGGTGGGTGAGATAGTAAGTGGGAAGAAGGAGGATGTGCTTAGTTAAAACAGAATAAGTAGCAGAGGGAATGTTTGGGTGGAAGGAGGAAGTTATCGTTGGCCAAGGAACAATGGCATATACAAGAGTTAAGAGGGTAGTTTTTTTTAGGGTAAGTTTACATTCTAAAACATTCAATGGCAGTGATATGAAGCTCTTCTAACTAATAAGAGCGAAGGCTTAACTATCAATTTGGTGTCTGCGGTTTTCTTCACATTTTTATTTAAAAGTTACAGTATTTCTTATAGACGAAGTTTTATTGGCATATTTGTAGGTAAGGCATTGCATAGTTTTGCAGAAGCATAGGAGTAAAGACATTGATTTGGTTTGGTCCACGTACAATTATAAGTTATTTATTTTCAGAACTGAGAGTTCTGGTGGGGATGTAGGGGTGTAGAATAGTTTTTAAGGCAGGGCAGCTTTCAGGTTTATATATTATTTTGCGTGATTTAGACAACTGTAGGAAGTCAAGATGATGGGGGAACCTAAGCCAGTTAATTTCACTAAGAACGTAACAGTGGTAAGAGCAGTAAGATATTCCTGAAGCAAATGTGATCTTGTTGTAACAAGGCCGAAGCTTATTCTTTAGTGACGTATGTAGGTTGGAGAAAATGGGAGCACCATATAAGAGAGAGCAAAGTAAGTTTTTTGGTGGGATCTATCCATGAAATTGTTGTATCTATTCCTAATTTGATGTATTTTTTTCATACGGCATTATGTATGTGTAACATGGCAATAGGTCTTAAAACTTGTCTTTCTATCTTGAGTAAGGCAACACTAAGACCTTAATTACTGGCATCAGCATTCATGACTATTACTTTGCTAACATCACAGCAGGTGAACAGTGGAGCAGACATAAGCATTTGTTTAACTTTGTCAAAAGCTCAAGTTTGAAAAAATCTGCCATGACTAAGGTACATCTTTCTTTAGCAAATGTCTCAGGATATTGCACTGTGAACAGATCTGGTGCAAACTTTCCCAAAAAAATGTACCATGTATAAAGTCTAACATAGCTCAATTACACAGTTTAGACCCTATAGCACTTTTATGACTTTGACCTTGCTTGAATCTGGTTTGATTTCACTAACAATTTACTTTACAAAACTGAATCTTTCTCTGTTCATTTAATGATTCGGCACACAGTTACATCATCCATGATAGCAACAGCAATACCTTCATGCTCTTTTGAAAGATTTCTAATTTCCAGATGAAATATTACTTTTGGTGAAGTTATGCCAAACAACAATATTTTGAATCAAAATCTTCTAAGTCGAATAATAAAGGTTGTTAGATTTGAGTATGCTTCTTAATGGATGTTTGATCAAATCTACTTGAAGGGTCTAATGAGCAAAACACCCTATCACCAACCAGCTTAGGTCCAATACCCTCTAGGGCAGGTAGAATGCACCTTTATCTCATAACTGCATTATTTAACCTTTTTTTTAAATTAACACGTTTTCACTTCCCATTCTTTTGTGTTACTGGAATGACTGCTGCACACCATCCCATCAGTTCAGTTCCACTTTCAGTCATACCAGCTGCTTGCATATGTCTGACCTCTGCCATTAACTATGAAGTATAGGAAGTGGTCCTCTTCTGGTTGTGGTCAAGTCATTCGGGACAACTTCAGACTTTTATTTTATCTTTACTGGCTCCTCGTTAGGAAGACCTACTTCAGCAAAAATATCAACATTAATTTATTTTATTCTGGCAATCAACCCCAATTCCAATATCGCATTTGTACTGGTGCACAGGTTACTTATCCATGAACCATCTAACACACAGACCCAGAATTCATGCTTGTGTTCTTTACATTCAGACACTGCTTTTGATCATGTTACATACTTGTACTTGTCTGTGAGGTTATTTATTTCCATTTCATGCAACTGCAGAGAGGTTTGAGGTGCCTTTGTAACAGCCATGTGGCACTACAGTAACTTCAGCTTCTATACTTATTTTAAAGTTTACTGATGTTCAATGTATTGGGAGTTTCACTCGCCAGTCACATTCAGTGCTTGGCACAGCAGTCACTGAACCCAGGAAAAGCACATTCAGAATGCTATCATCAGATTTATTCTCGGTTGCTACTGCTGTAGCTAGCTTAGTTTTATACATGAATGCAGAATGTTCCATCCTACAGCATTTCTTATATCCTCTCACATGAACGGCACATTCCTCTCATCCAATATGTAAATGATTACATCTTGTACATTAGCCAAGCTTGCCTTCACTTTGCTTCTCATGCACATGTTTACTTTGGTCAGGATCACACTCATTACTGAATATGCAGAAAAAAACTCCAGGCGACCACCACAACTAAAAGCATATGATTTATTCGGAAACAGGATAAGAGCTTTCACACTCATTGCTTCATCAGATCCTAAAATACAATATATCTAACCACGTTTAAATATCATTCAACAACCAGTAAAAAAAACCTTAAATAATTAACTAAATAATTCATTCATTGCTGTAATCTACGTTTCCTTAAAACTGGTTTTAAAGGCACAGATATGTTCAGCCCAGGCATTCTGTCAGACTGCATTCTTACTCCTTTGAATTGTCTGAATCCCAATTAAGTTTGCTTAATAAGGGGTTGAGCTTCATACCCGCTTGGCATGTGCAGGCAAGTGACTATATTATTGATATTAAACTGTTTACGAGAAACATAGTGCTAAAACTGCTTTTTGGAGATCAACACGGTACTGTGACTAATTTGCTTAGGTGCCAGAGTTTATTTAATCCCCAGTTACCTCCAGTGCTAGAGACATTTGTTAAATGAATAGAAAAATATATAGCAGACTCTCGTTTGCGGAAAGGACAGTTTTTAACTTAAATAGAGAGGAATATTTGGCATTGCAACAGCTGCGGAATAACACTAGACTAACTATACGCTCCACAGACTAAGGAGGGGCTGTTGTTCTTTTAGATTCTGTTGCTTATATTGAAAATATGGAGTGGATGCTGAGTGATAATGTGACTTATGAAGTGATTTCTGTTGCCACACTGGATTTGATAGTGCAACATATGCATGAAACCTTGTATGGATTTTTAATGGACTCAGTTATTACTAAAGATATGTATGATTTCATGATAGTTGACAAACCAATGACTCCAGTTATACATGGTTTACCCAAGGTACACAAGACCTTATTGAACCCACCCTTCCATCTGACAGTATCAGGAAAAGGATGGGTAACAGAATTTATTTCAGTGTATATTGAGAATTCACTTAAAAAGGCATTAATTAAAGCTGAAGCAGTATTAAGGGATACTGAGCATTTTTTGTGTTCCTTGGGCGACTATGTGAGGAGTCATGGTAGGTTCACTGATGAGGTTAAGTTGGTCACCATGGATTTTCAGACATTAGTTGCAGTGATACCCCATGGACTGGGGATAAATTCTGTAAAGAAGTTTTTATCTGAAAACATGGATTATATTTTTGATCAAGTAGAGCTATTCGGTGCTCTCCTTGAATTGGTTTTACATAACAATGCAATTTTATTTAATGATGTTTTTTATAGGCAGAAATTGGGGGTGGCCATGGGGACGCCCTGTGTGAGCAGTTATGCCAACCTAGTGTTGGCTAAATGGGAGAGCAGGGTTGTCCTCTTGGATCACAACTATTCTTCCCAACTTTTATTTTACAAGTGGTTTGTGGACAATATTTTTATTTTGTGGCAGTGATCATGTTCTAGTTTACATCATTTTTTTCGATATTTGGAAATTAACAGTGAATGTTTTAAATTTGTGGTGAATTCTTCTTCAACATGCATAGAGTTCCTGGATATGAAACTTGAGCTTGTAGGTGGCAACATCACTAGCTCATTATTTAGAAAAACTTTTTGGAAAAATGCACTTTTACATTGCTCAAGCATGCACCCCAAACATATATTTAATAACATTGTGAAGGGACAGTGCCTAAGGATGTGAAGACTACATACAGAAGAGATAGATTTTGCAGGAGTTATGAGTAGACTAAAAGGGGATTTTGTACAGAGGGGGGGTATCAGCAAACTAGTCTGAATAAAATTTCACCTGAAATACATGGTATGAGAGGGACCAAGGGTAACCATTTTATGAATAGAACTATGGATGATCAGAATATGTCTGGAGGCCCCTCGCAAACACGTAGCATGCTGAGATTGTTGCTAACATATCAAGTTTGTGACATTGTGGACCGACATTGGTCCATTTTAGTGTCTGATGAAGCTATAAAGGAGATTGTTGGTGGCAGATCTAATTTTACTTTTAAAAACAATCTTTCACTTAAGAGGCAGTTATGCTACACTACTGCTATGATTCCACATGTAACTTCTGAAAGGAAAGGAACTTTTCCTTGCAGGAATTGTAGGGCCTGTGTTCATATAGCCAAGCTGACAATATTTGGCATCCTTCCCTTGATTTTACATTCACGCCCAGATTCTATGCCAACTGTAGATCCAAACACTTGGTATATTTGGCTAGATATAAGGTATGCCCCTCTTTTTATATAGGTAAGACCAGTAGGATGCTGAAGGAACACATCTTTCAACATATTGGTGATATCAGGAAAGTTAATGTTTTAAATGCACTGGCCAAACACGTTTCACTTAATACAGGGCATCAATTTAAGTTTTTGGTATTGCAGGTATTGCCAGCTGATATGAGGGTTTGAGACTTTAATAATAAAGTTGAGCTCTATAAATCTGAATAAATCATATGATTTTAGCCATGGTGGTCGCCTGGAGTTTTTTTCTGCAGTTCACATCATTATCTCCAATAGGTGGCTTTTGGATGTTGTTGATGATTTTTGTACTTCACTACTGAATATGACATTCTCTTTGCATTTTACCTCACACACATTTGATGTACTTATATTAGCATTTCTATTTCTTTACTCGTTCAGACTCTCTAGCAGTTTGAATTACCATTGAATTACCATTTTGAAAGTTAAATTCACATCTGACTGTAACTTTTGACACACTTCTGGTATCAATCAGCCCAATTAGTATTCTATCAATAATTTGTTCATCTTTTTTCCTAGCCAAATCCACAAATTTTAGACAATTTTTACAAGCAGCTGACAAAAGCACTGGTAGACTCTCCTTAAGGCCGAACATGTGTGAAATCATGCTCTTTCATGAATAACACTGCTTGTAATACAAAATTATTATTAATCTTACTTATTACTGACACATATGTTGTACTTTGGTCCACAAAAAATGAAAATTAAGTGTAAAAGGCTTCAACTTCATTGCTCTTAACAAACCTAAGGTGTTTATCTATATTTGTTTACTTTGCTTGTCAAGCTGTGTTGCAGTTTAAAAGCATGCGAATCTCTAGCTCCATGATGGTCATGTAAATGGCTTTACAAAGCTGAATGGTTTTGATGGGTTAAATTGGACAGCTTTGGTTATTTTATTATTTTGTATATTGTGATTTATGGAAGAAAATCGGTAAAATGCCTGCAGAGATAAAAAAATGTCATCTTTTCTGAATCAAGCTCTACAATATGCTCTTGACTGTTTGGTATAATTTCTAGTTTGAATGGTACACTTTGGTTATTTTAAGTGAAAACTATCCAGACCGAAGACATCACTTCATGATACAACCACTATTACCCAATGGCAGCAGGTATAAGGAAGGCAGAATGATGAGATATTCTGCAGTGAAACTAGACATAAACATTCAAAGTTATGCTGTAGCATTAATCTTAACCGAACTGAAAGAATAATACAAATGCAGTCCTCAACTCTGAAAGATTCTATTTGCATTATGGGTATTGAAGTGTCTTAAAAGTACTAGAGCTTTTATGCATATTTAGTTATATTCACACCTTTAAAGCTGTATACACCGCTAACATCACAATCAGCTACTTAGACCCCCAGTATGAGAAGAAGCAGGTGACTACAAGCAGTGGTATTTGTTGTAACTGTTTGATTTTGCCATCTGCCATGCTTAGTAATTCCTCTAGAAAATTGTTTGTTATATGGTGACAGAATTTACTTGAGGAGGTCAAGCACTGTTTCATGGGAAGATCAAGCAAATGTGTCAACTTAAAATGCCACCATTTTTTGGTTAATTTTATATGGATGCAGGTTAAATGCTAAAGGACAATAGTCACTATATATATATATATATATATATATATATATATATATATATATATATATATATATATATATATATAAAAAACTCTAAATCAATAGCAAAAGAAAAATGTCCTTAGCCATATGTTTGCTTCTTACAGTACAGTATACAACTGTTTGTATGTAGAGAGTCAAAGAAGTTTTTTGATATGTACAGGAGGCGCATGGTCTTTTCTTTTGTTTGAAGAAGTCATGCCAAAAGTACGTTCAGGAAGCTGTGGTCAACAAAGTAATATCTGATATAATAGCATGGGTTTAAAGGGATCAAAAATGATTTATTATCTTTCTGAACTATAACACATCCATATGCAATGTACCAAGATAGTACATGAAGCAAACCATTATTATATGCTTCCATGTATTTTTCTCAGTCTGTGACTACTCTATAGCACTAAGATATTTGAAAGAACATAAATATTTCCTAAGCAGTTTCCTTTTGCACTAGCAGTAATAATGCTATTCAATTCCTGTTTTCATTAACAACCTTACAGCACATCAGGAAATGATTGGTCTGTTGAAATTCATTTCTCACTGCATTAGCCATTTATTTGATTGCCACATATGCACTATTTTAAAAAAGTGCTTTTGCATTGCATAGCTTATTACTAAGGGTATGGTGTGCAGGTCCATGGATGTTATAATTCCATTTAATTCTGTGTGCATCAGGCTGATCATTGCGTATAATGCCCCCTTCAATATGCACCTGTCCAAGCCTTTGACACAAATGTCCACAGTGCTTTCTTACTAAGAAAATCAGGGGCCTAAATCATAAAAAAGCATCTCAAAATATTGTTCCTCTTTTCAGTGTCTGCTAAAAGGAAATCTCTGCCTTATGTACAGAGCCTCAATAGCCCCTGTCCTGTCTGGCCTACTTCATATTCACAAGTCTAATGAAGTCATAAACACATGCTTGGGAGATCTCAATCTCTTTTGCAACATAAATAGAATATGTTGGATAAATAGACATATATCACAGAGTCTTCTTCTCCTTGTAAAACAACATACTTCTCTTACTCTGTTCAAATGTAATTCAGACGAATGGATGGGTACGCACAAATTCACCCCTGATTTAGCACCCTTGTCTTTCATGGATAGGGGCAACATGTAAATGTTCTGCTCATCTCTGGGATATTTGGCTTAAAATATAAGATGAAAACTTTATGGGAATGTAAGGCTAAGTTTCTAAAGATCCACTCATATCAATAGCCTAGTAACTATCTATGAACCTATAAACTGTACCTGAGGTAGTCTTCAAAAGACTGACTTACCACAATAATGAATCCCACTTCCTTGAGGCAACTTTGCTGAATCGTCACAATATCGAACTTCCGGAACAGCAAAAATGAACCATGGGAAAAGAACCACTTGACCACCATGGTGAACCTTGCCCTTTCCCCACTGTAGTGCGATCTTGGAGTTGGTATATTTATTTAAGCTGGTGGGAGCAGGAGCCCCCCACATCAGGGGTCTGGGGTACAAAGTCCTCCACTTTGGAGGGGTTTCTTGTTTTGCTGTTTCTTGTTTTGTCCTAGTGCTGAAGTGGTTCTTTTCCTGGGGTTCATTTTCGTTGTTCCAGAAGTTCAAAGTTGTGAAGATTTGGGAAATTTCTCTCAATGAAGCACTTTTTGATAGTGTGGTAAGTCAGTCTTTTGAAGTAGACCCACCTGAGGACACAGTTCAACAACACTTCATTGAAAAAAAAGTCTAGAACATAAATGAGCATCTTTGACTTCAGAGCTATATAGATTATATAGTAAAATCCTCCCATTGCAAAATTAGACTGTACAGGATCTATTGATTATGTCTCAGTGTGTGGGGAATGTAAATATCACATAACGTTGCAACTAATCCAAGCTCCATTTTCCTGCAGACTGTTTTATTTTTATTCATTTATTTTATATTTGTTGACCGGGCTAGTCTAGCTGGATACATGTCCATTTTCAGTAGAGGCCCAGGGAGAAAAGCTCCAAGCATAAGCAAATTACAAAATACAATAATTAAAAAAATGACTAGATTCAAATACATTAGAAAGCAAAAATGTTTGGAAGAAAAAATAAAAATTGATTCTGTGAACAATAGTACAGAGTCTTTGCATATGTTTAAGAAACAATCAAGTACAAAGTCTTTCATAGGTTTAAGATACAATCAAGTACAAGTTTACACAATATTGTAAAATTATCATTCATTAAGTCAAAGAAGGAGAAAGAGAAAAGGCAGGAAAACACAAGGGCTAGTATAAAGTTAGCTTCTATTGATTAATGCTGCAGAGGGGCCATAGCCCATGAGGAAGGGGTATAGAAAGAAGAGAAATAAGAGGAAAGTATGATTCAGTCAGGCTTAGAGCAGGGCAAAGCCAATGTATTTTTAGATGTTCTTTGAGATGTTTCTTGAAGAGTTGTGTAGATGAGAGAGAAGTGTGTGTTCTAGGAAGCTTGTTCCAGATTCTGCCCACAACATTGGTAAAAAGTGAGTCCCCAGCTTTATTATTAGATTTAATATTGGAAATTAGTACCTTATTAGCTGAGTGTAGTGTTGTAACATTTTTATATGGGGAGATCAGGTTAGAGAGGATAGGGGTATTATTTGGGTGATGAAGAATTTTTTGTGTGATCACAAGTTGATTATATAGTAGTTGGTTTTGTAGTTCTGACCATCCAAGTTCTTTAAGGTTGAGACAGTGGTGTGTTCTAAATGGGGAGCCAGTGGCAAATATGACTATATTATTATAGCTAGTTTCAAGCTTGCTAAGATTGTACTTTGATAGATTGGTATATATGGCAGAAGCATAGAATAGGGTAGAAGAGAGATGAGTCTGGGCAATGGTGGTTCTAGCTAGTGGTGTGAGGAAGGGTTTGATTCTATGCAGGGAGCCTCATTTTGTATTGACAGTTTTTATAGTATTGTTGATATGATCATCATAGCTGAGGTTATGATCTATGGTTATGCCCAGGAGATGTGTAGTAGTATCAGAGGAAATACTAGTTCCATTATTAGAGGTAATTGTGAAGTGGATCTGTGGTGACTTTTGGGTGGGAGCAAAAAGTAATAATTTTGTTTTTTGGGGGTTAAGGAGGAGGCAATGATGGGTGAACCAATTTTCAACAGAGTTGAATACAGTTTGAGTAAGGGTCTGGAGAGAGGTTGATGACTTAGCAGTGCAGATTAAAGTAGAGTCATCAGTGTATTGCATGCAGGTGACTTGAGGAAAAACAGTATGGAGATCATTAGTAAAAATGGAAAAAAAGTAGAGGCCCTAGGATAGAGCCTTGAGGGACTCCAATGTTCACGGGGAGGGGCGTGGAGAGATTATTGTTCCAGAGCACTGCTTGTTGTCTATTTTCTAGATAGGATTTAAACCAAAGAACTGCTTGCGGGTCAAGAGATTGGGCTTTTAGCACACTGATAAGTAAGTTATGGTTGACCATATCAAAGGCTTTTGATAGGTCAATGAATAGTGCAGAAGAGAGAGAGTTGTTTTGATTCTTGTTTATACAGTCAGTAAAAGTTAGCAGGGCAGTAGTAGTGCTATGAAAGGGCCTAAAGCCAGTCTGGCAGTTGGCAAGTAAATTATTGTGGAGCAGGTGTTGAAGTAGTTGATGGTGAATACATTTTTCCATTATTTTGGCTAGTGGAGAGAGTAATGCAATTGGTCAAAAGTTGGAGATATCAGTGGATTTGCCTCCTTTATGTAAGGGGATTATGTGGGAGACTTTCCATATGGAAGGGATGGTACCTTCTGTGACTGTTCTGTTTATAAGGATGGATATGGGATATGATATGGCTTTGGAAGCTATTTGAAGGTATTCTGCTGGCAGGCGGTCAGCATAAGGGCTGCAAGGTTTGAGTTTTTGAAGGAGTTTGCAGATAAGGGATGTTGGCACAGGTTGTATATGGAAGGAAGGAACTGAACTGTTTGTATATTTTGTAGGACAGGGGGTAATGGGAGATAGTGCTTTTGCTAGAGTTTGAATAGCTTCAGTGAAGTAATTGTTAAAGGCATCAGCTATTTGCATAGGACTATTATGGGGAATTGAGGATGGGGTTGGAGTTTTAGCCTGTCCTGGTCTGAGATGTTTATTAATGCCTGACCAAAACTTTTGAGGGTTTTTTGAGTGTGATTGTTGAAGGTGGGAATAATAGTTTTTCTTGTCTAAGATAATGTCCTTTTTGGTAGGATTTCTTAGCTGTTTAAAGTATAGGTGGTCTGCAGAGCTCTTAGAGGCTCTCCATTTGGCCCATATTTTGTTCCATAGGAACATCTTTTCTCTGGTTTGTTTTGTGAGCCATGGGGCTATTTTGGTCATAACTCAGGAAGAGCGGAGGGGGGGCATGGCAGTTTAGGATTTGTAGGAATTTAGTATTAAAGTAAGAAACTGCTTCATCCAGTTTAAGTTGCTTTAGAGGTGACCAGTTACAGGCCTTTAGCTCATTTTGAAAGCTCCTGGCTTGAAAGTATTTTTTAGAATGGTAGGTTAAAAAATTGTTATTATTAGGGCTGTATACCTTTTGTTTTGTTATGTAAGTTAGAACATGGTCACTAATGTCATCTGGGAGAGTTCCTGCTGTATAAGTTTCAGGGTGACTGTTTATAAGGATCCAGTCAAGAGTAGTTTCCTTATTACTAGGTTTGTGGATTCTTGTGGGGGTGTTTATTATTTGAGTGAAACCATATAGATTTATGTGGGTGTTAGAATTGGGGGAGCTACATGTATTCCAGTCTATGTTAAAGTCACCTAGTATAATAGTTTCTTGAGATAGGAGGGTGGAAAGGCTACTAAGAATATTTTCAAGAGTGTCAATATTATTTCCTGGAGGAATGTAGGAGCAGATTATATAGATAAATTTAGATTTATTAATTTGGAGTTTGATGGTAAGGGTTTCTGCATTGATATTTGAGGGTAGTAACACATTATAGGATGAAACTAGAAGTTCAGATTTATACAAGATGGCTACAGCCCCACCCTTTTTGGATGTGTGGACGCATCTTAGGATGTTATATCCAGGTGGGGTTATTTATAAGTCATGAGTAGAAGGTTTCAACCAAGTTTCTGTAAGGCAAAGGATATCAAATGCATGCACTTGTAAAAGAGCATGCAATTGACTAAGTTTGTTGTTAATGCTACGGATATTAAGCTGAGCTATTCTAAGAGAATTTCCTAATCTTATAGAGAAAACATCACTGGATGTTTGTTTTTGTGGATTATTGTCAATTTGTGGAATTGGGCCAGGATTAGGATGAATGTCCCCATCTAATAGAAGATGTGTGGAATGTTTTAGCAAAGTCTTTATAATTTTATAGTACTTATGCCTCAACAAAAAGTTGAGATCCTTCATTAAAACCTCTAAAGCCAGCTACGAAGGCAGAATTGTGACAGACACTAAAAACAACCACAAAGCCTTTTATAGTTATATCAAGAATCTCCACAGCAATACCCAGGTTTGCTCTGAGTTACTGCACAATGGTACCTCCTACACTGAGCCAGCAGATATTGCCAACATACTGGCTGACAGATTCACTGCCAGCTTTACCCCTCACCCCCCCCCCCACAAAGGACTAATCACAATACCAGAGGAATACCAGGCACCCAGCATTACTGCAGCACAGGTTAAAGCTACATTGTTCAAGGCCAAGAATACAGCTTCCATGGGACCCATCAATATCCTAGGATGTGTTCTACATGAACTACAAAGTGAACTGTCACCACATCTGTGTTCCCTTTTCAATCACAACCTCACCTCAGGATTTATCCCTACTGAATGGCACACTGCTACAGTCATCCCTCTCCATAAAGGGGGAATGACATGCTCCATTAGCCTGACAAGTCTGATATGTAAGGCTATGGAGCGCATCATCATGGACCTAATTAACAAGGATATAGGGAATCTCCTAACTCTAGATACCATGCAATTTGGTTTTGTGAAAGGTAGAGAATGCCTGCTCAACCTACTTGACGTCTTTGAGTCAGTCACCAGAGCTGTGGATGAGGGCAAGGCAGTTCATGCAGCCTACCTCAATCTGGCCAAGGCTATTGACACCATTCCCCACTCAGGAATTTTTGATAAACCCACCAAACTAGGCATCAACCACTATATCACTAGGTGGGTTGCAAATTGTCTCACAGATAGAACCCACAGTGTGAAAGTAGCAGACTCCAAATCAGACTGCCAACCAGTCATGAGTGGAGTCCCACAGGGATTGGTCCTGGGTCATCTCCTGTTTGGCATCTACTTCTCAGAAGTCCAGGCCAACATGGAGGGACTCTGGCTGAATAAGTTCGCAGACAACTGCAAGCTGGGAGCCATTATTAACTCCCCAAGTGATATAGACATCCTAGAGAAAGGCCTCACTGAGACCAATGACTGGTGTCAAAACCATGGCCTTAAGCTTATTGCCAAAAAATGCGTCTCCCCCCCCATTGGGAGAAACTCAATTCCCACTAATTACCACATCGATGGGAGCCCATTGAACACTGACGGCATTATAAGAGATCTGGAGACACAGGTTAACAGCAACCTCTCCTTGGAAAATCACATTGCCGCTGTGGTCAGAAAGCCCTTCTATGTGGCACATCTCATTACCAAGGGTTTTGCATCCAGGAAGAAAGAGGTCATCACCTCTCTCTACTCTTCCTTCATTAGGCCAATCATCGAGTATAATGCCCCATTTGGCATGTACCTCACTAGACACATGCAACAGCTGGAGAGGCTACAAAAGTACCTCACAAAGAGGATCCTAGGCCGTAAACATATGTTCTACACAGACAGACTCAAAAAATTCCAGCTATTCTCTGTCTCATATCGTCTACTAAGAGGCAATCTCTGCTTGACTTACAAAGCCATGTCTGACCCAGCTCTGTTAGAAATGCTACATCTAAATAAATCCAAATCCCTCCACACCACATGTTCCAGAGACCTCAACCTCATTACCACAATCAACAGAACATGCTGGAGGGATAGGTTCATAACACAGAGACTGCCCATGCTCTGGAATAGACTTCCCATACATGTCAAGCAGAGCACCTCACTGGCCCTCTTCAATCTTGATGAGTGGATGGGAAATAGAAAGCTCATCCCGGGGATCACTCCAGTGGCTCTGCTTGATAGAGGCACTGGGAACTAACGTCGGGCAGCACAATGCCAGGGCACTTCCATGGTCTAGGCTTGTAAAGGCTCCAGGGTCATTAGCCTAATACAGAGCTATGAACCGATGAACTTGTGTGTCATTAAAACAATTAAATAGCTTTGAAGTGTTGTCTGCATCAAATGACGTGGCTTCAGTTTATATTAAGGGATCCTGTATACTTCAAATGTACAGTTTTGCAGTTTACTTAAGTGGTTAATTTGGTAGGGACAGGGCCTTCTATAATTAGTTTTCAAATCTTCTTCAAGGACTTGCTATAAATTTTCTAGCACTCTGCTAATTAGAACAGTAGGATACTTCCTTATTTTCTCCTGACGGAGTAAAGGGGTACCTGGTACCAGGAAAATTATGTGTCCATTTTTTTAGAAGTAATGCATTATCTAGCTATGTAGTCTCTTTCCCACAACAAAATTCCAGTTTTCAAATCATAAATTGCCATTTGAAATAGGATACATGGATTTCCATCAATATGGATTAATTCAAAAGAGGGATCAGCAAAGGTTTTTAGTCAACTTACATTCATTTTCACTTTGTAGCTCCTGTTTGTTGAGCTTATGTCACCTCAAAGGAAAAGGGAGTTTCCCATTACTACAAGCCTAAATAGTATGGTTGGATAAACCACAGAGTAAGAGGTGACACTCCCTACCTGGCAGATGCAGAAGGACTTGCCCACTATAAGACTTTTTATGAAGCCATTTGCGAACATTGATGTTTCTGTTATTATTATTATTATTATTATTATTATTATTATTATTATTATCATCATCATCATCATCATAATCACCAATCATCACCATTATCACTTTATATAGCCAAGAAACAAAAACAGCAAGAAAAGTTAAAATATAGGAAGACAACAATTAGCAGATACAAAATAATAGATTAGTAAATCAGAATAGGACACTGGAAGAGAAAATATACAGCCCGTGACCTGGGAAGATATGGAGGAAAAATGAAAAGGAAGAAAATGACAAAGTATTGATATCGAGTTGTGAGGACTTGACTGGGTAACATTAGTTCAGTTAATGGCTTGGGCACTTGAATGTACAGACCCACATTATTAACCATAGGGAAGAGGCAGCCCATTCACATAAAAAATGCTGTCACTATTGAGGTGCTGGCAACCTGGAGCAAGCACTCTACTGTTTGTCTGAAAGATATCTCCTCCAGATGGTTATCACTCTAAGGTATCGGACAGGAGTTGCTCACACCTATGGAAAATGACTACAGTCTGAGAAGGGGTGCCTTAATGGTCAATGGGCAGAGCATACAAAGTATGTTGAAAAAAGTTTTTAAAAAAGGAGGGAGATATAATTTAATTTAATCATTACTGAGTAATGGTTAGTATTAAGTCATACCTTTTATCAAATAATATTAAAACAACTTACATGACAATTCTACAATTCTTCACATTGAGGGAAGACAGAAAGGTGGATCCTTCTAATTGGCTCCAATTACTTCACTGCTATAGACATTAAATATATTGTTTTATATATCATGCAACCTGACTCAGCAATAAGACTGCTGGAGCACAGTGGATACAAAGATTCCAAATATGAAAAGAAAATCTATATTGTTTTGTTTCTACCATTCCTCCACTTGTCAACAATACAACCAACAATGAAAAATAACAGCTGGAGTGTCAAAAGAATGCCATCAAGCATTTGTTTGTCTTGTGGCCTATAAGATGCTGATTTGAATCAAAACATGAAATGATGATTTTTTAAAATCTACTGATACATTATTGCCTAGCTATATATAAGCTAAACAATATTTAATTATTCCTTCCATTTACTTTTCAACAGTCATATTTCTGCATATGTAACTATGTAACTGCTTTCTTTCCCTTCCCTATAGACATTATACAAAGAACATTGTATTATTACATACACGTTGACACTATAGATTTATATTCCTTTCCACGTAAGTTGATCTGTTCTGAGTAAGTTTGCTGAGCTTGCAAAAAATAGGATAATTTAAGCATTTAATTTTTCATTCTTCCCATGTTAAAATGTTTTCATTAGGTATCCAAACTGAAATAAGGGAATGCAATTGATAGACTTTATAGTCTTCTCAAGGAACTGAAACATTTTTAAAAAGAGTCACCATTTCACTAAAACACTTTTAACTAGCAAAAAGTATATTGTCTTGAACTTATCCATTTAGTTTGACATTGAGAAGGAACATGATTAAAATTAAAGCTTATTACAATGTCAGCAATCAATTAAGCTGGAGGGTCACTGCATTAGGAAAGAGTTATACTAGTACATATCTTTTTAAATCAGGTGCATTCATATCAAAAAAGACTGATGTAAACTCAAGGCTCCACATCTCCATAAAAACTTTGACAATATATATATATATATATATATATATATATATATATATATATATATATATATATAAACTGATATATCTCTGGAATTAAAAACAGAGGAATGAACACATTTTAATAACATTAACTAATCTAAGCAGCATTAATATGTAGGTTGATATGATTAAACTCTTCATACTATATCTTGATAACCATTGTATGCAATTATGCAAAACACAATAACGTTCCCCCAGATGAGCAGCGTTCCTGTATATAACCCAAGAAGCAAAGTCCAAATAACCATAAACAGGAACAAAATGGCAGCACATGCGAGAATCAAATAAAACGTTGAAAAAACACATCCAAGTCGCACCGATAAAACTGAACGTTCTTTATTCAACACAGTTAACTGTTTCATTTGATTCTCGCATGTGCTGCCGTTTTGTTCCTGTTTATGGTTATTTGGACATTGTATGCAATTAGACTGATTCATTGTATTGGGTCATGTACCATATTCCTCAAAACTTGAATATTTGTAACAATGGGAATTGAAGATTATTGTCCAGTTAAAAGAGGATTAGTATAGACATTTTTTCAGATTTTGAATAATCTTAAAACCAATTGTATTTTCAACTTCTTCAAAGACACATTGGATAATTTTTTGTCAGCTAGATAGATTAGCAAAGCTATTACTAGATCAACATGTAATCAATAATGCAGGTATGTAATTCTGTGGAAACAATAAGTGTTACCATTTCATTTAAATAACACAATAAAGTATCGATTGGTAATATATAAAGAGAGTTTCAGACTTTAAACTCCTGATGTATTCTCATTGCTACAATTGCTGGAGGTATCATTAACCATTTACGCTTATTATAGAATAACTTATGGTACAGAAAATTACAAACTGCATTATTAATTTGAAACAAAGATTCATAAAAAAAGTAATACCTGGAAACATAAGACAGTTTTTTAATGAAATGATTTAGTTGCATCAAACTGTAGTACAGTTAACCATGAGGAATGAGCCAGCATTTCTTCAAATAATAACAATGGGATTTTAGTTGTTTGCTTTGCTTTAGCATTCTTCTTTTTCCAGGAAAAATCAGTTTAACTGTTCAGTGACACAGTATCTGTAGCACTTGATAATGATTCAAACGAAGTTTCACAAACAATGATAATCAGTATTAAAGAGTGGAAGGGATTTAATCCTGGTTTCTCTCCTCCTTTTATTAAGGTTACTTTGGCTTGAACTGTGAAAGTCAGATGTTTCCCAATGGGTATAATTATATAATTAAAAATGTATAATAAATAAGTGGTCAATTCCTCTTTAAATGTTGTTTAACAGTCAGCTATATCATTGCCTTTTATTCTTTTTTAAAGATAAAACATCAGTCTTCACTTCTTTAGAAAATGAGGAGAAAGCTGAAGAACCACCTAGTTTTGTTGTATTGTTCTTGCAATTGACAACCAACTCTCCTCATTCACAATGTCTGCTGGGCATGCTTGGGGCCAATGAGGAGACTGAAGCTCTTGCTGCATTTCCATATAGCTGGCCAATGAGCTTTTTCTATTACACCCTAACTTCCCACCCGATATGCATCCATTTTATATCAAGGGACATCACCTCTCTTATTAGTGTCCACCCTCTTCCATGGATCAGCTGTAAGATGCACTAGAGTGTACCACTCCCCCAAGGATGGGCACACCCATTATTTCCTGCCGGCACATCTGATGCTTGAGCTGCGAATCAAATCCCGGACCCCTAAGCAACATCAGGGCTTAGTCTCTCTCTCTCTGTGTCCTGGTACTGGCAGAAATATTTTAAGTATGAAATGTAACCAGGTATTTATTAATGTAATAACATTTGCCCATTTGAATTATATTAGTCACTAAACTAATTTTATCACTCAGTTATGATTTCATCTTTGTCTGGTATAATCTTAACTCACTCAGCTTGAATAGTTGGTATATTATTATCATATAAACAGTTTACATTAGACTGGTATTGGTTTTCCTATGTTATCAGCACATTGATAATAAGGTTGTACAGTCATTTTGTATTCATATTGTTTTTCTAGGGATTATAGGTCCAATTTCAGTTAGTCCAGTGAGTCCATGTATCTGTCATATTTTACAGTATGTGTCAACATTTAAGTACTTGGTCAACAGAAAATCAGTAAACTGCAGGTGGTGAAGTTAATTTTCTTTTTCTATGGACTGAATTTGCATGACTGTAACAGTAGGTGTTTTACTTAAATGTATCCTACATGGAAGCAGAAAAAACTTGGAGAAACAATATTTAATTCCCAGAAATGCCACATCACATTCTTTTTGCATTAAATAAATTGTTGATCTAAAAATAAGCCATCCAGAATTTACTGGTATATGATTTTCACACACTCACTTCTACCTTACAGCAAGAAACTATGATATGAATAATGATACTGTTTATTTATTTGACATTTGTTTACCAGGGAGGTCTGACTGGGTCTACAGAATCAGTTTTCAGCAGAGGCCCAGCGAGAAAAGCTCCACATAGAGTACAATACAAATACAGCATAATACAATACAAAAGAAACAACATTATAAATACTACATAAAAATAAGTTGAAAGAAAATAATCTATGTTACAATATATACTTCACATCTGGACAATTCTATAGAGTTAAAACATTATAGACAATAGCAGTCACTCTCACCATATACATAGCCTATGAGTAGATAGTGCCCAAAACTAGTATGTAGGTAGTGCACAGTATGACATTAACTGTTCTAGTACATGAAAACATAGAATATTAGTTTCAGTTAGGAAAAAAATAGTCAGAAAGTTAGTGATGCAGAAAGATATTGAGAGAGTTAAGAAGAATAGAGGCATTGCAGTCTGAGCAGTAGCTTAAGGATATTGTATAAAAACAGAGAAGAAGTTAGGACAGCCTTAGAATCTTGCAGACTGTGCGGGAGTGAAATGTGACAGAAGAGGAGGATGAGGGTAGTGTGGAAGAAGAGGAAAAGCTGAACATTAGGCAGGCTTTTTGCAGGAGCAGAGCCATGTATTTCTGAGATGATTTTTTAAATAGGCTTTGAAATGGTTTAGGCCAGGCATAGACCTGGTAGCTAGAGGTAGTGAATTCCATAGTATAGAGACAGAATATGAATATGGAGAGTGGCCTGGCTTTCTTGTGGTTTTGAGATAGCTAAGATCATATCTATTGATAGGAAATGTCCACACTACACCATGAGAAATCAGGTATACATGGAAAACTATCTATTATCATAAATAACTTTGTCCAGTATAAGTAAGAAATATTTCTATACTGAGTTCTTACTTCACCAAAGCTCAAGTAAAGAGTCTCAAAACATAAACTCCCTTACAAGTAAGGCATCCTATAGAGATAAGATATGATGGCACGACCCTGAGAGTTATCTAATTGCACAGAAATAACATTTCAAACCCTTTCCAGTACCACTGATATAGCTCCCAAATATTGTTAACTATACAATATGGTAACTAAAAGTCTAAATCATTTTCACATGGGACATATGCTGAACCAATTTATATTTGATGTTGGCCATCATCAATAATCACTTAAAGAACTTAACCAAAAGAGTAATTTTATAGCAACTAATTTTGATACAGTGAACTTTGCTAATAGCAAAACACTTACAGATTTCCTGGAAAACATTAAATTCCAAATCCTTGATATATAAATACATCTTGCATATCTGGTGAATGTGATTACCCTCAAAAATGTCTGTACTGAAAAAGAAATATCTGGTTCTGTCTTGTTTTTAAATCACATACACTGTTATGTATTATTGGTCAGTAATGAAAAAAGTAAAAAAAACATATTTATACATTTATTGGTCAAGCAAAAATAATAAATGAGAAAAGAAAGAAGTAAAAGTATTACAAATAATACATTATATAATAATAATAATAATAATAATAATAATAAAAAAATAAATACATTTAAAAAATATTAAAGGTGACAACTCTGTTGAACCCTCTAACTATAGACCAATCACTATTCTCTCACTGCTCTCTAAGATCCTTGAAGAATGTATACATATGCAACTACTGTCCTATCTCATTCACAAAAATCTCCTCACCCCCTTGCAACATGGTTTCCTCCCTAAACACAGTACCTCAACTGCCTTACTATGCGTTACTCAAAAGGTTGCAGAAGCTAGGGATAACAACCTCCTCATCTCCTGTCTATTCCCTGATCTCTTTAAAGCCTTCGACACTGTGTCTCATCCCATCCTTCTTAACAAACTCTCAGACCTAAACCTCTCTCCTTCTACTCTTGGCTGGTTCCAATCCTACCTTACTGGCAGAAAACAAGCCGTTAGATGGCAGCAGGCATTCTCACCCTTACTTGCTGTTCAAACAGGAGTACCCCAAGGCTCCATACTTGGACTGCTCCTTTTCAACTTTTTTACCAACAACCTACATTCATCCTGCAGTCTTTCATCTGCAATACAATATGTAGATGACTCTACTCTCTTATCTATCTCCAATACTATCTCTGAACTACACACACTAAGACAGAATTCCTTTATCTCTGTTGAAAAATGGCTCAAAAACAATTAACTAATCCTAAACCCTAAGAAAACTCAACTTCTTCTCTTCCTACCTCAGACACTTTCTCACCTTATATCCAATTCTTCTGTTTCCCAGATGGCACCACTATCTCCCCTGCCTCACACACCAAACTCATTGGGGTAATAATTGATGACTGACTAAAATTTGACTTGCACATACAACAGGCCATCAAAGAAACTCACCAAAAACATGAACTACTTTATAGGAACAATTCCTCACTACTGCAACTAAATGCACTCTTGCACAGGCATTTCTCTTACCTAATCTTCTATACGCTTCCCCCATCCTTATCAATTTCCAAACAACCTCAATGCAGAAACTGGAACAAACATGCAGCAAAATTACCACATTTATTCTAAACCAACCACTCTCTTCACATTACTGCCTCTCACTAAACAAACTTCAATGGCTGGAATTTCCACACCTTCTCCTACAATCGCAACTCCACACTACCTTTTCTATTCTCAACAACCCCTCTGCCTGCCCTACTCTCACCTCCCATGTTACTCCCTACTCCCCCCCCCTCCCGGCCTCTCCGGAGTGCTGATCTGCATCTTCTCTCAGTTTATAAACCCAAAAGGAATATTGGCAAACTACTTTACAAACACTCTGTCTCACTAAATTGGAACAAACTCCCTCTCCATATTAGATCCAACCTTTCCTTTCCCTGTTTTAAAAAGGAGCTTAAATACCACCCTCTAAACTTGAAATTATGCCTTGACCACATGTAGTCTTAGTCTGACCTACTGTATAACCTGTTGTATCTCCTAACTTTCTTTCTCTCTTAGTAATTTCTGCTTAAACTAACCTCTTAAACCTTTAGCTCTTCTACTATAACTGTACTATAGCCCCCTTCTTTCTCTCTCCCTCCCATTCTCACCACTATTTATCTTTTCCTCCCACTTCCTATGAATGTCTATACATTGTTCTTCTTTTGAACAACCATACCTTTTTGTTTTTACTCTCATATGTAGTACATTTTGACCACTGCTATCAGTGCAACCCTTAATGTCCATATTTTTTTCTTTTGTTTTTCTCTTTATAATTAATTTCATATTGGCATTGTTGTTTTTAATAGTTTTTGTCCTGTATATTTGTCCAGCTTTACCAGAAAGGCTCATCCAGACTCTGCTACACTTTGCTGTGAAGGAAAGGTTAGTTTGCTGTTATTTTTTGTATTTCTGTATTGCCTTTCTATATTTTGAATACTGTAGTTTGTTTTCTTTACCTTGTGTTTTGCTTGCATTCTGTTTAACAGCATATTAAAACTTCAAAAGAGACCACAGCTCTCTCTGTTCTGAGTCAGGCAGAATTTTTCCCTCCCTCCCACCCATTTAAGTTGTCCCTCCCACCCATTTAAGTTGTCTTGTTAAATACCACTGTCTTTCTAGTTGCCCGCCTCTTATGTTAATCTGACCATATATCTCATTTCTCTCTACTTTCACTGGCTTATGTGAGTAATCACAAAACCATCACTTTTGAAATCCCACCCTTCAATTATTTAAATTTATTGGCCATCCTACAGTATTTCATAGTACCAAAATACAAAAGTAACCACCCCTTTCAGTCCATCTTGCTGTTTTAAAATAGTAACTCTCCACTAAACCTTAACTTTTAAACAGGTAAAACTCAAGTTACCTACTTTCATATCTAACTTCTCTAGTGCACACTGCAGAGTGCATTCTTTTCAATCTTACCTTTAAGCATCCCTGTTACTAGCACTTTCTCTAATACCTAAAAGATCATCTCTACTTGACTCCAAGTAGACTTTTCTCTATCTTTTAAACCTAGCACTTGCTCCTACAGTACTTATTACCTTGATACGGCACTCTTATAGATAGCACCCCAAAAGGCAAACCCCCATTTCTCGGTCACTCCGTCCCCGGAATCTCTTTTAAAGTTTTTTGTCTAGTCCTTCTAGCATGTCGAGGGATCAGTTGCTAGTGTCCTCTCCTGCTCAGCTGGTGAACCTGGGAATATTGAGGCAATGTTACAATTGCCTCATGTACACAGACAACCCTCTCCTCCTCCCACAAAACACAAATACATGCGAGAGATGCAACTATACGGCCAAACTGGAGGCTGAGCTCTCTCAACATAGGACTGGCAAGACCAGTCAGGAGGAGAAGGTTACCACACACACTATAGACCCAGTCTCACATAGTACCATCACAACCTCAAATCATACACATAAACACACAAAGACATACTCGGCGGCTCTGATCAAAAATCTACCAAAACAGCAGAGGCCACCAAAGCAGACACCCAAACAACCACCACCTCAGAACACTACACCTGCAACACATAGACCTCACAGTCAGAGTGTCAAACAGTCACAGCCCTTAAGGCCAAACACAATGCCAGACACACTAGTCATTGGTGACTCCATAGTCCGACACCCTGTCGTCCGCTCACCAGACTGAGTAAGGATAAGGTCACAGTAAGCTGCCTGTCGGGCGCTAGAATCCGCCACATAACGCAAGCACTCAGGTCTCTCAACAGCAGGTACAAATATGACTCAGTCATTGTCCACGCTGGTGTAAGCGACCTGAGACGTACCTCCTTGGACTACATGAAAAGAGACATTGAGGAGCTCTCTGATTATGTAGCCCAGGCAGGTATGACCCTGACCTTGAGCAGTATCCTACCTTCACCAAGAATGATGCCACAATACAGAGATAAGATGATCAGCTTTAACAATTGGCTTAAACTCTGGTGTCATTCAAAGGGGATCCAATGTCTGTCTGCCTGGGATGACATGCTGGACAAGCCACGCTGCCATGAAGGGCGGCTTGCACCTGTCACCCTGGGATTCGGATATTGGCAAAGGCTCTTGCCACCCCATAGTGCCTTTTTAGGCAAGGCTCAAATTCTAAACCTACCACCCTAGAACACAAAAAGGAAAAAACTAAGGGTAATGCTGCTCAATGCCAGAAGTCTAAATCTCAAAATGCACGCACTCGAGGCCCTTCTCAGTATGGAGAACATCGATGTCTGTGCAGTGACAGAAACCTGGTTCAAGGCTCCTGAGAGCACCCCAGCACTATCAGGTTTTACCTCTTATCATGCGTTCCGGCCCCAAAATCCGGACAATACCAAGAAAGGAGGGTATCCATATTCATCAAAGACACCCACACCTCAAGACTGGTGGCAACGCACGATGCATCGGAGACCATCCAGGTGCAATTAACCATAGGCAGGACTGCTCTGCAAATTGTAGCATGTTACAGGCCACCCTCACAAACTCAGGAACCTCACATGGCCTTCCTGAAAACACTAGAGGGATAAATGTATCACCAAACACCATCATACTAGGTGACTTCAATTACCCTAATATAGACTGGGAACACTACTCAAGCCCAAACACCCTAGCCCAAAAGTTCCTGGAATTCATAAACTCAAATGCCATGGAACAACTAGTCACCATCCCACAAGAGGAAAAAACATACTTGATCTCATCATCACGAACATGGGAGCACAATGTTCAACACCGAAGTATACCCCTCACTGGTGAGATCAGATCACAAACTAATCTCGCTGGAGGTCCTCATCCCACCCCACCTGAAATAAAAAGACCACAGTAAAGAACTTCTCGAAGCCGACTTCACACTTCTAAAGACTAGTGTGGTCTCCTTTAAGGCCCCGAGCCGACGGAAAACAGTACTCAAGCCGCTGAATCACTTACAAATGCCTTCTACCAGCACCTGCAGGACTGCATGGATAAGGCAATCCCAAGCAAAACAAAGACTCTTTGTACCAAAGGCAAGCGTCCACTCTGGTGGACCCCAGCCATAAACAAACTCTACAACAAAAGTAGGAAGCTACTACAAGATAGAGCAAAATCCTTAAAAGGTAAGACACCCTTGATCACTATAAGTAAAAAACTAAGAGCTCTCATAAAATCATCCAAAGCAAATTTTGAGAGAAAAATAGCTAAAGACTCAAAAGACAATCATAAGGCCTTCTTTAGCTATGTTAGAAACCTGGGAGGAAACTCCCAGATATGCTCAGAACTAGTTCAAAATGATGTGAAGATTACTGATCCTACAGACATTGCCAACATACTGGCTGACAGGTTCAGTGCAAACTTCTCCCCTCCCCAAAGGAGAGATATCTATACCAAGCGATTGCAGCCCCCAAACATCTCCAACGCCCAAGTGAGAACTGCTCTCTCCAAAGCAAAAAACACAGCATCCATGGGACCTGATGGTGTCCCCGGCTGTGTGCTCCACGAACTCAACGAGGAATTAAACCCACAGCTAGGACAGCTGTTTAATCATAGTCTTACCTCTGGATACATACCCAGGGGGTGGCGCACTGCAACTGTGGTCCCACTTCACAAAGGCAGTGCCTCCACCGACCCTGGAAATTACCGGCCCATTAGCTTGACAAGCCTTATCTGCAAAGCCATGGAGAGGATCATAATGGACCTCATAAATAAAGACATAGGGAATTTGCAGACTTTGGATCCATCCCAGTTTGGCTTTGTCAAAGGCAGATCATGCCTTCTAAACTTGGTTGACTTTTTGAAACAGTCACCAAAGCCATTGATGAGGGAAAGGCAGTCCATACAGCCTACCTCGATCTGGCGAAGGCCTTTGATACAATACCCCACTCGGGTATCATTGAAAAACTCATCAGCTTAAATGTTAACCCATACATCACAAGATGGGTTGCAAACTGGCTGAGTGACAGAACCCACAGGGTCAGAGTTGCTGGCGCCATGTCAGACTCAAAGCCTGTCACAAGTGGTGTACCACAGGGCTCAGTCCTGGGCCCACTCTTGTTTGGCATCTACTTTTCCGAAGTACAAGCAAACACAGGAGGGTTATGGCTGACAAAGTTTGCAGATGACTGCAAATTGGGCCATAGTAGAAAACACTTCTGACACAGATATCCTTCAGAAGGGTCTCACAGAAGCGGATAACTGGTGCCAGAGCCATGGCCTAAAGTTAAATGCCAAAAATGCATAGTCATACCCTTCGGGAAAAACAAGGTTACCCCTAGCTACCAAATAGGTGGCAATCCACTGAGTACAGAAGAAGTTATCAGGGACCTGGGGACCCAGGTTGATAGTAGTCTGTCATTCGACACCCATGTAGCTAAAGTAGTTAGGAAGACCTTCTACATTGCCCACCTTATCATGAAGGGATTCTCATCTAGATCAAGGGAGGTCATAGTCTCCTATACTCATCACTCATCAGACCAATGATTGAGTACAATGCCCCATTCGGAATGTATCTGACCCGACACTTGCAGCAGCTGGAGAGGCCACAAAAGTTCCTCACCAAAAGGATAAAGGGTCTCAAACATCTGTCCTATGCTGCCCGACTGAAAGAACTCCAGCTCTATTCAGTCGCACCGCTTGCTCAGAGGTGACCTTTGCCTAACATACAAGGCCATGTCAAACCCAGATTTGATGAATATGCTTCACCTCAAAAATCTAGATCCGTCAGAGCCACAAGGCGGGAGACTTAAACCTTGACACGGCTATTAATAGGGCGTGCTGGAGGATAGATTCATCACCCAAAGACTCCCTATGCTGTGGAATAAAATCCCGGTATATGTGAGGCAGAGCACCTCGCTGGCCTTGTTCAAGAGAAATCTTGACCAATGGATGGGAGATCGCAGATATACCCCAGGGATTACCTCAGTGTCACTGCTCAACAGAGGCACAGCAAAATAATGGGTATAGTTCCCCATACTAAAGGGGTGGCGTAAGCCACAAAACTATGGGCTAGGCTTGTAAATGCCCTCGGGCAGATAGCCTAGTATGAACCTATGAACCTATGAACCTATGTTTACCTTTGCTTATGTTTGCTGGGGATCTTTCTCCTTGGGTATCTACTGAAAATGGGTTGCTTACTATCAATGCAATGCAAATAGCTAATAACCTTTTCTTTTTACAATTATTTTGTATTGTGATTGTAATTTAATATTTGTGTATTGTCACTTTATCTTTACTTGGGGCTTTTCCCCTCAGGACTCCACTGAAAATGGGTTTGTTTTCAAACTTATTTGGACTAACCTGGTTAACAAATGTGAAATATATAAATAAATACATAAATAAATAAATAAATAAATAAATAAAATTAAATGTATAGTCCATGTTGGCAGTAATTATAAAGCTCACAGAAGTATTGGGCCTATTAAGGAGAAATCAAAGATCCTAGCTTGGTCAGCTCAACTTTCTACACTGAGCCAGGTGCTCTGAGTCAAGTGGTAAACAGGAACCTTTCCTCATGCATAGGAATGTAGGAACTTCTCCCATAATGATTTCTGAATGACTGAAATGTTTCTTCTTGTCTTGACTGTATCTATGGAAAGATGTGCATATACTGATGCACCAGCACCATCAATATTAAAGCTTTTCATCTGAGTAGATGCATAGAGAATCATATATTGATCATTACATGTGTAAAATGCTATTATTATCAGCTGAGAAAGAGAATAAAACACTGTGTGATGCTATTCTGTGAAATCAATTTAACTGTAAGGAATGTTTAATCTCATCTACTGAAGCCTTTTGTACCTGGGCTAGAATTTAATCTACTTGTTTTTCCATATCAAACAACAAATCCCATATATCCAATACTGCAGTTATCCAAATGGTTTTACATATGACTCTGAACTCTTGTTTGTTTTTTCTGATCTGACAACTGAGCCTACAAAAATTCAATGACAATAATTTTTAACCCATGCTTTGTCAATCTACCAGGTGATAGAACATCTTTTTATCAAAACACATGCAATGTATCAGTTAGTTGATGCAGATTATTGACAGAATGCTGAACCATCTCCATTTTGTTACATAATGACTGTATTTATGGTCAAGATCAGACTGTTAAAATTATTATTCTATCAGCAGTGTCATCTTATGTGGATGAAGATAAAAGCTGACCATGTGATACTAAGCTGTTTTTACCATATATATATATATATATATATATATATATATATATATATATATATATATATATATATAAACACATGTATAGTCTATATGAAAATATATGACAAGATCACGGAAGGATGAGATGGCTGTATATTTATAATAGCAAAAAATGAAAATATAAGAGCTTGATATAAATACTACCGTATTTAATTCAACTTCTTCAGAAAAATTAATAACAATAGTCATCTCTTGTATTATTTCATTACCCATTGATACGTCCATCACTCACAAAAGAATATGCAAAATAAAAATAAAGGCAAGATGACAGAACCATAGATAGCTCATCTAGAACCCACTGCTCTTCCATGAGCTGGCACCCCTGAACTTAAGTTGTGAAGCAAATAAATAAATAAGTTCACACCTGATCTAGTTCTCTAGCACTTCTTTTTAGCCAGTTTCTTCTGCACCCCTCAGTAATTGTGGGGTAAAAAAAGGACTTTTCTCATTTTAAAAGGAAACAATTACTTCAATTTACAACACATGTGAAACAGTGAAGCAAGTGCTTCAGTTCTTCCAATATAAGCAGTATCTATAGCAGAATTAATTTACCTACTGGCACTCAGAAATGCCAGTACAGCTCTACTGATCAATTGGCATCTGTTGATTGCAACCCCTCAACACATTGCAGTGGGGATGGCTGCCTCTTTTATGCAACCCTTGATACATTTCTGAGTATGTACTTTACACAGAACTCGGCCACTTACTTGGTCTCTATTTTAAATATTTACTGCTAGTCCACTAAAGTTATTTTATTGTTCTAACTCAAGCAGTTGCAATTGCCTTGTAAAAAATGCAGTTAGGTATCTTCAAAAATGCTAGCTAAACCATGAGAATAAAAAAAAAAAAGTCCTTAATTGCTTTAGCATATGGCAGAACAGTCACTATACTAATTATAATGAGAACCATATTTTTTTTTCTTATCAAGCTGCGGTGGTGGTGCTGTGGTAGCGTTGTAACCTCACAGTAAGACGTTGTCCTGTTCGATTCTCAGCTAAAGCGTCTTCTGTGTGGAGACATGCATGAATGTGCATATTTTTGCTGAAGGCTGTGCATAAGGGCTGGCAACTCTGTACATAAAAACCTACTGCCACTCATTAGCGGACCGGAGTTCCGCTGTGGCGACCCCTAACCGGGAAAAGCTGAAAGATACAACAACTCATACATTAATTTTAGTGCTGCATTTAAAACTATTATAATTCTATGTGTCTACAGTACTGCAACATAATATCATTGAATATCTCATTATAGAAGCAAGTGAAGGATCCCATATCACTGCAAAAATTAAAACAATCCCACCAAAAACTACACTAAACAGTTTACAGAC
Organism: Protopterus annectens; assembly: GCF_019279795.1. Lineage (NCBI taxonomy): Eukaryota > Metazoa > Chordata > Ceratodontiformes > Protopteridae > Protopterus > Protopterus annectens. The sequence continues at coordinate 1,993,242,659 of NC_056725.1, forward strand.
CCAGAAATACTATGTGCATCTACAAACCCATATTTTAGTTACTTTTTGTTAACCAGATTAGTCCACTAAGGGAGACATGAGGTGGCTTTCATACTGACTTGGGTAATTTGGACAGGACATTTCCCCAACTCTTTTCTACAACAAATGCCATCAGATCATTTCAATTCACCTGGGCTACTACCAACTCAGGCAGATGGGACCTAAGTTTAAAATCTTATCCAAAGGTCAGCACACTCAGGTGTGCATCCCCCCTCTACCATATGATGCTGCAGTGCAATGTTAGTTTGGGAAATTAATTCAAGTACTTGGTATGGGAATAGAGACCAGAGCCTTCTGATCTTCCAGCACCAAAGGCAAGTGTGCCACTGACATTGGTCAATATAGCCTGAATGGTATGGACAGCCTTATCTGGCTTTCTTCTGTTTACATGTCCTGCATCACCTGGAAAAAAATAAGTATACAACGACTGCAAAGCTGAAATTTTGGTCAGTTGTCATAATCAGAGGATGGAATAGATGCAATTTTAATGAGCATCTTGTATACTTATTTGTACCACTTGTATGACAAGCTATTTATGACGCATCACACGCATGCTGCCTTGCATTGTAGATCACCACCAGTTTGAGGGAAAACATTTGATGCTTCTTGTAGTCAGCCTTTGTTCTGTAATGTTATTTCTTGGAGTTAAAGTGGGTCAATTGACTACTATAAATTGGAATGAGAATATGAATAATAAATAAAAATATACATAACAGTTAGAACGTATGTCCCAGCTAATCTGTTGTGAAGCAGGTCTCTATAAATATTAGTTTCTTTGTTTTGATACCCATTGTTCAGTGTAGCACAAACTGTTGTTCTTAGTCAAAATACTTTAGCTGACATATCTTAAAGTTCATGTACAATCAAGATGGTCTGTACTTAAAAGAAATGCTATTACTGTTGTGCTCACTGTCCATTAGTGTTTTGAGATGAGCTGTCACTTTTGGAAGTGGTGAATGCTGACATTTGATCCTTTGTGATCTCTAAACCTCAGGGGGTATTATGACCTTTGATCTCTAGAGGACCGACATTTCATAAACTCATCTGTTATGCAAATCTCTCTCCTTTATTTGTAGAAGAGATATATAACTAGATGATTTGAATAAACCAGTTTGTATTTGCATCAACTTTACTAATAAATTGAGCAATGGCAGTTTTACTCTTATCCAAAAAAGAATGCAATATGGGCAGCTCATAATGCTAGAGCTGATGAACATAGCAGCAAGCATTTTTACACAGCTATCTCTAGATTACATGGTACACTCACGGCTCTAATATCAATAAAGTCGCAAGACCATTGTCTAAGCACTACATGCCACCATTGAGTTACTTTTTAATTTTTTACTCAACAAAAACCCTAAGGATGTCAGTATGGGGAATGTTAAAAGGATCACTTCATTGATGAAATGAAATTAGTTACTTAATGTCTAATAATATTAAATATACATATGGGGATAAAATCTTTTTGAGTAATTGAGCGTGTAAAATTGATTACAATAATATATTTAGTTTGTGTCCTATCCACTTTATGCACACTCTCCAAACTCATTTGTAATGACTGTACAAAACAGGCATGTATAGTCTTTCAAAGGTTTGGGCAAAGTTCCCCAACCATTAAGCAATAGGTTTAATTACTGCTGTATTAAAATATGGAAATTAGTCTGGAAGCCTAAATTCACAAATATTTATGGCCTGGGTGAGATGTATCCACTTTGTACTAGGTTAAAGGGATAGCATAAGATTTTTAGTAATAAACAATGCCAATTTACTTTTCAAAAATGCAAACTGCACCCAAAAAGCTAACACAAAAATGACAACATTGCCAGAAAAAAAGAATCATACTACAGTTACGTAATATGCAAATAACTATGCTCTGCTCCTTCAAATGTTCAACTTTAGAAAGTTAAATAACACAAATTTTTCTCCTTGGAATAATCCAATCCCAGTTGCTCAAATGTTAGAAAGAACTCATTCTCTTTGCTCTAGCTTATCCACAAAATGGGTACAGTGACAGAAATAAAATCTCTCTGACCATCACCAGCAGAATTAGTAAATCAGACAATAATTCATAGCCTTCACAGACCTGTTTTAAGACTTGACCCACATACATCAATTATGCAGTACATAGAAGTAGCTTAAAGTTAAAGCTTCTCTGCAAAGCCAGATCCTCTCTCTCAGAATTTGGAAAGCTATCAGATCCATGCAGTTTTCTATTAGCTGCTGTACACACCTTCTGGCCATTAGTAACTTACTTCAATGGTACATTCATATAAATCATCTTATACCCTTTAGTAGTTCTGTGAGAAGTTCTAAAGTTTGTCATCCTTTACTAATCCTGTGAGAAAAGTTGAAAGAGATAGGGATGGTGTGTGTTGGGTAATATGTCCAGTGATGAGGCCAAGCATTAATATAGCCCTTCAAACCCTTACCCTTTTGTAGATCAGGCACACAGTGCTATGTAGTCATACTTCTCAGCTGTTCAGATTTTTGCAGAATGTCCAGATTTGTGCCTCATAGTTTTGGTACATGTCTCATAAATTGTGGTTTTCTAGTATATTAGTGGCAAATAATTAAGGACTGAAGTTAGAAAATAATAACACACATTTGAGTTTCAAACTTCATACCCTTCAGAAAATTCATGCTAATGCAAAACCTGTTATTCTATCAACTTTCTAGGTTTGTAAGAGCAATATTTGAAAGTTGGCCCTATTTTTGGGTCTTTGTCCCACCTTTATGTATGCCTTTGTCCAGATTTCTTGCTCGAAGATGTTGAGAGGTATGTATGTAGTCTCCCCCTACTTATGACTATCAATCAGGACCATGTTTATTTTGCATATATTTACATCTTTTTAGGATCTCATTTTTACCCACGTGTCATCATGGGGTTATTTGCATAAATTTTCTGCTGTATATTTCGGTTTCCAGCATTATAGTTCAACCTCGGACTATGAACCACTACCAGCCTATACCAACCTGTACATGGCCTATTCCTGCTCAAGTGTGTATTGCATCCTATGGAGCTTGTCTACACATCCTGGTGCTTGTTGTAGGTATTAGTAAATCTGTATCCATTCTTACTGTTTCTTTGCTATGTGTTACACTGTCATAAATGTACAAGTACTACCTGGGATCACTGATACTGAATTGCTGAATGTGTACCTTTCACTGATCCTGTTACTCATTCATATAGAAAGACTGTTACCACACTTTTCAAGCCTGCTAAATGGTGCTGACAAAATCCATATTCTTTAGCTGTATAACAGTTCATTTATTATGTCTTTTGCCTATGTTGATACAAGTGCAAGCTTCCTACTTTTCCACTCAGCAGTTTCTTTAGTTTTATCAGTTTTTTTTCAGGGTGCAGTAGCTAACTTGCATGAGGTGATAATAGCAGTGTCCTAGAACGTCCTCTTTCACAAAGCTATTTATCTCAGTAATCTTCTCACAGTCTATCCCTTTATTGCCTTTTAACTGCAGTTGCTATGGAGGCAAACTGAATAGGTACCATTTGTTTATTCCTCCATATCAGTATTTACATCTTCAGAACTGCATCTATTTTACAAAACTGTTATTTTTTCTGTAAAAAATAGATTTTTGATTGCAAAACAACATCTATGTCTTTTGCCTTGTACTATCTTTCTTTCCCCCCAGTTAATGATATTTACCCTTTATTCTAACTTTTTTGTTCCCTATGATGAGTTCCTTTTCCTTCAGGGCAGTATTCTGATGTACACTTTCTGTTGTTTTGGAGCCAGTCAGTTTGTGTGTCGTCTTGAGCTACAGTGCTACTCGTGCACTACTGTGTTTAACTACCATGCTTCACCAGCACGTTGCTCATGCTACAGTGCTACTTGTGCACTGCAGTTTTTCACTAGCATGCTGCACCAGCACGTTGCTCATGCTACACTGGTCCGCACATGTGCAGACCAATTGGCTTCATGAGTCAGAAATGTTGCATAACAGGAGTCGCATCTTTGACCTTTCATCAGTACTTACATATTTACACTTCTCCTCTCCCATAGGGTCTCCACTTCATTTTGGTTGCTTTGTTGCCACTATAGTCCTGTATTTTCTTTAGTCTTTTCTAACAAGGGTTTCATTGCTGTATAGTTGTTTATGCCATCCCTTGATCCTTGTAGCTACAATGACACTGCACAGGTATTAGTTTAGAGTCAAGTTATTGATATTTTTAACATACCTTATTTAATCAGATATATTCTTGTTAAACATTTGGTCTATGCCTCTGTACAGCTGTTTAATTTATGTTGACATACTTTGCTAGAACGTCTGCTACTGTCATAAAAGTACTCATCCATAGATGTATATATATAGATTGCATCTACTACTTCCTCTGCCTACTATATAGTACTAACTACATTCTTTGTACCGGCTTTTAGAGGCGGTCATTTATGATTATGTTTACTCCTTCTTTGGAACCCCTTCTCTAGTTTAAATTTCCAAAGAAATGTGACACACTTTCTTCTTTCTGAAAGGAGTTAAAACAACTGGATGTGTAACCACAAATTCACCCCTTCTTCATCTGCTTTCCATCCCATCAGCAATCAGTCTAACCACATTTACTTATATATCTGTCTTAACACCACCCCTTTTTACAACATATACAGCATACACTGAACTACAACATTTTATCTTACAAAACTCTTATCATTTAAATGTGCATAGGTTTCTCTATGTACATCACCAATGCTGCAATTCTTCTTCATTATTACAGATAGTAGTTTGTAACCTTGCAGTACAATAATAAAGGAATTTTAGCAAAGTATGACTCCATAATTTAGTATCTTACCTTCTAAACTAAAGATCATATTTCACACAGCTTGTACCATATAGACATTAATCTCGTCATTAGCACTATATAGACTAATGCTGCCTCTACACTATTCACCATAGGTCAATGCTAAATACTCCCTTTTATAGTTGACAGCCATACATCATTTGCAGTATGATGGAAACCTTTGTGCTACTATTAATAATGTTATTGAATATTTATCCCTCTCAAACTCTTCAGCATTAACACAGTAATTGCATTAAACTTTCAGAGCACCACTTCTCCCTATTTTAAGTACACATTACTATAAATATTTGTGAAAATTATGCTCATAAGCATACACTGGACTACACAAAAGTTGCTAGTGATAAGAGTATGCATCCTGTCCAACCTGTACCTTAGAACTGCACAACATTGGACCACCTCACAACTTCAGTGCCTCAACAAACCTGACATTTGCTTGCAGTTGCCCTACTTTTCTTTCTTAATTAGCTAACGGCACTTCACTTAATTCCGCTAAAATTGACATAGCACATATCAACCTCAATAGCATTTCTAATGGATGTAAAAACCTTGAGGAATAAATATTACAATGCAACACCTCAGTCTTAGTGATAACTGAGACGTGGCTCAAAAAAGAATTGTGTCCTTTGCAGTATATTGAGCAATTGTATACTATGATCTTTGACAATAGACTTGGACATTGTACAACAGGCGACATATTTTAATGAGCATTAATAACTATGCCATTCAAAGAACTTTATTTTTAAGAAATAATTCCCATCTGGGCTTAACCTAAATGGTTATTCAGCTAAATAACTATAAGCAATTATTTTAAAATTTGTACTGTTCTGTATACCTCTCTCGTGCAACTATTCAGACAGATTCGAATGCACAAACATTCCAATCACAAGAGTAAGGATTAAAATAATAGACGACATTGGTGACCTAAATATTAACTGGTTAGGACCTTCAAAATCACAACTAAATGAAATACTTTAAGAACTAAGAAAAAACAATTAACCTTTTTACAAGAACTTGCATATAAACAAACTCAGCTTTTTTACTAGCTTTACTTATTATAAACTTTCTTAATAAATTATTGAACATAGTTGTATTGCCTAGTGCTCTAAATGACTGTTACCCCATTAGGTCCTGCTAGTCATTTGAAACCTCAAAATACCTCCAATCTTAAAACACCTTTCTTTAGTCCGTGAAACATAGGAATTAAGTTTTCTTTTGGAACCGGACAACATTAATAAGGAACAAATATATATATATATATATATATATATATATATATATATATATATATATATATATATATAGATAATACATCCATTTATCTATCCATCCATCCATCCATCCATCCACATCTTTTTCTCATTTTTAACAATGGGGTCAGGGTGTCTCTTGGCAATCACCCAAGGCCAGGGTTTACACTGCTGGGTGGCTAGCCCTAATAACCTCATAAAAATCTCTGGCAACATTCTGCAATATACTTCAGCTAATGAAATATAGGCTATTTCCCCTTAGACTATGTAATTTAAATGAAAATTCTTGCCCTTGGATCACAAAAGTTCTAAACAAAGCCAAAAAATAAAGGGGAACAAGGTCCAAAATCAGGGATAGATTTTAAAAATTGCTCTTATAAACTTTAAAAGTTGAGAGAAGAACAGGATTTCCATTAGTTTGCATTTTATGAATGATATGGACTCTGAAAATCAAATGACTTTTATTATTTAGTGATGTATCATTCTATGAAGAACAAATAAAACATATCAGATTAAAAGTCTGGACATTTTGTAAAATTCAGGATAACTGAGAGGTATAATATCAGTGTACTAATGGACAAAGACAAAAAATCAAACAAAGAGACTGCACATTTAAAGCTTGAAACCTAACCCAAAAACAGTTAAGAAAAAAGCAGGCATTCAGGAAACAAAAACTGAAACTTATATCTTAACAAATGCAACAAAAGCAATTGCAATACATATAGGATCATAGGAGATTACTAGGCTATTGACCCAGAGGTCATTTTAAGCCTAGCCATTTCAACCAATGTAATACCTTAGAAGTAGTAGTCAATACCTAATAGTGTATTTAGTGATGATTGCCCATGTCCAGGAGGGTTGTGGTTGCTATTCCTGGTAAGAATTTATCGTGCCCCATCCACTCATCCTGGTTCCTCTTGAACAGTGTCATAGAGGTGCTCTGTCTCACATGAATTGGTAGCCTGTTCCAAAGACAAGAAAGTCACTGGGAGATAAATCTGTCCCTCTAGCATGTCCTATTTAAGTCACAGACCATATTTAGGTCCCTTGGAATGGATAGCCCTAGTCCCATTTGATTTATGGATATGCAGCAAGTTCATTAGGATTGGGTTTTGGTTTGCTCTGTAGGTCAGGCCTATGTCTCCCCTAAGAATTCTTTACAATACGGAGTACAGTGACAGGGATTTTAGTCGGCCTGTGTAAGTCACATGCTGGAAGCCCTTGATCTTCTTTGTTAGAAACCTCTGAGGTCTCTCTAATTGCTGCGGGTGCTTAGTATGGTACATACCGAATGGGGCATTAAACTCAATTATGGGCTGGATAAATGTAGATGTATAGGGGGTTATAAATTATTTTGCTCTTGAGGCAATGCTTTTACTAACCAAGTGAGCTATGTGTAGAACTTTCCTTACAATGGTAGAAACATGGTGGTCGAAGTTAAGGTCACGGTCAACCTGTGATCCTAGGTCTCGTGTCACTTCATGAATACTAAGGGTATTGTTATTGATTTGATGGTGTGAAGGGACATTGCCAGTGCTGAAGGGAATTCTGATGCATTTCTTTGCATTCAGTGTGAGACCATGACTAATACAACAGTCGGTCTGTCACACCCTCCTGGGGTATACTGACATCATTTGGGGATTCAGTGATTGCACCTAGTTTGCAGTTGTCTGGAAACTTGGTCAGCCACAACCCTTTAGTTTTGACCTGAACTTCTGAAAAGTATATACCAAACAGTAGGAAGCACAGCACTGACCCCTGTGGCACCCCACTGGTTACAGGTCTGCTGGTTAATATGGATTCACCCACTTTGATAGTGTGTGTCCAGTTTGTGAGCCAGTTAGCAACTCATCTTACAATGAAGATTTCATTCCAACAATCTAAAACATTTAGGAGATCAACTAAGTCATTCTCAAATAACCTGCAAAGTAAAACAAACTACTTCCAAGCCCCTGATGTGACTATACTTAATGACATTGGGAATCTCATCATGAATACACCCCTACTCCCAAAGTGAATGCTCTGGGTCCTGACAACTCTACATGAACGCATACTTCTTTTATTCGAGACATTATCCCCACATTCTGCTGCAACTCACTCTCTCTCTCTCTCTATATATATATATATATATATATATATATATACACAGTATATGCATATGGGTTTATGTCAGATGATTGAGTTTTCAGAAACTTGAACTTCATATGGTTGAGACCATATATTCAACTTTCTGAAAACTCAAATGAAATAAACCAATAAAAATATATACATTTACAGAGGGAAAGCCCCCTGAACCCCACAACTCTGAGATCACACAAGAGTAGGGAAAATTATAAATTCCTCAGTCCCACTGTCATACCTCTCAACTGTCCAGATTTCACAGAATGTCCAAACTTTTGCTTCATATTTTGGTCTGTTCCTCATAAAATTTGTGTTTTTCTGGCAAATCACTGGTAGGATCTGAGGATTAAAGTCACTAAATAATGACATACATTTGAGTTTCAGACTTCATATCCTTCAGAAAATGTATGTTAAAACAAACCTTGTTACTCTAACAACTTTCTAACCTTGTAAGAGCAATATTTAAAATATGTCCCTATTTGTGGGCATTTGCCCCCCCCCCCATTTTGTCAACCTTTGTCCAGATTTCTTGCACTAAGTGGTTGAGAGGTATGCCTACTGTCCTGTGATCTCCATACAGATATGGCGTTCAAGTTTCTGAAAACTCGAACATTAGACATAAACCCATATTTATATATATATATATATATCTATATATATATATATATATATATATATATATACATATATATACATATATATTCATATCCATGTGCATATATATATATATATATATATATATATATAGATATAGAGATAGAGAGAGAGATGTGTGTGTGTGTGTGTGTGTGTGTGTGTGTGTGTGTGTGTGTGTGTGTGTGTGTGTGTGTGTGTGTGTGTGTGTGTGTGTGTGTGTATATACCTATCTAGCTATCTAGCGATCTATAGACAGATAGATATACATATAGTATGTCTGAAATAAAACCAGAGGTAGGTTTTCATAAAAAATCAAACAGATCACTTGCCTTTCCCAATTAATTTCTATTAACTATATGCAATATTGCAATATTTACAATACCCTGAACCAAGGTTTGCAGGCCATATAGGTATCTCCACTGCATAAGTGCAGTCCCATACAACCCTTACACATATCAATCAGTAGACCTGGCATGGTTTCTTCTCAGATGCATTCATGAGAAACTTCAGTTTGGCTATTGAACTCCACCGGTCTTAGATCTTTGCTCTACTTTAACCCATACTGAACCTCATATTGAGGAGCTCAGATCTTGGTTTGCTGCTTCTAGGCCACTTAATTTCATGCATACAAGAATATGCAAGTCAGTTATCATTAATTTGCTCAAACAGTCATTACTGTGAGATTTTACCAGGATACGCTTCAGCAATATATTTAATGGTATACATCCAACTTTCATGCACAAGATGTTACTGCTATCCCACCTTCATGCAAAAAAGAAGGTTGGCTTTGGACTTACAGTGATGGGTTGTTGAGCACTGACAATTCATTGCCATTATATTTCCTACTCAGGACCTGTTGGTTACTGAGTATCTGGAGATCTGGCGGGATAGTGCCCAGTGGCACAACTTTGCATTGCTACCTGTCTATTTTCACAACCATTGTAATGGGACAAGATCATTCACCCAGTTTAAATGCCTACTTAATAAGTAGCATTTTCAGGCATAGAAGACCTGCTTCATTGCTAAACATTTTCTCCATATATCTGAATATCTTTTTTCAACAGACATCAATCACACATATCCAAATGATGCCACTTCCTGTCACCATTTAAAGTTATAGAGTGTCTTATTCCTAGAAAAACTTTAAAATGTATGAGATACTAAACTAAATTAAAACATGTTGTTACTTATTTATGACTAATACATATAATGAAATTATCCCACACAGTATTCACAATTATGATATAATATTTATTAATTGTATTTTGATGTTACGATCTTATAGATTATGAATACAGTCTGGTTTTTAAAGTTTATTTACCCTGAGTCTCCATGATCAATTGTGAATTAATATTAATTTTCTACTTACATAGCACAAAGCATGCTCCTCACTTTGAATATCTTGGAAAAAATTGCACTCAAACTTTCCTTGGGTGCATCCATGTTGTTGTTTGTCTTTTGGCTTTTCCCCGGTAAGGGGGTCGCAGCAGCGGAACTCCGGTTTGCTAATGATTGGCAGTAGATTTTTATGAAATGCCGAGGTGCCAGCTCGACGCTCAACCTTCAATGAAGGCACACCCATTTACACACACATGTCTTTCAAACGCTACCCATGGGCATGCAGACTCCACGCAGAAGACACTCCCAAGCCCAGCCAAGAATCAAACTGGAGAACCTCTTGCTTTGAGGTAACAACGCTACCGCTCTACCACCGCAGCGGGTGCATTCATATATACAGTAAATTGCTTAGTAAAATCAAGAATAAATAGCATGGGATAAGAAGATAAAATCCTTTTCACCACATTAAGTGCTCTGTTTTCTACAAGTGTGTTGAATGGGGCTGTTTTCTGGGCACCAGGCACAAACCCTGTGGATAGGCTGTGCTGAACAGTTGAAGCAGAGAGTCAGATAATGTATATTTGGAACTTAAGAGAATGCAGTTTACTATGTTGTGTGATTCCATGGAAGTTTAATTTTAGTCTGTGACAGGGTTTTAAGACTTTTCACTGAATTTTCAGGGATGTTGAGACAACAACATGGTTAGGTGGGACAATGTTAGCACTAGATATGCATGCTAAATATATTGGCTATATCCATGGAACTGGAATATGCCATATCGTTAACACTGAGCTTGGTGCACTGTTAGACATTATTTCCTAATTTCCTAGCATAACGTAAGAAATATTTTTAATATTCTTTGGTATCTGTGTTAGCCTTTAGCTTGTACTCTGCTTTACATTTCCTAAAAACCCTCTTATGTTGCTTGGTCCTAAGATAAGGAGATGGCGATTTCTTATTTTCCTTCTTTTGCTGCATACTTTATTAATACAGGAGTGTCACTAGAAATGCTTAGTCTTGAATTTTCTAGAATATTTAGGCTGGATAGTACTGAGTTTTCTAATCAGTTGTTTAGGTGGTGGTAAAAGTTGTATGCAAATGTAATAACCCTCTCCTTTTTTTCCACTTCCATGGGATTATTGGAAATTTTATATAAATCATCTACAAGCTGAAATAGGTTTGCCTTGGTGAAGTCCCTAAAGATGGTCTTATATGGTAGTGGGATGGTGCCACTATGCCTTACAGAGAGGATCACTGCCTTGCGATTAGATTTAACTAGTAATGAAGAGGTACATTGTGGAGTCACGCTGTGGCTAGGCTGGTAATACGTTCACAGATACTTGCTAGCCTATTGATCCATGAAGATCTTTAAAAACTTAGCCATGCAGTCAAATGACAATTTGACCCTTGTAATTTAAGTATGAATAATCCAGAGCTAGGTAGAACATTTACATGTTACTCCATCATTAAGGGGCAAGTGTGCTGAACCAGGGGTGAATTTGTGGCTTTCCATCCATTCTCCAAATTGTTTGAATACAGTGAGAGAAGACTTTGCTTTATGTGGAGAGAGACAATTCTAAAGAAGTGGTATTCTGTTTGATATATATCTATCCCTCCAGCCTGTCATGTTTATGCTGTAGAAGAGATTACGATCTCTTGGGTGGGTATTTATGCCATCATTGTACTCGGGGATGTGCAGTACATCTGACAGACAGGGTCTGTTGAGGCTCCATACTGAGTGGTAGAGATCTTCTTCAGTAGCCTTTATGATACCAAGAAGAGGGGTAAGGCTTTGAGAAGGGCAGTGTATGTCTCTCTGCATGTCCACCTGTATGCTGCATTCACTCCCACATGGGAAACTATGATATTATACTCACATTTTTCTTGTTAAATGTCTATTAAGGTCCTAGTAACATCATGGACCTTAACATCAGACAAACAGCTTGTAGTCACCATATTCTAGTCCAGTCAGATGGCTGTTGGAGTCTATACATCTAATTGTAAAGTTATGTATGACAAAACCATTTCCATATACATAAGTAGACTTATTAGGTTCCCTATCAGAAGCCTGAAACACTATAAGGCTGAAAATCAAAATCCTGAAAACTAAAGCCTGAAAATTCAAAATCCCGAAAGCCCAAAATCCTGAAACTCAAAATCCTGAAAACACAAAATGGATATACTGACGTCATTGTGGCTTTGCTATTGTTAGCCCTGTGGTGTTAGGTCATGCGTTGGGTTCAGGTAAGTGTGCGGTTGGTTTTATGTTAGGGTTAGGGGCAGTTTAAGTGAGTTAGGGTTAGGGCGTGGGTCAGGTGAGTGTGCGATAGTGATGGACCTTAGGGTTAGGGTTAGGGTCAGGGTCAGTTGGTAGATATTAGTGTCTTTATAGTGACATATTAGCATTATTTGTGTTTTCAGGATTTTGAGTTTCAAGATTTTGGGTTTTCGGGATTTTGAATTTTCAGGCTTTAGTTTTCAGGATTTTGATTTTCAGGCTTATAGTGTTTCAGGCTTCTGATAGGGAACCACTTATTCATAGGTTCATAGGTTCATAGGTTCATAGGTAAGTACTAAGCTATCTGCCCAAGGGCATTTATAAGCCTAGCCAGAATGTGTAAGCTTTCACCACCCCTTAGATTAGTTCCCTGTGCCCCTGTCCAGCAGAGCCATTAGTTCCCTGCGCCACTGTCCAGCAGAGCCACTGCAGTGATCCCCGGGGTAAATTTTCTGTTTCCCAACCACCCATCAAGGTTTCTCTTGAAGAGTGTTAGTGAGGGGCTCTGCCTGATATATATTGGAATCCTGTTCCAAAGCATGGGGAGTTTCTGGGACAATAATCTATCCCTCCAGCATGTCCTATTTATCGTAGTGGTGAGGTTTATATCTCTGGATCATGTGGCTCTCTGGGATTTGTTTTTTTTTTAGGTGGAACATGTCCATCAATTCTGGGTTGGACATGGCCTTGTATGTCAGGCAGAGATCACCTCTGAGTAAGCGGTATGCAACCGAGTACAGCTGCAGTTTCTTGAGTCAGGCTGCAAAGGGCATCTGTTTGAGGCCAGTAATCCTCTTGGTGAGGTACTTTTGTGGTCTTTCCAGCTGTTGCAGGTGTCTTGTAAGGTACATCCCAAATGGGGCGTTGTATTCTATGATGGGTCTCATGAGTGATGAGTAGAGAGGCACAATAACCTCCTTTGTTCTGGATGCCAACCCTTTTGTGATTAGGTGGGCCACATAGAAGGATTTTCTAACCACCTTGGCAATATGATTATCAAAGGAGAGATTACTATCTACTTGGGTCCCCAGATCTCTTATTACATTTTCTGTATTTAGGGGACTACCACCTATGTGGTAGTTCGTGGGTACATTGTTTTTTCCAAAAGGGATGACTATGCACTTTTTGGCATTTAGTTTGAGGCCATGATTTTTACAGCAGGTATCCATCTCAGTGAGACCCTTCTGGAGGGTGTCTGTATCAGCCGGGGAATCAGTAATGGCCACTAGTTTGCAGTCGTCTGCAAACTTGGTCAACCATAGTCCTCATATGCTTGCCTGTACCTCTGAGAAGTATATACTGAACAGGAGGGGTCCTTGGACTGAGCCCTGGGGGATACCACTTGTAAAGGGTTTAGAGTCGGACATAGAGCCTGCAACTCTCACCATGTGGGTTCTGTCCATGAGCCAGTTGGCAAACCATCTCGTGACGTAGGGGTTTATGTTCAAGCTGGTGAGCTTGCCTATAATACTAGAATGGTGAATGGTGTTGAAAGCCTTTGCGAGATCTAGGTAGGCTGTGTGGACCTCCTTTCCCTCGTCTAATGATCTGGTAACTGTCTCAAAGAAGTCCACCAGGTTTAGGAGGCATGATCTGCCCTTAACAAAGCCAAACTGGGTAGGGTCCAAGGTTTGGAGGTTCCCAATGTCTCTGTTAATGAGTTCCATGATGGTGCGCTCCATAGCCTTGCAGACCAGGCTAGTCAGGCTTATAGGGCGATAGTTCTGGGGTCCGTTGTGGCTCCACCTTTTTGGAGTGGGATAACTGTTGCTGTGCACCATTCTGTGAGTATGTAGCCTGTAGAGAGGCTAAGTTTGAACAGTGTGTTTAGGTGAGGGTTAAGTTAATTTTGGAGCTCTTGTAAGGCACAGCCTGGGACGCCGTCCGGTCCCATTGAAGCTGCATTTTTGGCTTTGGATAGGGCTGTTTTAACCTGTGTGTCGGTGACTGGTGGGGCCCTATATTCTTCTGGTATGGTTATCGGCCCTTTAGAGGGTGAGAGGGGGGTGAAGTTTGCACTAAACCTGTCTGCCAGAATGTTGGCAATATCAGTCAGTTCAGTGTATTTTGTGCCATTCTGCACTAACTCAGAGCAGATCTGAGAGTTTCCACTTAGGTTCTTAACATAGCTAAAGAATGCTTTGTGGTTATCTTTGGAGTCATTGGCAATTTTTCTTTTGAAACTAGCCTTGGATGATTTAATGAAGGATCATAGTTTCTTGCTGATACTGATCAGGGATGTCTTTCCTTCTTGGCATTTTACTCTTTTCTGTACTAGTTTCCTCCTTCTGTTGTATAGCTTGTTTATGGCAGGGGTCCACCAGACTGGTTTCCTTTTCTTGGAGGAGTGATTCTTGGTTTTACTTGGGAAAGCATGATCCTTGCATTCCTGCAGATGCTCATAGAGTGCCTTTGTAAAGGTTTCAGCAGCTTGGACAGCATTGTCCTTTAGCATTGGGGCTGTGAACCTTTCCACCTCAGTCTTAAGTAACATGAAGTTTGTTTTTGAAAGGTTTTTCATGGTGGTTTCCTTGATTGGGGGTGGGGGCGGAATGTGGATATCCAGAGTGATTAGTCTATGGTCTGATCTAACCAGCGAGGGGGTTGACCTCCGGTGTGGAACACCAGTCGCCCATGTTGGTGATGACCAGGTCCAATATGTTGTTCCCTCTGGAGGGGGTGTTGACTAGTTGATCTAGGGCATTCAAGTTTATAAATTCTAGGAAGTGTTGGACAAGGGAGTTAGTACTTGAGTAGTTCTCCCAGTTTATATTTGGGTAATTGAAATCACCCAGTATTAGGGTGTTTGGTAGGACCTTCATATTTCCCAGTGTCTCCAAAAATGCAGAATGGGGGTCCTGGGTCATGGTGGGTGATCTGTAGCAAGCTACAATTTGGACTGCAGTTTTGCCCATTGTTAGTTGCACCTGTATGATCTCTGATGCATTGTGCTGTGCCACTAACCTGGAGGTGTGAGTATCCTTGATGAATATGGATACACCCCCACCTTTTGTGTTTCGGTCCTGGTTCTGTGGCTGAAATGAATGGTATGAGCTCTAGCCTAGTAGTGCTGGGGTGCTCTCAGGAGCCTTAAACCAGGTTTCTGTTACTGCACAGATGTCAATGTTCTACATACTGAGGAGTGCCTCAAGTGTGTGCATTTTGAGGTTTAGACTTCTGGCTTTGAGTAGCATTACCCTCAGTATTTGGTTACTTGTGCTATTTATGGTAGTGGGTTTGTCTTTTGAGCCTTGCCTAAAAAGGCACTATGGGGGTGGCAAGAGCCTTGGCCAGTATGTGTGTGTGTGTGTGTGTGTGTGTGTGTGTGTGTGTGTGTGTGTGTGTGTGTGTGTGTGTGTGTGTGTGTGTGTGTGTGTGTGTGTGTGTGTGTGTCTGGTTTCCCCTTCACAAGCTCGAGTTACTGAAAGCTCAAAATTCATAAGCCCGAGCCCAGCATCTCAAGTTTCGGTAACTCGAAATTGTGAAGGGGAGACAAGCAAAGAAAAGGAAGTTTACTTACAGATATGCAGGGGGCCGAGTCCCCCTGCACTCTCCCTGCTTAAATATACCAGCTCCATTACCGCACTATAGCAGAGGAACGGAAATTCTCCCATTGTGCGCTTCTGTATATAAAATGGAATGGGAGATTTCCTCATTCCCATTGTAGTGCGATCTCAGAGTTGTTATATTTAAGTAGGGGGGGGGGTGTGGTGAGTGCAGGGGGGATTGCCCCCTGCAAAAACATTGTAAAGACATTTTTGAATGTATTTTACGTCTGCTTTAGAATTTTGAGTTGCTGAAAACTCGAGATTCTGGGCTTGAGCTTATGAATTTCGAGCTTTCAGCAATTTGAGATTCTAAAGGGGAACTATATATATATATATATATATATATATATATATATATATATATATATATATATATATATATATATATATATATATATATATATATATATATATATATATATATATATATATATATATATGGCTCCCCTTCACAAAGTCGAATGGCCACAATCTCGAAATACATATGGTCGAGACCATATGCTCGAAATTGTGGGAGCTCGACTGTGTGAATAGGGAATGGCATACAGTGCAGAATGGGAGATTTCCATTTCTGCGCTGTAGTGCGATCACAGAGTTGGAATAAATAAGTAGCGGGGGGTGTGGGGGGTGCAGGGGGGCATGCCCCCCTGCAGAAACACTTTTTTGTGTTATGTTCTTTTTTTTGTAGTTCCCTTTCATGAAGTCGAGCTTCAGAAATTCAAGCATATGGTGTCGGCCATATGCATTTCGAGTTTCTGAATGTTCGACTTTGTGAAGTGGAACCATATATATATATATATATATATATATATATATATATATATATATATATATATATATATATATCTTGATAGATAGTTATAGTCAGATATTAAACACATGTTTCTAAATGCATACACATATCTATAGCAAGTTATTTGGAACATCCAGTGATTTTCCAGTTAGTCAGGAATTTGCCAGTTATGTATAGATATAGATATAGATATAGATATAGATATAGATATAGATATAGATACATGGATTTACCATATTTTGCTGAAATGCCAACACATCGAATTATCGAATATCACTTCACTGATGCTCACAATATCAGAGCCACACTTTGACTCCCAGGACTTTCCCAGGGTAAGTAACCATTTACCTAAAAAATGAAAAAAACCTAAACTGCACCATTCCTAACCCACCCAGGTGGGCGGCTTCACCCCCACTCCCCAACTAAATATACCAACTCCAGGATTGTACTATGGTTAGAAAAAGGGCAAAACTGAACACCCCATACATCCAGTTACTTAGGAAAGGGAAAGTATTCATAGTTCCTGTGGATCGATGAAGTGCAGCTTCAATATTGTGAGTGTCAATGAAGTAGCATTCATTGATTTGGCATTTCGACATAATCAGGTAGACTCAGGTGTAGATATAGATAGTGATATATATATAGGTGTAGGGCACTGGCTCGACTCCATGGCTACAGTGACATCTGTTTGGTTGACACATTTGATTCATGCCCACAGATGGTCAACAGGTATGCAAGACTGACAATTCATGGATATGGGAATTTTCCCTTTCCCCAGGGATTGTGCAATCTTGGAGTTTGTATATGCAATTAGCAAGTGATATGGGAGCAAAAGGGGGCTTTTTCCTTATGTAAAAACATGTGTAGTTGGTTTGCTCCACTCTGGGGTAATCACTGAAGCATGCACAGAAGATGTCGGCATTTGTCAGGATTCTGTGTGTCAGTGTAGGTGCGCTTTTGACTTAGTGCCCTACATTCATTTATTGTAAGTGAACCACAGAAAACCATGGAAAGTTAAAATCCTAAATTTTCAAATAAGTGGTAGCCATACATCTCAACCTGTTAACATAAGAATTATGGACAAAACCAAAAATAATGGGGAGGGGGGGCAAAGGCTCAGAATCAGAGACAGATTTTAGCTATGCTCTTATAAACTTAGAAAGTTGATAAAATAGTAGGTTTTGCATTTTACATTCATTTTCTGGTGGATCTAATGTCTGAAACTCAAATGTCTATTATAATTTAACAACTTCAATACTCAATGATTTGGCAGAAAACCACAAATGTTATGAGGAATAAACCAAACATATGAGGCAAGCGTCTGGAGATTCTGTGGAAGTTTTATACAGTTGAGGTGTGAGCAGTATTATTGCCTTACTTATGCATTTTTAAGCACAGAAATCTGTATTGTAAGAATTAGAGTTACATAATCAGAACTAATTCATTTTGCAGTCTTAATTCTAAGGTCATGCCTGAGCACATAAAGCAGCATCAGTAAATCACAATGGTAAACAATTAAAAATTCTGAAGTGCTTTTTAAAGTTGTTCCAGAAAGCAAATGTAAATGTCACAAATGAATGCAGTAGGATTTGTATTTTGTGTTTCCTTTGACATGTGAGAATCATTCTGTGAAAACAGAGATGTACAGTTACATTTCAGAATGGCAGGGTGGGTTATGTCAATGAGTTGCAGAAATGATGTTCTATGTTTCAAAAACATGCATCTGGAGCATTTCTCCTCAGGCCTCCATTGAAAATTGGCTTTGTTCTAAATCTTTCCCAGTAAACAAATGTTAAATAAATAAATATAGAATGTAGTTCCACTGGCTAGCTGTGAATGTTTGGTAGAGGTAGTTAAAAACAACAAAGTTCCACGATGAACAGTATGAAATTATACATGATTCATGAGACTTCTGAGCTTTCAACCTGAATAGGTGATTTGATATTACTCTGCTAAATCTCACGTTATTTAATTGTTTGTTCCACACTGTCTGTCGATCACCAGCTCCCTGAGATCTATTGGAGTATTTGTTCTTTTTAGGGGGAAGTTATTATTAATTCTAGTTCTATTTATTCCTTCAGAGGCAACGGCCTAATAATACAGAACCATAATTTAGGCACCCATCAGGCCTTTTTGTCTTTCTTTCTGCTATGGTCCTTTCACCACCACTGGAGGTTGAATTGAACACAAGTCACTGTAGAAGCTCTACCTCTGCCTTTCCCCAGTGAATGTGTGCTTCCATACACAGACTGCAGAGGGCTACCATCACTGACTTGGCTGGACCAAGTTCACTTGCCTGGTCTACAGCCCTATTTGTCGCCTGCAAACCTCTGTCTGCATGGTGGTGAATGGCTAACTATAACCCCAAAGGAACATGAGAAGACATGTCAGATGAATAACACAGCAAAGAAGATATCACAGAAAGCCACTTTAAGCAAACAATTACTGTTGCCTTTCTCCACTGCTGAGAAACCATATAGTTGGCATATCTAACCTAAGGGGAAGTGATGATCTTCTCCCCAAAGAGGAGGGGGTTGCCACCCTGTAGAAAAGCTTGTTGTGTTTTTTGATGAAAGTGGCTTTCAGCAATAGACTTTTGCAGTGTTATCTTTCAGATAAATAATTTTCAGTGCGTAATCATGAATCCAACCACAAATCCCCCCCCCCCCCCCACAGTGATGGGTGGGACAGTATCAGCTACTCACTCCCACCCCCACCTGGTTCTTCTAGTCTCCAAGCCATTAGTCAAATTTGGGTCATCTGGGTCATAGTTAAGTCATCCATGTATGCCAGACAGTTGTGTGCCAGTTATGTTTCCCTTTATATTTTGTAACGTGCCTTCCTATAGTTCATACATACACAGCTACACACTGACGTGCTCACACACACACACACACACACACACACACACACACACACACACACACACACACACACACACACACACACACACACACACACACACACACACACACACACACACACACACACACACACACACACACACAGACTCACTAGAAAGCATACTCATTTCATTGGATTTACACAGCTTACATAGTGAAATAATTAAATGAATTAAAAAAAAAAAAAAAAAGTAGAATAGAATGTAACCGAAATGATCTTAATGTGACTTTGTGTCAAACTGTAATCTTGTACACAAAGGAGCTGTTTACTTCCTTAAATCACATCACTGACTGTCTTACTTTTTATTCCTTATTTAATACAGAGAACGTGACAGTATGTACCGCTTAACTTTGGAGTACAATATGAAGTATGAACATGTTACTTCAAACACAAAGAAGGGAAGGAATGAACTGCTTTTGATTTGTATCCTGCTTTATATCTCTAAATCTTGTTTATTCCAGGAATGACTGTGTACCTCTTGCAAGTCATGAGTCTTTACTTTACTGATCTGTGCATGAAAAACTAATAAACATTATCTGGAATTAATATTTGCTTCTGTTGAAAGCTTGCCAAGAGCTTAGGAGAAGTTTACAGAAGATTTTGTCTATACAGATAGTATACCTGATTTGAAATGCCAGAACTTTGGCTGTCTCATTAATCAAACGGACATGACACAAAAACAGTTGTAGCTAATAAAAACTGTAACCTAATATAAAAAACAGCAAGCTCTTACGAATTTACATATGTAAAGTAAAAAAAAAATAATTTCCAAATGGCTTAAAGCAAAACTGCTAGCAATTATACACAAACTAAACATCAGTAATTCCTTTTTATGACTAATTAACTGTTGCTTGCTCATAAATTGAGACTTGAAGTGAGCAGTGTAACGGTTCCTTGTCAGATATCCTTACTTAAACAATTGTCTTAATTAATTTTAGCATTTCTTAGTCGTTATTTTTGTCTGTAAGATACATATGAAAAAAATTTTTTTAACATACTCCATTCCACGTGTCATTCTCAGCAGCACAAATAAGGAGTTATCTCAAGGAAATTTTATTCCTTCCTTCTACGAGTTAATAAACAGGACAGAGTTAAGGTGCAAAACTGGACCAAAGAAACTTGTTTTATTGCATTATGTTTATTAAAGAAGACTAGTTACATATACAGAGAATATTTTTTCCCCAGAGGAATATGTGATTAAAGGTGAAAGTGGGGTTTTAATCCTTGTAAATTTCAGGGCAGGGTTTGCATGATTATGTGGAAGAGGAGATGGCATTAAAAAAAAATGGGACAATGGTAATGATATTTTTGGAGCTTGTATTCATGTGGTGGTGCTGCGGTAGTGCTGTCACCTCACAGTAAGATGTCCTGTTCGATTCTCAGCTAGAGCGTCTTCTGTGTGGAGAAATGCGTTTATGGGCGCACCTTCGTTGAAGGTTGTGCGTCAGAGCTGGCAACTCAGCACGTAAAAATCTACTGCCAATCATTAGCGGACCGGAGTTCGGCTGTGGCGACCCCTAACTAGGAAAAGCCAAAAGACACAACAACATTCATGTTTATTGAATCACAAAATGCATACTGTTTTATTTTTGTTTGTCCTGTGAGTGATGCATCCTGGAAGGTTTTGCAAGATGCCATATAACGAAAACCTAAAGAACACAGTATTCTGGGTCCAGACGTTCTCTGTCCTGTATATATATATATATAGATATATATATATATATATATATATATATATATATATATATATATATATATATATATATATATATATTTAAATATATATATGTGTGTGTGTGTGTGTGTGTGTGTGTGTGTGTGTGTGTGTGTATATATATATATATATATATATATATATATATATATATATATATATATATATATATATAGATATATATCAATGAATACTGGCTATGTGGTAGCAGCAGCCCATTTCTGATGCAGACCATTCTTTCTAGATTTTGAATGCAATATTAAGTATGTTGGGTGTTGCCCTTAAGATTGCAGACATAACTAAAAATGCCTTATTGTTATTGTTAGCTTTGAAGGCTGTTTTTACCTCAAAATTAGGTTTCAGAGACTTTACTAATTCCCTGTTACACTTGTTTATACTAACGAGGACATATTTTTCTGCTGTGTACAATCTATCTTACTTCTTGACAAGAATTTTTTTTTTGTGTTGTTGTACAACCTGTTAAGACCTGGAGTTTGCCAGGGTGGCTTGTTTTAGCATTTTGAACTGGGCTTATTTTGGTTTGGTACTGCCATCCATTTCTGTGCAATTGTTCATGTGGTCATATAGGGCTCTTGTGTACTCCTCTGCGTAAGCATCTGTGTTTTCTTGGTTTGGGGATGGTTGGAATCTAGCTATGCCATCTTTTAATAGGAGAAGGTTTGCCTTAGAAAAGTTTTTAAAGTTTTTGTGGTTTCGTGGAGGGGGGTCTAATTTTAACTTAATTTCCAGGAAGACCACTTTGTGATCTGATCTTATCAGTGAGGACTTCACACATGGGGTGTGCAGTGCTGTCCCATGTTTTTGAGTACCAGGTCTAGGATATGTTCCCCCTGTGGTAGTGTAGACCAGCTGCTCCAGGGAATTTGAGTTCTCAAAGTCGAGGAATCTTTGGGCCTGTATGTTAGTGGTGGTGTATGTCTCCCCATTTATGGAGGGGGTAGCAAAAATAACCCATGAGTATGGTACAGGGCTGGATGTTGAGTGATTCAAGTATCTCTCGGTATTATATGTGGGTATACAGATTCATGGTGGGGGACCTATAGCTAACAGGAACATGGTAATGAATTTTCCCCATAGTTAGTTGGACATAGAAAAGCTTAAGCATGTCATATTGTTTGACCAGCCTTGAGGCCGTACTGTCTTTTATATAAATAGATACACCTCTGCCACTTACTCTTTCATGTTCAGTTGGTGATTGGAATATATGATAGGTGTTCTAGCAATCAACTGCTGGAGTGCTTTCTGTGGTCTAAACCATGTTTCGGTAACTGCAGAGATGTCATCGTTTTCCAGGGTGAAGAAAGTTTCTAGGGAGTGCAGCTTCTTGTTGAGACTCCTAGCATTGAGCAGTAATAACTAGTTTGTCCTCAGTAGCTTTTGTTATGCTGGGAGGTTTGTCTGTTTGGCAATGTCTAAAAACAGTAAAATACTGGCAGATAATGATTTTGCTAACATTAAAAAGCCTAGAGGTAACAGGTGGAGACAATCTGGGACAGAATAGTCAACCATGTCCTCCCAGGTTGACAAATATTGGACTCCTTTGGAATAACACCAGTACCTAAGGCAACTGTTAAAGTTGATCATTTTCTGTCTCTATTGTGGCATCATCCATGGAGACAATGGAATACTGCTCAGTGTTAGGCTCATACCAGCCTGTGACACATATTTTGAGAATTCAATCATGTCCCTCTTCATATAGGACAGGCAGGTATGTCTCAGGTCATTTATGCCCACATGAACTATGATTGAGTCATACCGGTACTTAGGGGTGAGAGACCTGAGTGCTTGCATGAACTGCAGGATCCTGAGCCCTCACAGGCAACTAACTATAAGCTTTTCTTTATTCAGCCTTGTAAGGGAGACATCAGTGAGTTTCTGAATGGAGTCACCTATGACTAGAATATTGGGTTGTGAAATATTTCGCTTAATGGGCTTGGTAGTTGAAACACATTGAGATGTGGCTTTATTTGTCATGCTGGCAAATGTCTTATTTGTGTGCATATGGAGGTTCTGAGGATTTTGCCTGGAAGACCTTTGAGGCTTGGGTAGGTTACATGTGAGCACTGCACTTTCGCATATGTAGGTCTATGTTTATGGTCTTTAGTGGGTGCAGTGATCAGTGTCTGTGGTTCACTGACAACCTGTTTGTTGCATCTTTTGTCTGTATGTGAGAGTCTGGCCTCCATTGACCATGTGTATGTGCATCACTCATACTGTACATGAGGCAATTGCTACATTACCTCAGGATGCTCTTGTCCACCAAGTTGGAAATAGAGATTGCAGAAAAGTGCTCATCCATGATTGCTGGTATTAATGTACTTGCAAAGGAGAGGAGTGGTGGGTGTTTATAACTGGGTGGGGGGTGCTTACTTGATGCTGTCCAGTGCC
Source organism: Protopterus annectens (assembly GCF_019279795.1). Lineage (NCBI taxonomy): Eukaryota > Metazoa > Chordata > Ceratodontiformes > Protopteridae > Protopterus > Protopterus annectens. The sequence continues at coordinate 1,993,266,502 of NC_056725.1, forward strand.
CAAACCAACTGTTCAATGAGCAGTGATAGTCCTGGAGTCTGAAGATAAGGTAATGTAAACTAAAATATTCTTAACTGGGTGCGTAAGTGCTGCTCAGTGTGCAAACTAATTGCCTGGTGAGTGCTGTGGGACTGGGGGAAAGTTCAGAGGTAGTTTTATTGAGAAATGTCAGCTTTTGGCATATGTATATATACAAGACACTGTAAACCACTACATCATGAAGAACAACTTTGTGCAAACACGAGGCTTAGGAACACTTAGAAAAAAACAAGTTTAGCACTAACTAAGTCAACAGGCCAATCAGATAAGCATGCAGTGAGCTTTGTACTAGTAATTCCCAGCTCAGATGACTGAAATCAGTCCTTTCGTGCCTCAAGAGTGCAGACTGAGATACTCTTAATGTAAAATGACTGGTCTGAAGCACAGATGTTGGGAACAACAAATAGATGCCTGGAACTAACTTAATTCAATTAGATACACTGTAATTACTTTACACTGAGCTAATCGAAGGAAGGACACTGAGCAAACCTGGATCTTTAATATATAACATTAAGTATCCTGTTTTTTTGCTTATTTTTTCGAGTTATTTATAGCACTTTGTCTACTGTATATTTTTCTAGCTAGTTTCACTGTGTGTGAGGTATTAACTGGAAATTGTCACTTTTCTTAAGCATCTGTTGGGTTGTTTGATTCTGATAACTTGTTTGCAGTTAAAAGTTTTCTCTAGAGGCTCCTTTAGCTGTTTAAAACTTTCATTTAAAGGCTCACTGCTGCTTTTCTGCTGTGAGAAACATTTCTGCAGTTTGTTTCCTACCCTCCCTTCCTATTGGTATGCTGTTCTTATAGTTGGTGGCTTTGCAGTTGCCCGCCCCTACTGTAAATTTGATCTGGGACCCTCCTCCCAGTCTAGTGTCATTACCTCATTCTACCTAATACAGGGAGAACATTTGAGAAGGCCAATCAGCTTAGTTTCTGCTCCTTCTTTCTCTCTTTCCACTAAAAAAAAAAAAAAAAAAATTTCTAAGCTTGTTTCCTGCCTTTCCTGTGGGTAGTCTAGTCTGGATACAGATTTGCTGTGTCCTGGACTATATGTGGGCTTATAAGCCCCCAAGCCTTTCTGTGTTGAAGGGAAGCCTTCTAGCTTAATTTTATTTCTTAGAACTAGCCAGATTTTTAGTTTCAGCACTCAAGTCTATTTCTTTGAGCTCAGCACTTGTTCAGAACTTATTGTAAGCACTAAATGAGCTACACATTACTACAGCATTCAACTTTTCGTACTGTCTAGAGGAAAACAGTTTCTAGTACTTAACAAACAAGCACCTATCCAGGCATGTCTAAGGGTCAGTTCCCGGTGTTTTCTCCTGTCTACCTGATGAATCTGGGCATCTTGGGGCAATGCAGCAATTGCCTAATGTACACAGACAACCCATCTCCTCCTACCACCCAACACTACAAACTGTGAGAGATGCACTTATATAGGCAAACTGGAAGCAAAGCTCTCTTCACCTAAGACTGGACTAGACAGTCAAGAGGAGAAGGTAAACACTTGCACCACACCACACTCAGCACATAGTCCCTCAAAACCTACACCACCAAAACACATACATAGAAACACAAAACACACACCTACATTCACGGAGGCTCTCAGTAAAAAACCTGCCCAAACAACAGGGACCTCCAAAGCAGAAACACAAGCAACCTCCACCCCCCAACACAACCCAAATGACACATAGCCCACAAACTCAGTGTGCCACTCAACCACAGCCCATAAGGCATAACAACATACCCAACACTGTAGTCATAGGTGACTCTATAGTCAGGCACACTGATATTCCACTCACCAGGCTAAACAAGGAGAAAGTTACTGTCAGCTGCCTGTCGGGTGCCAGGATCCACCACATAACGCAGGCACTCAGGTCACTCCACAAGTACAAATATGACTCTGTCATTGTCCATGTTGGTGTGAATGACCTGAGATGTAACTCCCTGGACTACATGAAAAGGGACATGGAGGAGCTGTCCGATCTTGTATCCCAGGCAGGTATGACCCTTTCCCTGAGTAGCATCCTGCCATTACCCAGAATGATACCACAGTACAAGGACAAAATGATTTACTTGAACAACTGGCTAAGCTTTTGGTGTCCTTCTAAGGGGATCCAGTATCTGTCTGCCTGGGATGACATGATTGACAAACCACGATGCTTTGCCAGAGATGGTCTGCACCTGTTGCCCCTGGGATTCCAGATGCTGGCTAAGGCTCTAGCCACCTCTATAGTGCCTTTTTTTAGGCAAGGTTCAAATGACAAATTCACCACCATAACAGGTACAAACAAGAAGAATCTGAGGGTATTGCTACTCAATGCTAGAAGTCTAAACCTCAAAATGCACTCTCTCGAGGCACTCCTTAAAATGGAGAACATCGACATCTGTGCAGTGACAGAGACCTGGTTCAAGGTTCCAGAGAGTACCCCTGCATTACCAGGCTATAATTCATACCACACCTTTCGGACACCTAACCTGGACTGAAACACTAAAGACAGAGGTGTGTCCATATTCATTAAGGATATCCACACCTCCAGGCTAGTTGCTCAGCATAATGCATCCGAGATTATCCAAGTGCAACTAACTCTGGGCAAGACCGCATTTCAAATTGTAACTTGCTACAGATCCCCCACCATGCCCCAAGATTCCAACACCTCATTTCTTTATACACTGGAAAATATTAGGGTACAACCTAACACCCTAATAATGGGCGATTTTAACTACCCCACCATTAACTGGGAAAACTACTCATGTACCAACTCTTGTGCTCAACATTTTCTGGAATTCATAAATTCCAATGCCTTGGATCAACTTATCCACATCCCCACCAGGGGCAGCAATATATTAGACCTGGTTATTACCAACATGGGCAACCGGTGCTCTACACCAGAGGTCAATTCCTCGTTGGTCAGATCCGACCATAAACTAATCACCCTAGACATCCACATCCCTCCCCCACCCCCCATTAGGGAAACCACAGTAAAAAAAAATTCTCCAAAGCTAACTTCACTCTTCTTAAAACAGAAGTGGCAAACTTCACAACACCCATGCTGATGGACAATAGAGGTATGACTGCTGAATCCTGCACAAATGCACTTTATAAGCAGTTACACGAGTGCATGGATCATGCAATCCCTAACAGAACCAAGATGCTATCCTCCAAAAACAGAAACCAATCTGGTGGTCCCCTGCCATAAACAAACTCTACAACAGAAGAAAGAAACTGTTGCAAAAAAGAGTAAAATCCCATGATTGGAGAAACTCCCTGGTCAGTCTCAGTAAGAAGCTGAGATCCCTCATAAAATCCTCCAAAGCTAGTTACGAAAACAAAATCACCACTGACTCTAAAAACAATCACAAAGCATTCTATAGCTCTGCCAAGAATCTCAATGGCAACACTCAGATCTGCTCTGAGTTACAGCACAATGGAACTAAATATACAGAACCAACTGATATTGCCAACATCCTGGCAGATAGGTTCAGTGCTATCTTTACCCCCCTGTCATCCCCTAAAGGGCCTATCTCTATACCAGAAGAATGCAAAGTTCCTGTAATCACAGCTACACAGGTTAAAACCACACTATCCAAAGCAAAGAACACAGCATCCATGGGACCTGACAACAACCCAGGCTGTGTTCTACATGAACTACAGAATGAACTGGCACCCCACCTAAGTACCATGTTCAATTATAGCCTCACCTCAGGCTATGTGCCCACTAAATGGCACACAGCGACAGTTATCCCACTCCACAAAGGGGGAGCCACCACGGACCCCGGAAACTACTGCCCCATTAGCCTAATGAGCCTGGTCTGCAAGGCTATGGAACGTATCATCATAGAACTTATAAACAATGACATTGGTAATCTCCAAACTCAGGGCCCCACCCAGTTCAGGTTTGTAAAAGGCAGATCATGTCTGCTAAACCTGACAGACTTATTTGAAGCAGTCACCAAAGCCGTAGATGAGGGTAAGGTGGTTCACACAGCCTGTCTAGATCTTGCCAAGGCTTTTGACACCATTCCCCACTCTGGAATTATAGATAAACTCACTAAACTAGGTATAAATCCCTATGTCACAAGATGGGTTGCCAACTGGCTCACTGACAGAACCCACACTATAAAAGTAGCAGACTCCAAATCCAACTTCAGACCAGTGACAAGTGCAGTAGCACAGGGTTCAGTCCTGGGTCCTCTCCTGTTTGGTATCTACTTCTCTGAAGAACAGGCTAACACAGAAGGTCTTTGGTTAACAAAGTTCACAGATGACTGCAAACTAGGATCCATAATCAAAACTCCAAAAAATGTGGACATCCTACAAAAGGGCCTCGCTGAGACAGATGCCTGGTGTCAAAGCCATGGCCTCAAGCTCAATGCCAAAAAGTGCATTGTCATCCCTTTTGGTAAAAACTCTGTACCCATGAACTACCACATAGGCAGTAGTCTACTTAACACCAAAAGTGTGATGTGACCTTGGGACACAAGTGGACAGTAGTCTCTACTTTGATAATCACATTGCCACAGTAGTCAGGAAATCCTTCTACATGGCATACCTCATCACAAAAGGTTTCTTATCCAGGAAAAAAGAGGTCATTGTTCCCCTCTACTCGTCACTCATTAGACCCATTATAGAGTACAATGTCCCTTTTGGTATGTACCTCACAAGACATCTACAACAACTGGAAAGGCTGCAGAAATACCTCACAAAGAGGATTACTGGCCTCAAACAGATGCCCTACGCAGACCGTCTCAACAAACTGCAGCTTTATTCCATCACATATCGCCTACTCAGAGGCAATCTCTGCCTAATACACAAAGCTATGTCAAACCCAGAGCTTTTAGTCATGCTCCACTTAAAGAAATCCCAATCCCTATGAGCTATACACTCTAAGAACCTAAACCTTGTCACCACAATAAACAGAACATGCTGGAGGGATAGATTCCTGTCCCAGAGACTTCCCATACTCTGGAACAAACTACCTATCTATATCAAACAAAGCTCCTCTTTAGCACTCTTCAAGAAAAATATTGATGATTGGATGGGAGATAGGAAATTCACCCCGGGGATCACTTCTGTGGCTCTGCTCGACAGTAGCACAGGAAAATAATTTTCTTGGGTGGCGAAAGCCAGGGTACCTTTTGGCTAGGCTTATATAGGCCCTAGGGCCAAAAGCCTAGCACCTACCTATGAACCTATGAACAGTGGCCCTGCAGCAGTTAGAAATCAGTCTGAATCTTTAAAAAGAGCAGAAAATCAAATAACACAGTAAACTTTCACAATGGATAAAAATACACAGTGCAAGTGCAAAAAATATACTTAGATTAATTTTCTTAGTCTCAGATGACTTCTGATGCTTGTAAAATCACTCAAAATCATAAAAATCATAGAAAATACAAAGCAATTGGGCCACATGGCCATTTATGTCTTGCCAATAACCAACCTCACACTTTGCCTCACTCTTTCAAGGAGAGAAAAGCTTTACTTACTGTTACTTTTTTATTATGCAATAAAAATTGGACAAACAATGAACTGGTCAATGCCCTTAATACATTTTCTTCAGTTAGCAAAGACTTATTTAAATAGAAAATAAGTAACTATATAATGGTAGCCGGCAGATACCTCTGCTCCTGTCCTCATATACATGGCAGTTAGACTGTCAGAAAGTAAGTGGTCATATTAACAAGGGGAAAAAAAACATTAATCCAGCTAAACAGCACAAAATACATTTTTTTCACGAAGGCCAAACTCTCCCTTCTGAGATTGTGGTGAGCCAGACAGACGAAATGCAATTAAAAATAAATTTTCCATTGTTTCCTTTCTCTCTGATTTGAAAATCTCAGTCCATATGCATACAAAGCAGATACTCAAGCAATCAAGACTCAGATGTATAACATATAAGAACAACTACAAAATAACCAGAAAAGACAAGGGAATAAATGAATGTAAGCAATGGCCTAACTTGGATTTAAAGAAAATCCAAATAGACATAACTGTGTTGAATGACCAGTCAAGTGAACAATAGTCACTTTCTTAATTAGATGCTTATTGGGCACAATCATAATGATTGGTAATATAACAATGCTTACTGAAATTTATTTGTTGGACATAATATACTGTAACTGACTAGGACAGAATGTTCATTAACTAATAGCACATGTAGGTAGAAACAGCATTTTGAAAAATGAGATGATATACTATTTATGTAGCAGTGTATCTGTATATGTGGTCAAGGTAATAAAAATATTCTAATCTGTCAAATGTGCCCCTAAAACTATTATCTAATCTGCCAGATGATTGTTTTTCTGTGCACCTTTTTTAATTATTAATCTAAAGAAAGAAACAGAACAACCAAATTAATGATAGCTCAAGAAATTATAACAAATGAGATGCATACATGAATGCAGTGGTCTGGAAGTGAAATTTAGGTGGCTACAGGACAGATTGTTTCATTCTAGTCAAAGCTGAAACATGACGATGAATCAGAGACATACCTAGAGTTGGGTGAAGGGAGTCGCTTCCCTGGGTATGAGGTGTTAGGGGGTGAGATCATCAGATGCTGAAAAAGCAGTGGTGTAGTTCTGATATTCAAAATGGCATGCCAATACTGTATTTGCAGTCATGGTTGAAGTGCTTAAGTGTTTCACATGTGATATTTTAAGCCTTTTGTAACATTGCTCTCTCCCTTTTTTTTTGATACAGTTTCAGAACAGTGTGGCATTTTAAGCCTTTTGTTATATTGCTCTCTCTCTCTCTCTCTCTCTCTCTCTCTCTCTCTCTCTCTCTGTCACTCTCTTTTTTTAATGGCCTTCAACTTTTTGGGGATATCTTTGACGGGATGGTGTCACATCAGGGTTTTTCACAGAAAATTCTTCTAGGAATTCATTGCTCATTCTATACCAGATTCTGCATTCATGACCAAAACCTTACTGTATTATATACACAGAGCCTGCCTTATGCGTAGGCAAACTAGGCAATTACCTAGGGCATTGTGTTTAAAGAGCTGTAGAGATCCTTTTCCCCATCAATTTATTTATTTATTTATTAATCTAAAAAATAAATAAAGTGGCCCTGCAAAAGGGAACTACACCAATGACACAACGCATGCTATAGTGGTAGAGGGATGGTGCTCCAGTCCACTTAACTTGACATTCATGTCATGTCTACTTTAAATGTTGCAGGGCCATGGGATTAGAGACCTCACAATATTTGAATGTAGGTGCAAGGCACCAGAATAGAGTTGCTGTTTTTTTTTTTTTTTGACATGGGAAAAGAACAAAATCAGGGATATGCTTTCAGACACTAAGGAATGAACCAGTGAGCGCTTTTACTATTTGATAATGCTGTAGTGATCAATCAGATACTTTTGACAATATTTTCTGGCTTTGTGGTTTGTATAATGAAATGCTGACAAGGATGTAAGCATTATTACTGTTCTTTTATTTATTAGTCTTTACAATTACACTGATTGCGATTAACCAGATATATTTTGACATAATTTCTCTGACTTTGTGATGTGTGAGGAGCAATTCCATTGAACTTCTTAAACCAGTGTGGCAACTTGTTTGTTTGGACTGTGGAACAGACCTAATTGTATGGTTAGCCGATGAGAGGAATGATGCAGTGAGATGTTATTACTGTTTTTTTATATTAACATTGGCAGTGATAGACTATGGGCCGGATTCAGGAAGGCTTACACGGAGTTCAAGAGTAGTGTAAGCCTCCGTGTAAGCCTCCCGATTCAGGAACAGCCCAAATCTCCGTGTAAGAGACAGCTAACACGTCTCTTACACGGACTGGCGTGGAATGCTCAATACCTCATTTGCAGCTGAAATATGCAAATGAGGTATCTGAGCGATCCACGGCAGAAACCAGTCCGTGTAACGGACGTGTTAGCAGAAATGTACTCAGCTGACAACTGAGTACATTTCTGCAAAAAACGGAGCTATGTCAGCTCCAAATAAAGGTGCATTTGTCATTAAGCATGCCAATGGCCAAATATGTGGCCATTGGCATGAAAAAGTGTTGCAAAAATGTGTAATATAACTTTTTTTTTTCACGGGATTTCGAGGTTTAACTGCAGCGCAAACCCGCAAACGGGTGCGCTACCTAAAACTGAAAACCGAAGCTTATAAGCCCACAGTTGTGGGATTTATGTATCACATGTAATGTCAATGGAGGGACTTGCAAAAACAATATGGCCTCCGTTTAGTGGTTGTCAAGGGGGGGAAGCTCCGTGTAAGACATGTAACTAGTCATTACTAGGCAATCCTATGTAAATGAGGGTTACAATACTGAATCACACTGCCACATAGGTAATGAGCACTTTCTGAGTAGTGTAAGAGTTAGAGAAGGGAAGGAACAGAGTAAGAGGTAGGTGACATCATGGGGGGGGAGGATAGATTCAAATGTACCAGATTGGAGGGCAATGTAAGGTGAAAGATGACAGACAGACTTCAGGGAGGGAGGTGTGTCCCAACAGAACACTAGGAAAATCAAGAAACTGAAGGCTTACGCTATATCTACACTCAAAGTTTCTTGATATACGCATGCAGCGTGCGCGTGTAAGGCAGGCTCAACATATGGGAGCGTGTTGCAAACCGTTTACAACGGTTTGCGTGAGCGTGCACGTGTTTAAGGCAGTGTGCGCGTGTTTTAACATGAATCAGCCTAGTTCATACCGTGTAAGGATGTGTGCGCGCGTGTAACACCGTGTAGGGATGTGTGCGCGCGTTTAAGTGACTGTGAGCGTGTTTAAGCTGGTGTGCACAATGCTCCCCCTCAGGAAACAGAGAGGAAACAGGAAACAACTAAATTACAGGGAAACTGCCAGAGGATACTGCTGCAGTTAATTGTTTGAAACAATTGGAAGCAGGCAATTATGCAGGCAGACTAGAAGCCCAACCCAGCACTTAAAACACTCCAAAGAGCAGTGCAGGGTGTTTCTCACAAGAGATACTGCAAGAAAGTAAGCTATCAGAATTGAAAACTGAAAAAGCTGAACTCAGAGCAGAAATGCTAGGGGCTGCCATAGCTGTTATAATCAGGCAAACGCGAATTGCTGAGGGTGGTGTCAATGCAGATGCCGACAGACAACCCAGAGTGAGGAGAAGGAGAAGAGTATACAGGCCCAGGGTCACCTACCATGGGTTACATGAGCTGGAGATAGTAGAGCTACAGAGTGGACAGAGACCTTCTGCAGCAGATTGTTGAGCTGTGCAGGCCACATCTCACACACAGAACCAACAGAGGGGAACCCATCCCAGTGGAAACCAAGGTATGTGTTGGCCTAAGAATGCTAGCAACAGGTACCTTCCAGAGACCAACTGGTGATATGATGGGGATATCACAGGCATCAGCCTCCAGGGTACTGCACCAGTTCCTGGATGCCATGTCAGCACATGTCGGTGATCATATATATGTCCCTAATGACCGTGAGGTTGTGGCCAGCAATATGCGTCTCTTCCAGCAAATAGCGGATACCCTGAGGTGCTGGGTGCAATAGACTGCACGTACGCATCAAAGCACCAGCTGGTGAGCGGTGTAGAGTCTACATTAACCGCAAGGGATACCCCTCCATCAACTGCCAGGTTGTGTGTGATGCCCAGGGCATAATAATGAATGTGTGTGCTGGCTGCCCTGGGAGCTACCACGATTCCCACATCTGGCATCTGACGGAGCTGTACCAATCATTTGCCAGTGGGGACTTCCCACACGGACACCTAGTGGGGGATGCAGGTTATGCACTTGAGCCGTGGCTGATGACACCCATCAGAAATGCACACACACCTGAACAGGAACGCCATAATGAGGCACACGCACAAACACGTAATGTCATAGAGCGTGTGTTTGGGCTGCTCAAGTCACGGTTCCGGTGTCTGGACACATCTGGTGGAGCCTTGCAGTACACACCAACTACATGTACCCAAATGGTCATGACATGTGCTATGCTACACAATATGATCCTGCGGAAACAGCTGCAGCAGGACCAGCACAGGGCTGGGCCTAACATCCCCCCACCATTGCCAAGGCCACTACAGGCAGAGGGTGACTCGGAGGAGGAACAACCTGACCTTGTCCCAGTAGGCAGAAGGAGGCATGCCCAGTATGCCCTGGCCTTGGCAAAGAGGCAACGATAGCACATACACTTGGTCAGTAGGAACACTGGGACTGATACCCGCTCTGACTCACTCATATAGTAACAGGGATGCCTAACATGACACAACCTGCTTCCAAACATGTACAGGGAGTGTAGTATGTGCATCCGACAGAGGCAGCCCTGCAGCACCACCTGAGGCATGAATGCCATGTGTTAAGTAATGTAATACCATGTACCATATGCACACCTGAGGACCCGACTAACATCCACCCACACCAATCATAAACCACAAAAACACAAACCTCCCTCATAGGTACCAGCGATAGTAACCTAGATGTAATGCTACCCAATGCCAGAAGTATAAATGCGTGCAGTGTAAACGCACACAGTATAGAGAATGTAGATATCAGTGCTGTAATAGAAAACAGGGTCAAAGCCCACAGCAGCACCCTGACACTACCAGGTCACACCTCTGTCCTAATAGCAGGAACTGCCCCAGGCCTACTCTGGCAATGTGAGTGTCAAACGAAATATTACTGTCAACCTGGGTGCCCAGGACCCTGATAACCTCTTCTGTGCTTAGAGGATTGCCACCTAGATGGGAACTAGGGTAACCCTGTTGTTCCCGAAGGGTATGACTATGCATTGTTTAGCGTTTAACGTAAGGCCATGGCTCTGGCACCAGTTATCTGTGTCTATGAGACCCTTCTGAAGGATGTCTGTGTTAGATGGGTTTCCAATTATGCTTCCCAGTTTGCAGTCATCTTCAAACTTTGTCAGCCATAATCCTCCTGTGTTTGCTCGTACGTCTGAAAAGTAGATGCTGAACAAATGTGAGCCCAGGACTGAGCCCTGTGGGACACCACGTGTGACAGCTCTGGAGTGTGACATGGCACCAGCAACTTTGACCCTGTGTGTTCCGACACTTAGCCAGTTTGCAACCCATGCTGTGATGTATGGGTTCACAATTAAGCTGGTGATGTTTTCAATGATACCTGAGTGGGGTATTGTCGAAAGCCTTTGCCAGGTCAAGGTAGGCTGTGTGGACTGCCTTGCCCACGTCAATGGCCTGGGTGACTGTCCTGAAAAAGTCAACCAAGTTTAAAAGGCATGATCTGCCCTTGACAAAGCCAAACTGGATTGGATCCAATGTCTGCAAGTCCCTATGTCTTCATTTATAATTCCCATTATGATCCTCTCCATAGCGTAGCAGAACAGGCTTGTCAAGCTGATGGGATGGTAGTTTCCGGGGTTGGTGGAGGCACCTCCTTTGTGAAGTGTGTCCACCATTGCCGTATGCCACTCCTTGGGCACATATCCTGAGGTGAGGCTAAGATTAAACAGCTGCCCTAACTGCGGGTGTAATTACTCATTGAGTTCATGGAGCACACAACTGGGGACACCATCTGGTCCCATGGATAAAGTGTTTTCCGCCTTGGATAGAGCAGTTCCCACCCCAGCATTGGAGATGTTTGGGGGGCTACAATCCTCTGGTGTAGATACCCCTCCAGTTGGAGGGAGGGGGGTGAAGAAATCTGCACTGGACCTGTCAGCCAGTATGTTGGCAATGTCTGTAGGTTCAGTGATATTTACACCATTCCGAACTAATTCTGAGCATATCTGGGAGTTCCCTCCCAGGTTTCAAACATAGGTAAAAAAGGCCTCATGATTGTCCCTTGAGTCCTGAGTGGGTTTACTCTCAAAAACCGCCTCGGATGATTGTATGGGGGAACCCAGTGTTGTACTCACAATGAGCAGGGGTGTCCTCCCTTCTACGGATTACGCTCTATCTTGTAGTAGCTCCTTCCTTGTGTTGTAGAGCTTGTTTATGGCTAGGGTCCACCAGACTGGATGCTTGCCTGTGGTACAAAGAGTCTTTGTTTTGTTTGGGATTGCCTGATCCATGCAGTCCTTGAGGTGCTGGTAGAAGGCATGTGTAAGTGATACAGTGGCATGGGTAATGGTGTCGGCTGGCTTGGGGGCCTTGAAAGAGACCACACCAGTCCTTAGAAATGTGAAGTCGGCATTTGAGAAGGTCGTCACTGTTTGTTTTTCTATCTGGGGTGTGGGTGGGATGTGGACTCCCACTGAGATTAGTCCATGATCTGATCTCACCAATGATGGGTATACTTCTGGTGTTGAACAGTGTGACCCCATGTTCGTGATGAGTTCAAGTATGTTGCCTCCACTTGTGGGGACTGGGACCAGTTGTTCCATGGCATTTGAGTGTATGAACTCTTGGAACCTTTGTGTTAGAGTGTTGTGGCTTGATTAGTGATCCCAGTCTATATGTGGATAGTTGGAATCACCCAGTAGGATGGTGTTTGGAGATACATTTATCCCCTTCAGTGTTTGCAGGACAGCTGTGTGAGGTACCTGAATTTGAGAGGGTGGCATGTAACATGCTACAAACTGCAGAGCAGTCTTGCCTATGGTCACTGGCACCTGGATGGTCTCCGATGCATCGTGTGTTGCCACCAACCATGAGGTGAGGGTGTCCTTGATGAATATGGACACCCACCCTCCTTTCTTGGTGTTGTCCGGATTCTGGTGCCGGAACGCATGATATGAGGAACACCCAATAGTGCTGGGGTGCTGTCAGAAGCTGTGAACCAGGTTTCAGGCACAGCACAGACATCAATGTACATACTGAGAAGGGCATAGAGTGTGTGCAGCTTGAGGTTGAGACCTCTGGCATTGAGCAGCATTACCCTTAGTGTCCTTCCTTTACTGTGTTCTAGGGTGGTAGGTGTAGAATCTGAATCTTGCATAAAAAAGGCACAATGGGGGTGGCAAGAGCATCAGCCAACCGAAGCCCAGGGTGACAGGTGCAAGCCGTCCCTTGCAAATCAGCGTGGCCTGTCCAGCATGTCATCCCAGGCAGACAGACATTGGACCCCCTTTGAATGACACCATAGTTTAAGCAAATTATTACAGCTGATCATCTTGTCTCTGTTTATGTGGCATCATACTTGGTGAAGGCAGGATACTGCTCAAGGTCAGGGTCATACCTGCCTGGCCTACATAATCAGAGGGATCCTCTATGTCTCTTACCATGTAGTCCAGGGAGGTACATCTCAGGTCGTTCACACCAGCATGGATAATGACTGGGTCAGACTTGTACTTGCAGTTGAGTGACCTGAGTGCTTGCATTATGTGGTGGATTCCAGTGCCCGATAGGCAGCGTACTGTGACCTCCTCCGTACTTGATCTGGTGAGCGGGACATCAGTGTGTCTGACTATGGAGTCACCTATGACAAGTGTGTCTGGCAGTGTGTTCGGCCTTAAGGGCTGTGACTGTTTGGCACACCGACTCTGTGGTCAATGTGTAGCATGTGCTGTGCCCTGTGGAGGCAGTTGTGTGAGTGTCTGCTGTGGTAGCCACTGCGGTTTGGTAGAATTCTGATGAGAGCCTCCAGTATGTCTCTGTGTGTCTATGTGTATGATCTTACATTGTGATAGTGCCATGTGAGACTGGATTTGTGATGTGTGTGGTTACCTTCACCTTCTCCCTGGTCTTGCTAGTCCTATGTTGAGAGAGCTCAGCCTCCACTTTGGCTATATAGTTGCATCTCTCACATGTATGTGTGTTTTATGGGAGAAGGAGAGGGTTGTCAGTGTACATGAGGCAAGTGTAACATTGCCTCAATATTCCCAGGTTCACCAGCTGAGCAGGAGAGGACACTAGCAATTGATCCCTAGACATGCTAGAAGGAATAGACAATACAATGTTGGAATACAGGGAGATATCAAGCCCCCCAAACCACATCATAGTGCTTGACTGACAATACCTACACATACACCAGTGTTTCATAGTGTCATAGTTTACTACTAGGCTATCTGCCCTAGTGCATGTGTAAGCCTAGCCATAGTGATGTGGCTATTGCCACCCCTTATAGTGGTAATAAGTGTACAGAATAGATTCCGAATATTGTGCCTCTGACGTAGTAGTGACACATTATGACTCCTTACGTAATTGAATAACATGACTGTGCCTCTGTCTAGTCTGTGCCTCTGTCTCATATGCAGTTGTCCAGATGTCTCCTGAAGAGAGTCAGTGAGGGACTCTGTCAAACATGAACTGGGATACTCTGCTAGAGTGTGAGATGCCTCTGAGTTATGACTCTGTCCCTCCAGCATGTCCTATACATGTATGTGCTGAGGTTCAAATCCTCAGCTCTCATGGCTCTGGTGGATTTGGATTGCTTGCAGTGGAGCATGTCCACCAAATCCTGATTGGACATGGTCCTGTATGTCAGGCATAGGTCACCTGTAAGTATGCGGTATGACACTGAATAAAGCTGGATTTCCTCTATTCTGGAAGCAAATGACATGTGTTGAAGAACCCTGATCTTCATGGTAGGTACTATTGGGGTCTCCAGCTGTTGCAACTGCTGGGTGAGGTACATACCATATGGGGCTTTGTATTCAATCATGGGTCTGATAAGGGAGAAGGATAGTGGAACAATGACCTCCTATGATCTTTATGGAAAACCCTCCATGATAAGGTGGGCAAGATAGAAAGTCTTCCTAACCACTTTGGTAACAGGGTGTCAAAGAGATGTCACTATCTACATGTGTCCCCAGGTGTCTGATTTGTTTTCTGTGCTCAGTGGGTTGCTGTCTATGTATTGATCTGTGGGTACTTTGTTCCTCCCAAAGGGGGTGAATACACATCAGTTGCAATCAGTATCAGGCCATGCGTCTGGCACCAGCTATCCGCCTTTGTGACGGCAGTCTGTAGGATGTGTGTGCCGGCTGTTGTATGCACTATGGTGCCTAGGTTGCAGTCATCTGCAAACTTTGTCAGCCACAACCCCCCTATGTTTGCTTTCACATCTGAAAGGTAAATACCAATTAAGAGGGGTCCCAGGACACATCCTTGTGGGACACCACCTGTGACTGGCTTCGAATCTGACAAGGCACCTGCAATGCTGACTTTATGGGTTCTGTTTCTTAGCCATTTTGCAACCTATCCTGTGACATATGCTGTTATATGTCAGCTGTTGAGCTTGGCTATGATGCCTGAGTGGGGTATTGTGTCACAGGCCTTAGCCAAGTGCAGGTAGGCTGTGTGGACTGGGTAGCCCACATCGATGGCCCTACTGACAGTTTCATAGTAGTCAACTAGGTGCAAAAGGCAGGATCTGCCCTGTACAAAGCTGAACTGGGTGGGAACAAGGGTCCGTAGGTCAGCAATGTGTCTGTGTAAGAGCTCCATAATGACTCTTCCCATAGCTTTGCAGACAAGGCTGGTTAAGCTTGTGTGGTGATAGTTGCCATGGTCTTTGTAGGCATCTCCTTTGTGGAGTGGGACCACTGTTGCTGTATGCCAGTGTTCAGGTACATATCCTGTAGCAAGACTAAGGTTAAATAGCAGTTGTATATACGGGTCCAGCTCCTTCTGGAGTTCACATAGCATGCAACCGGGGATACCAGCAGGTCCCATTGATGCTGTGTACTTGTCTTTGCTGAGTGCGGCTCTCACATGGACATCCAAGATGACAGTGAGGTTACATACAGAAGTGATAACTATATTCTTTTGGGGGTGAGGGAGGGGGTAAATCACACTGAAGCTGTCCACCGGAATGTTGCCAATATCTGTCAGGTCACTGGAATATATGTTGTTGTGTACCAACTCTGAGCATATCTGAGGGTTCCCAACCAGGTGTCTGACATAACTGAAGAAAGCAGTGTGGTTACCTTCATTGTCTTTGGTGATTTATGTCCCCAAGTTGACCTTGCATGTCTTCATGAGATAATGTAGCTTTCTACTAGTGCTGATCACAGCTGTCTTCCCTTCTGGAGATGTAGCTCTGTCTTGCATTAGTAACCCTCATCTGTCATACAGTTTGTTTATGGCTGGGGTCCACCAGACAGGCCACTTCCCTTTGTGGAGAGGGTCCTGTTTTTATTTGTGATTGCATGGTCCATGCTTTCTGACATGTAGCTAAGGGGAGGTCATCGTGGTTCTGCAGTTATCTTTCATCAGCATTAGAAATGACCACAACAGCCCCTGTGGGGTTTACCTCATGCAGACACATCCAGCACCTGTAAAGTCCACAACAGTACCTCACCAGGAGTATGAAAGAGCTGGAACACATGTAATGTGTCACCTGATTAAACAGAGTGCAGCTCCACACACTGCCATGCTGTCCACCCAGATGCAAGCTGTGCCTGATGTAGAAAGCCATGTCCAAGCTGGAATCAATGCACATGCTGCACCTTGTACAATCTGAATGGCAGGGAGCTATGCACATGAGGGACCTGAACCCCAGCACTGACATACATAGGACAGGCTGTACTGCATTATCCATAACACAGAAGCCACCCCGACGCATGAGTACACTACCAGTACAGGTTGTATGTAGAGACACTTGTTGATTCCCCTCAACAGGAATCCTAATGAGTGGATGGGAGATGGGAGGTTTACCCTGGGTATCAATGTTATGTCACAGGTAGACAGAGGCACAGTATACTAAACAAGACATATGTCATGGTAAACTACACTTACAATGTGTTGACGGACAAACACCGGTAGTGTTTGCCAATGTACACCCATGTTGTGGAATACACTACTTATGTTGGATGAGGCTGTTGTAAGTAGTTCACATTTGAACATAATGCAACATGGTCAGATAGGTTCATAAGTACATAGGTTTATACTAGGCTATCTTCCCTAAGGCAGGTATAAGCCTATCACAGAGTTTGTTGGTGTACACCACCCCTTATACGGAAACAGTACTGTGCCCATTATTTTGTCATGCCTCTCTCCAGCAGTGACACAGTGACAATCCCCGGGTGAAACGTATGACCTTCCATCCACAGGTCAAGATACCTCTTGAACACAGCCAGCAAGGTGCTCTGCCTCACATGGACCGGGATTGTATTCCACAGCATAGGAGTCTCCGGTGATAACTCCATCCTCAAACATGTCCAACGACATCCCTGCTAAGCTGTAAGTCACTTGCACTAATGGCCAAGGTGGATCAACCGATTCTGAGTTAGAGCATGTCCATTAATCCTGTTTGGACATGGCCTTGCATGTCAGGCACATGTCACCTCTAAGCAGACGGTATGTGAGTGAATAGAGTGGGAGTGTCTTCAATCTGGCAGCATATGACAGCTGTTGGGGTTCCTTGATCCTTTGGGTGGGGGACATTCAGGGTGTCTCCAATTGCTGCAGATGCCGGGTGAGATACATCTAGAATAGGGCAGTCTACTTGATCACCGGTCTGATAAGTGAAGAGTACAGGGGAACAATGACCCACTAGATCTGGATGTGAATCCCATCCTGATCAGGTGGGCAATGTAGAAGGTCTGTCTAGCCACTTTAGCAATGTGAGTGTCAGAAGAACGGCGACTGTCAACCTGGGTCCCCAGGTCCATGATAACCTCCTCTGTGCTTAGAGGATTGCCACCTATATGGTAGCTTGGGGTTACCTTGCCTTTCCTGAAGGGTATGTCTACACATGTTGTGCACTTTGACTTCAGGCCATGGCTCTGGCACCAGCTATCAGTTACCGTGAGTCCCTTCTGAAGGATATCCGTGTCTGATGCACTGTCCACTATGGCGCCCAGTGTGCAGTCATCTGCAAACATTGTCAGCCAAAGTCCTCCCATGTTGGCCTGTACTTCTGGGAAGTACATGACAAACAATAGGGGCCAAGGACTGAGCCCTGTGTGACACCACTTGTGACCAGCCTGGAGTCTAACATAGTGCCAGCAACTCTAACCCTGTGGGTCCTGTCCTTAAGCCAGTTTGCAACCCATCTTGTGACATATGGGTTTACATTTCAGTTGTTAGGGTTTTCCACAATACTTGAGTGGGGTATTGTGTTGAAAGTGTTTGCAAGGCCAAGGTAGGCTGTATGGACTGCCTTTCCCCAACAATGGCCCAAGTGACCATTTTGAAGATGTCAACCCAGTACAAAAGGCATGATCTGCCCTTGACCAAGCCAAAATGGGATGGGTACAATGTCTGCATGTCTCCTATATCTTTGTTTATGAGCTCAATTATGATCCTCTCCATAGCTTTGCAGACTAGACTTGTTAAGCTTATGGGGCAGTAATTACCATGGTCTGTAGAGGCACCGCCTTTGTGCAGATGTGCACAACTGGACCCTAACCAGGCTGTTGTGCAAACTATGGAAATGTAAAGCAGTGATAGGACTAAAGCCCAGGATACTGACCACCACGGTGAAAGTACTGAACCACTACTCTATACAGTACTACAGTGTTAGGTCAGTATGAACGGATGTTGACAATTGTGCGCAAAGAATCCCATAAAAAACCTGCAGGCACAGTATACTCCCTGTTGTGTTCACACAAAAAGCACTTGGACAGTAACTACACAACATGGCACAGAACACACAACCATAAACTGGAGGTATTTGTTGAAGGTCACACTCATCCACAAATGTGATGGGCTGTAGAGTTCAACATATTGAAAGCCCACACTGGGCATGCTCACACACTTAGATAAATGAGACATCTTTCACACAACATGCCATGGGAAGGCTGAACTGGGCATGCTCACACACTTGGTCCAAATGTTACTCCTAGCAACTGTGAAAACACACCAGAGGATGCTCATTCCCCTTTCTAGACACTGATCATGTAAGCACCCTATAAGTATATCAGGAGAAAAGGAATCTCTTAGTAATCTGAATAGCGCGCTCTGCTAATGCGTCCATCTCAAGTGTCATAACATAGTTAGGTAGGGGTTTGAATCCAGCAAGTGGCAAGTGTGTGTGAAGGGGGGTAAGTGTGTGTGTAAATGTGTATGAAAAGGACATCCCTTTTGGCAACTGGGAAAACACACCACAGGATGCTCATTCCACTTTCTAAACTCTGATGATGTCAGCACCTTATAAGTATATCAGGGAAAGGAAGTTTCCCAGGAATGCAAATAGCGCAGTGCGCTAATGCGTCCGTCTCTAGTGTCATAACATAGTTAGATAGGGGTTTGGATCCAGCAAGTGTGTGTGCAGGGGGGGGTAAGTATGTATGACTGAAATCCCCCTTTTGGCAACTGGGAAAACACACTACAGGATGCACATACCCCTTTCTAAATGATATCACAATTATGTATGGCTTTTGAGTACAGACATGCCACGTGTGTTTTGACCACACAGAATGCCCATGTGTGCGGGTTGTCCCTCACAATAATGCATGACATTGATGAAACCAGTTATGGCAATGCACACATGATGTATGTGTGTGCCAAATACACATATGTACCTGTGACCTTCAATAGTTACCATGTGTGATGCCTGACACATGTGAATACATGGTATTTGCACAGGGTAACATTATGACTGTGGTCTTCTGTGCAGGTGCTGCATGTGGAATTTGTATATACAGTGTGAGATGTAGATGCTATCAGCCTAGTAGTGAGGGATACACACCTGGTCTGGGGCATATAGTCTACATGTTGCTGATGTACAGGTACTGCATGTTTTCACCTGTTGTGGGAGTGGAAAGACGTTACTCCACAGCAATGCAGTGACAGCATGCTAAGAACCGTTCAGCCAGGGTGTCGTAGCTACACTAATTCATTAGCATTCAGTAATATGTCAGGATCCCTGGTGAGGGTCTGATGCCAACCAAGGTCAGGGGTCTACCAGCCTGTGTCACTTGCTCAGTGATCCCTTCCATGTTCCCTATCATGTATCCCAGTGAGGGACATCCCACATCAGTTGTGGTGGCATGGACAATGACTGAGTCATATGTGTCCATGCATCTGACTGACCTGTATGTTTGTGTTATGTGGTGGACCACAGTGCTCCATGAGCATATCACTGTGACCACACATTGTCCAGCCTGGTGAGCATGTTCTCACTGTACTGGACAATAAGGGTACCTACACAACTGCGGCAGTAGTGTTGTATAGCTGTACAGACTGTGCTTGTTTGACACACAGGATTTGTGTGCTATGTGTTATGAGTGCTGTGTGCAGGCCTAATGTATGCCTGTGTGCCAGCTGCAGAGATGTCTGCCAGTCATGCAGGATGCTATCCTTAGGCTCCACAACTGACCTGGTGTGTTTCCATGCTTGTATTGCTGTCCGTGTAGGTCTACATCAGATTGGTATTGCTGTCACTGTAGTATTTCATGCCACCAGACAGGTTATGCCAGTACTGGGTTCAGAGTGCTTAGTCCACAGTTCGGCCATGTGTTTCCATCTCATACATGTGTTGTACATCCATGGGCAGGGGATAGGGTTGACTGTGTACATGTGGCAGCTGTGACAGTACTACATGACACACATATCCCACAACTGTACTATAGAGGTGACTGACAACTGACCATTGCACATGCTACCATAGTATTGAGATTGCATTAGTGAGTAACAGCACATAGGGCCAATGGTGAACAAGATACATAGGTCCATAGGTTCATACAGGGATGTCTGCCCAGGGCATGTATCCCCCTATGCAGAATGTGTGTGGCTTTCAACATGCATTGTAAATCTGTCTTGCTATGCCCTTTTCCAAGGTTAGTATACTGTGCCTCTGTCTCACAGTGACACATAAGTGATACCCAGGGTAACCCTACGAAGTCAAATCCAGTCATTAATATCACTCGTGAAGACAGTTACTGAGTCAGTCTGCCTAACCTCTATTGGGATAATATTCAAGAATGAAGGGAGCATCCAGAGTTGTGAATGTGCCCCTCCAGCATGTCCTATGCATATCACTCCTGAGGTTCACGTCGTTCCAGCATGTATGCTGATGGGATCTGGATATTCTGAGGTGCAGCATGGCCATTAAGTGAGGGTTTGACATGGCTTTATATGTCAGGCACAGATTGCCTATGAAGAGGCAGTATGCCACCAAGTAGGGTTTGCAGTCCCCTGCGACTTGCTCAGCCACAGTACTTCCATGTTGGGCTGTACCTATGGTAAATATATGATGAACATGACAGCTCCCAGGGCTGAGCCTTGTGGGACACCACTTGTACCAGGTTGGAGGCTGACATGGCTCCAGAAAGTCTAGCCATGTGTGTTCTGCCCTTGAGCCAGTGTGCAATAACCATAGTGACATAGGGGTTAATATGTACACTGGTGAGTTTCCCTATAATGCACAAGTGGGGTATTGTATCAAAGGCTTATGCAAGGTCCAGGTAGGCTGTCTAGACCTCCTTCCCTTGACAGTGGCCTTGGTGACTGTTACAAAGAAATCAAAAAGGTTTGAGAGGCAGGATCTGCCATCAACAAAGCCAAACTGTGTATGGTGACATGTCTGTAGGTACACAATATCTAGATATGTGAGGTTCATGTTGATCCTTGCCATAGCTTTGCAGACAAAGCTAGTCAGACTTATGGGGCGAATAGTGTCCAGGATCCGTGAAGGCACCACCTGAATGTAGAGGGACCACTGTTGCTGTACGCCACTCTCTGGCCACATATCATGTAGTAAGTCCGGGATTGAACAGTGGTGTTATGTCTGGGTGTAGCTCTTCTTGTGGTTCATGTAGGACACATCCTGGGACACTGTCTGGTCCCATTGATGCAGTGTTTATTGCTTTGGGAAGGGCATCTCTTACCTGAGCATCTGTGATGTCAGGGGGGGCGGCACTCTGCCGCAAGACATATTTGCCCTTTCGGTGTGGTGGGGGAGAGAAGGCAGCAGTGAACCTGTCCACTAGGATGATGGCAATGTCTGTGTGTTTTGTATTTGTGTGACATCTTGGATTACCTCTGAGCATATCTGGGTAGTACCACCCGGGCTCCTAACATAACTACAGACAGCCTTGTGATTATCCTCAGTGGCTTGTGGAATCTTCTCTCAAAGATGGCCTTAGACAATTGTATGGGTGCCCGTAGTTGTCTTCCAATAACCATCTGTGGTGCCTTCACATTTTGGGAGGTTGTTGTAACGTGGTGGCGTCATCCTTCCATTGTATAGTGTGTTTATGGCTGGTGTCCGGCACCCAGGACATCTGCCTTTGGAGAATTGGGTCATGCTTTCATATGTGGTGTCATGATCCATGCATTCCTGAATGTGTCCATAGAATGCCTTTATACAGGTATCTGCAGTCTGGTCCATATTTCCAACAGGCCTGGGGCCTTTGAAGGTTTCCACATCATTTATGAGGGGTGTGAACTTGCTTGACATGAGCTGTTGACAGACGTGCCGCCCCCCAGACAGAGCAAGGTGAGGGTCACATTTAGCTACCTGTCGGGTGATAGAATGTGCCACATAACACAGGCACACAGGTCACTCCACAGCAGGTACAACTATGAGGCAGTCATTGTCCATGCTGGTGCAAACAACCTGAGACGTACCTCCCTGGACCACATGGAAAGAGACACAGAGGAGCTCTTACAGCACCCTCTCAAACTCAAGACTCCCATACAGCCTTCATGCTGACACAGGAGAGTATAGATTTCTCTGCAAACACCATCATACTGGGTGACATCGGATTCCCAAACATAGACTGCGAACATTACACAAGCCACAATACCCAAGCTCTAGGGTTTACATAGATCAGACATTCTTCAGCTATGGAACAGGTAACCAACCTTCCCACAAGAGGGGCAGGTATACTAGACCTGATCATCACAAACATGAGTACCAAATGCTCACCACTGGGATATATCCCTCATTGTTGCAATCAAACCATATACAAATCACACTGGAGTACTGGATCCACCACATATTCAAACCTCGAACACATCGATGTGTGTGTGGGAAATGCCCCTATTAGCAGCTGTGACAGTACAGTACAGGATGCAGATCCCCCTTTTGAAACACTGATGATGTCAGGACTCTATAACTATATTACCTGTATTAAAATCCTCCAGTAATTTGCATAGCCTGCTCTGCTAATGCATCTTTCTCCCGTGTCATAGCATAGTTAGGTAGGGGTTTGAACCCTGCAAAGGAAATGTATGTGTGTTAGTATGAGTGGGGTTTATGTGTGTGCACTATGCTGGGAGGGATAAGTGTCTTTTGCCAACTGGGAGAACACACTACAGGGTGCACATCCCTCATCCTACACACAGATGATGTCAGCACCCTCTAAGTACAGCATTAGAAAAGATTTTGCTAATGTGTCTGTTTCTACTGACATAACACAGTTAGGTATGGGTTTGAATCTTGCGAATGGAAAGTATGTGTTTTACTGTGGGTGGGGTTAGTGTGTGCACAATGATGGGGGTGGGATGTGGCTTTTGCCACATGGGGCTATGCACTGCAGGGTGCTCATTACCCTTAACAAGCAGTGATGTTGACAGCACCCTATACAAACAAAACTACAAAAGAGAAGGTGGTGGCACCAATAACACATGTAAGGTAACACTTTTTCAAGTAATGTCCACAAAACAAAGTAGGATAATCAAACAATTCTTTCATTCTATACAAACAACATGACACCAGACAACTGCCAGTACTCAGTATAGTGTTACATGCTACTGTAACACGCACATGTACCAGAATATACCTAGATAGTGTTTTGAAGCCTGTATGTGGCAAGTGTGTGGATGTGGGAAGTGTCTGTGTGTGCATTTCCGTATGGGAAACATGTTTGATGTGGCAATCAGGGTACCACAGTACCTGATGCACATTACACCTTTGAACTGATGAGGTTGCCTGCACCCTGTGAGTACAGGTAGAGAAGAGGAAGTGAGTAGTAAACAACATAGTGCACTTCTCAAATGTGTACCTGTCATGTATCAACAGCTACTCATGTAGGGTAATAAATTATGGGAATGGCAGGTGAGCGTGTGCATGTGTGTGGGTAGCAGGGTGTGTATAAATGCATGTGTGACAGAACAGATACATATAGCTGAATCTACATAACAGCACATGATCGCATTCCATGGTCAATGTTAGCATGTGATGGTGTGCAGCTGGTACACTTTGGTAAGTAGTATGGGTGCAGATAACAATTGAGGACATTCATACAGTTACTGCAGCAGGACTGCTGGGATATACACACAATCATACTGGAACACTGAACAGTTACAAACATGTTACTACTTATACACATCTATGTGGTCACCCTGTGCATCAGCAACGTGTATACCTTTTCCTGCACCAATGTTGTAGTATGCAGGAGGTGGCACAGTGTCATCATATGCACAGGGTGTGGGTTAGGTATGCCCAAGCCAGCCACTGGTGACAAAAATTGACATGTGTGTGTATGTGTGTTTGTGAGGGGCATCAGTACAGGGTGGACCAGTGTTGGTGCAGTGTGTGTGTGTGTGTATGTGTTTGCCCTAGGTGTTAGGTTTCTGCATGTGTGTAAGCACGCACACAGTCACACATAATGGCTGCCATGTACAGGGTTTTGTGGACAGCCACAGACTGCACCTGTCAGGTCATCCAGATCAGTGTCTGTGGGCACGGACACGGTACCTGTGCCTGGCAGGGGTGCTACGGGCCGTATCCGGTACTAACCCAGACTGGGTACTGTCGTCAGAAGCAGGGGTGTGCTGACTGGACACAGTTCCCTGTTGGGACTGTCCAGAGCCACGTGCACGTGGTCTCCTGGGGCGTCTGATGACAGCACAGACCCAGCATTGCTGGGGCTGGTGCTGGCACTTGAGGTGCGGAGTGGGCCTGTTGTCGTCGCGGCCACTGCCAGCTGGTGCTGTTGCTGGCATACGCCACGTCGACGTCGCAAACGCACACCATCGCCCTGGCCCATGGACATCTGGTTGTGGAGCAGCTGTTCTATGCCCCCACAACATCTGTCAATGACATCTGTGAGGTTACGGATAGCATTCTAACGCCACGCATGCCGTCTGTCATGGCTGTGCGACATGCTCTCAGCTCCCTCAGACCCTGTCTGGTGTACCTTTCCATACGTGCCTGTGCCTGCATGACAGTTCTGAACATAGTGGAGGTTGACATACCTCCTTGGGCACGTCGGCCAGAGGCAGTACGGCCCCGGATGCCCCCACGAGAACCCATGGGCGACTGTCTGTGTGGTACCATTGGAGGACCCTGCTCATGGCTGCCTTGTGGGGATGCATGTACCACTGGTACCACATTACCCTGATCTATGCCCACTGCAGACTGTCCATCACCTAGGGACAATGGGGACAAAGGATGTAACAGCAGGATGACTGTGTGCATTGATGGGGTTGACAGCTGTGTACTGTCAATTGGCTGACCAATGGTAGACCCAGACACACCTTCCTGCACCATTACAGACATTTCATCATCATCAGTACCTGGGTCACAAGATTCAGGTTCCCTGCTGCAGGTCACCAGAGCAGCACCAGAACCTATGGGAGGAAAACAAGGAACACAGATTACAGTCCCAACACATATTTGACAGAGATGCACTTCAGTACTAATGCACACATTCAGAAATGGACACATGCACTCATGGACACTAACACACATGCACACATGGGCACAGGCACACTCGCACACATGCACACCCCACAGTAAACACACACATCAGTACCGTGTTACACTACTCTTAATTTAGTACAACTGGTATTACAGTTATTATTAACACACTCACCAGCATGTCTACTACAGCATTACACTACTCTTACTAGTATTATAAATTGTTTATCGGGTAATGTTAAGAACACTCACCAGCATGTATGGCCTGCCTCGTTACTAGATGGGAGGGACCTGGAAGTGTGAAGAGAGTAATGTCAGTGGGCACAAGTGTGCCATTTGTTTTGCACATGATACAGTACAGTAGTACACTAGTTCCCTTATACACATCAGCTGCTTATAATGTCTGTATCACACATGCACAATTACATATCATGATGACATATACATACCACATGCACACCTTATGCGTGCATGAAGTAACAGTGTACAGAACGGTCATATGTACATACCAGGAGTTAACTCTAATCTCACCCTTACATCTCTTCAGACGACAGCTCAAACTGTACTTCCAGAACCACTGGCTTTGTTCTTGTTGGACTTCAGGCTAATGTCCCTCTCCCAACCCTCTCTTTACCTTTAACCCCCTCATTGTGCATAGAAACTAGCTTCTACCCTGTTTCTTTCACCTTGATGTCCTTCTATGCTCTGACCTACTTCTCCCATCCCTCCCACCTCCTCTTGACTGTCTTCCTTCTTTTCCTCACTTCCCTTCTTGACCCCTGCCTCTTCCCTATTATTTTATCTTTCATACTCCTTCTACTTCTCTACCCTTCTGAGTCCTAAGTATTATCTATATGGCTCTTGCCTTATTGCATAACCGTTATGCTTTAGGAAGAATTGCTTTGAAACCGACAGTACATTGTGTATGACTCTAAACTGTTTGAGTTCCTTAAATGTATGTTGATTTAATTAACAGGCTGGTGTATATTTCTATTCTGTTGGCTGTCTGTATTAACAACTTGTCTGTCTGCCTTTATTATGTTATGTGTGGAGCTTTTCTCCCCAGGCCTCTACTGAAAGTGGACATATATCCAGCTAGACTATCTTGGTCAACAAATGTAACAGTAATAACAATAAATAAATATGGCATCTTACCTGCACGCTCGGTGTCTTGCTGCTGTGTGGATCCAACCTCCATCATGATGCATGACTGCTGTTGTTGTTCTGGGGCTGGATCCACAACACTTAGCAGTAGCCCCTCCTGTCTGGTGAGGGGGGGATGTGTGGCCACCCCCCCCACCTGTGGCAACCTGTTGCCTGCGGATATCTGCAGCACGCTGGCGGACATTTCTAATCAAATCACTGCAGTGATGTCTCACCTGCTCATATGTCCTATTATGCATGCCAACATAATTTATCCTGCTAAGTAGGTTTTGCCACAGTGCAGACCTCTCCTGCTGATTTTGGGTGGTGCGTGAGAACAGGATGGCATAGTCACGCACCAGGCTCTGGTGAATCACGTCATCTTCTGCAGCAGAATATGCTGGGTTCCTTTTTGGAGCCTTGTCGATCTGGAAAGGTACACAAACAGGTTATCAGCATAGTATCTCAGCAATACATGGTACACATTCTATACAGGGAGTATTAAATTGTACTTATTACTGCTTGGTTGTAACTTGATTACAGTGCAGCTATCATTCTAAGTCATTTTGACTAAGCACTTGGCCTTCAGGCCAGTTGTTTTACATTAGGGAGGTTTGTGGCAAGCGCTGTGGTGGCAGGACACATATCTTTCATCCATTGAAGTTGGGAACTGCTGATTGAGGGCCCAGTGTACAAGTGTATTAGTTCTGGTATAGGCAGTTGGCCTTCAGGCCAGTTATTTAACATTAACAAGGTTTGTGGTCTGCACTGTGTGACAATAGGCTGTACTCTGCCATTCATAGCTGGGGACATCTGGTTTCAGGTTTATAGTACCTGCATATCTGAGCTGTAACTTACTGACATTGCTACACCTTGTTTGCTGTAGCAAACACTACATCCAGGCCTCCTGGATCTACCTTTGTTTATATGCTTGTTATTTGTTAGCTTGTTATTTCACTGGTATGTTACTTCCACATAATACACAGCTTCTCAACACGTCTGTGACTCACTACTGATATCTACATTGCTTACTGTACGTACTTCCATGTTACACATGACAGCAAGTGACTGCTTGTCATTGTTGCATTTACTTAATTGTGACACATTGCACTTAGGTTACCTGGCACTTGCTCACTGATGCTTTTATATCAGTCAGCAGTTGTAGGTAATATCAGTACACCCTCACTCCCCACTGGACCTTGTTTTCAATTATTATGGAATTCACAATAGTATTCTAGCATGTCCAGAGGTCAGTTGTCAGTTCCTCCCAGTCCAGCTGGTGAGTGTGGTACTCCAGAGACAATGTTAGAACAGCTGCATGTACACAGACAACCCTCCTCCTAACAACAAATTCAAACTCATGTGAGTGATGCAACCATATACCAAACTGGAGGCTAGGCTCTATCTACTCAATACTGCCATAACCAGTCAGGTGGCGAGGGAAACCACACTCACTACACTTCCAGTCTCACATAGACCTACCACAACAGCAGAACTAACACATGATCACACATGAACATACTTGTAGGCTCGGACTACAGGTCTGCCTACGCAGCAGAGACCTCCTAAGTAGACACTCAGGCAACCACTACCACGGAAACGTACACATATCACACAAAGCCAATGTGCTGAACACTCACAGCCATTAACAGTACACAACACACCTCATACACCTGTACTAGGTGCCTCTATCATCAGGCACACTAACATCACATTCACCAGGCTTAGCGAGGTGAGGGTAACGGTGTGTGGCCTGTCGGGCACTATGACCTGCCACATAACACAAACACTCAGGTAACCCCAAGGCAAGTACAGGTATGACTCAGTCAATGTCCATGCTGGTGTGAATGACCTGACATATACCTCCCTGGACTACATGACATGAGACAGTACAGAGCTCTCTGAGCACGTAGCCCAAGACAGTTTGACCCTGACCTTGAGTAGCACCCTACCCTCACCAAGAACAATGCCACAATATCAAGGCACGATGATCCCTTCCATCAATTGACTGACATACTGGTGTCATTCACAGGTGTGCCAATGCCTGCCATCTTGGGGTGGTATGCTTTGCTAGGGCCAGCTTGCACCTGTCACCCCTGTCCTATTGGAATTTGGCGGAGCCTCTTGCTACACCCATAGTGCCTGTATTGGGCAAGGCTCATAAGGCATACCCACATCCCTTTGTATCACAAAGGATGAGGATGTAAGAGGGATGCTACTCAACACCGGAAGTCTAGACCTCAGGATGCACACACTCAAAACCCTACTTAGCATTCTGGACATCGATATCTGTGCAGTAACATGAACCTGTTTCAGGTTTCACAGGAGCACACCAGTACTACCAAGTTATAGCTGTTACCATTCTTGTCGGCCCCGACACTTGAACAAGGGAGGGGAGAGTATCAGTATTCAATGCAGATTCCCACGCCTCCACATTGGTGGCAAAGTACAACATAGGTGTTAGGCCATTGAGTACAGAAGACATAATTGGGGACCTGGGGAAGAAACATGGTAGCGGTCTGTCATTTGTCAACCACATGGCCAACGTGGATTGCAAGACATGTTATATAGCCCAGCTAATCATGAGGGATTCACATGTATGGCAGGGGAGGTCATTGTGCCTCTTTACTCATCCATCATCAGGCCTATAATTGCGTACAATGCACCTTTTGGGATGTACCTAACCAGACACCTACAGCAACTGGTACAGGACAACAGTACCTCATCAAGGGGATGCACTGGCTCACACAGATGTCATATGCTGCCCAGGTAAAGTACATCCAGCTGGACTCAGTGGCATACTGCCTGGTCAGAGGCAATCTGTGCGTGCCATATACAGCCATGTCCTACCCAGCAGTAATGAACATGCTGCACCTCAGGCAATCAGAGTCCCATACAGCCACATGCTCAGGAGAGCTGGACCTCAGCACTGACATACATGGACATGCTGGAGGGGCATATTCCTAACCGAGGCACCCTTCACTCTGTAATGAGCTCACACTACAGGTTAGGCAGAGTCCCTCATTGACTCTCTTCCATAGGAATCTGGATGAGTGGATGGAGATCATAGTTGTACCCCAGGTATCACTTCTATGTCACTGTTAGACAGAGGCACAGTATACTAACGTCGGACAAGGGCATAGCAGCATAACTTGTAATTGGGTGGCGAAAGACAAACACATTCTACTAGGCTTACCAATGCCCTAGGGCAAATAGCCTAGTATGAACCTATGAACATGTGTGTACTGCTATAGTACTTCTGCCATATGTTGCATGTGTGTGTGTGTTGTGGGGGATGCACAGGTAATGGCCGGATACTTCTGCACAGGTGACACGTCTGACACATTCTGGGTGTTCATCCCTACATACTGGATGCGTGTTGCCATCCAACCCTGTGATGTGGACACACATTACTCAGCCTGGATATACATATCCGAACAACACCACAAGCACAGTACACTACCTTGCTATGTATGCATGTAATTTCACAGTTATTCACTAGTTATGACAGTGATGCTATCCATGCAGCCCATTGGGCCAGTGGAAGCCACAACACACACCGCCGCCCCTTTGCATATGCTTACCACAGACATCCCACATACTGCATGTACTGTGCACACACATATCTAACCCAGAACAACTGCACACCACTTATTAATCCTGTCCAGTGGACTACAGATACAGGCATATTGTATAACAATAGTAGGAGGCTACTGCAGCACAGGGCAGATTCACATGACGGCAAGGCATCTGTGGTCAGCAGTGTTAAGATGCTTCACATTCACCAAATGCACAGATATTGGCAACATTGTTGCAGACAGTTTAGGTGCAGGTACCCCCCCCCCATTCTCCTACACATGTGGTATTAGTTATCCCAGATTACTGTAACCTCCCTATCCTCTCACATGTCCAGGTGAGAGCCACCCTCATCATTGCAGAACACATAGCATCATTCACCCCTGGAGGACATAGCACCACATGACGGACTGATATTAATCCCTGGCCATACTACAGGATATGTACCTGAACAGTGCCATACATACACAGTGGTCCCACACCAATGAGGAGGAACCTCTACTGACCCTGGGAACTACTGCATCATATGCAAAACTGGCCTTGTGTTCTAAGCTATGGAAGTGTTAAGTATGGGCAACATGTACAGCAATATTACATATGTTTATATTTCAGGACTATGTACACACGACCTATCTCATGGACATACCTATAGATAGTGAACTATGATACATTTGGAGGTGTCACAGTATACACAGGATTAACCTGCTACTTTGCATTACCTGTGTTTGTGGCAGCTGTTGCTGTGCCAGTGGTGCTGCTTGCTGCTTGCTCCTTGCTGCTTGCTGCTTGCTGCTTGCTGTTTGCTGCTGCTTTTGCTGCTGGCTGTCCTTATATATGTTTTATTTCTCTCTCTGTCTCTCTCTCTCTTTCTTTGTAGGTTTTGTGCAATGAATGTATTGCATGAGTGTAGTGTGGGTACTGATGCTTTTGTAGGTATCTGCATAGGTCCATGTGATGGCCTCTGCACCAATTGTAAGGCAGCATTTGCTAATTGCATGCAGCTAGGTGTGTACTGATTGCATGTCTCACTGTGATTTCAGGACACTGCTATAAAAGGGTATGTGAGATAGGCGTTGCCCTTTCAGATTGTAGGGCGTGGACCATGCTGGTATGCTGTTGACAGTGTTCTGTGAGTGTGAAGGTTAGTACATCTCCCATGCTTCATGCTGTGTTGTAGATTCAGGTTGCTGCATGTCTCTTGCCTGTTCCCTGTAGTGAGTGTGTATGCATACTGACACTTACAACTATATGTCATATGTATTGCTATATAAATATATATATATCTGTGTACATATACATACTTTCATATATGTACATTAGCTGACATTATTGGGTACAAGCTAACAATTAGCAGGGCTGTTTCTGTTAACACTACACTAGTATGGGAATCCAGTAATTGGGACTATAAAAGTCTGCCTGACATGCTTTGGGTAGTAGACATACTATATTGCCTTTATCTTCATTCCTACTATTACATGTTCCACTTATTTAGCACTATATTCCTGTATGAGAGTCATGGCTTAGTGGTAGGTCATACAGACCAGTGTTACAGTGGTCTTGTGGTAGGGCCTACTAGTATGCTTATATTCTGCTTTTGACTTGAGTATAGGGCCTATCAACCAAAGTGCTGGAGGCACCTTTAAGCAGTTAAAGGGGTTAGTAGGTCTCACAGGAGCCAGGTTGTGTTGCAGATTCTGGTTGCTGCATTTATCTTCACTGTTTCCTGTAGTGAGTGTGTATGGATACTGACACCTACAACTATATTTCATATGTATTAATATATATTTATATATATGTATGTGTAGATATACATACCTTCATATATGTACATTACCTTACTTTATTATGTACAAGCTAACAAGTAGCAGGGCTGTTTCTGTTAACACTGAACTAGTATGGGAATCCAGTAATTTGGCCATTAAAACTCTGCCTGACATGCTTTGGATAGTACACCTCCTATATTGCCTTTATATTGATTCCTACTATTACATGTTATATTTATTCTAGCAGTGTGTTCTTGTAAGATAGTCATGGCTTACTGGTAGGTCATACAGACTAATGTTATGAAGATCCTGGGTTCGAGACTGGCAGTGGGAATTTATTTTTCTTTCCAAACTTTCAAAATGAGTACAGGACCTGTCAATCAAAGTGCTGAGGCCACCTTTAAGCAGTTAGAAGGGTAAGTAGGTCACACAGGGGTCAGGCTGTGTTGCAGATTCAGGTTGCTGCATTTATGTTCACTGTTTCCTGTAGTGAGTGTGTATGGATACTGACACCTACAACTATATGTCATATGTATTTATATATATTTATATATATGTATGTGTAGATATACGTACCTTCATATATGTACATTACCTTACATTATTATGTACAAGCTAACAAGTAGCAGGGCTGTATCTGTTAACACTGAACTAGTATGGGAATCCAGTAATTTGGCCATTAAAACTCTACCTGACATGCTTTGGATAGTACATCTCCTATATTGCCTTTATACTGATTCCTACTATTACATGTTATACTTATTTTAGCACTATGCTCTTGTAAGGCAGGCATGGCTTAGTGGTAGGTCATGCAGACTAATGTTACCAAGGTCCTGGGTTCGAGACTGACAGTGGGAATTTATTTTTCTTTGCAAACTTTCAAACTGAGTACAGGACCTGTCAATCAAAGTGCCATAAAGGCACTTTTAAGCACTTTAAACCAGGTCTGCGCTCGTTTGTGCGGAGCTCACGCATGCGCACTGGCGGTGAGCTCCGCTAACACATGCGCACACCCGCGCTATTTTCTTTGAAAGAAAGAAAATGGGGTGACAGGAAAGTTCAGAAAAAGGGGTCACGAAGAGGGTAAGACAGTAGGGAAACAAGTGTGGGATTTGCAGGAAGGATGTAGGTAAGGCCCATAGATGCCCATGTCTTTTGCAGCAACAGCTGTGTATTTCTATGTATTTTGGTGAGACATTTGAAACCTTCCACCCCTGAGAGAGGTGTCAGGACAACATCAATATTTGTTGTAGAGCCAATTGCAATTAACAGTTTAAATGTCCAGCAGACATGTGTGCAACATGGACAGCTATGTATGGGGCGTAATTTTTTTGTGGGACAGAGTGCCCTTTTTTTTTTTTTTTCAGGTGAGAGTGGGATGTCAGGTGAAGGAAGTCGGTATAGCTGGGGAGGTAAGTTGGGTAGGTTAACAGACAAGACAGACAAGACACATACAGGGGCGGTGTATGACACAAGTGGGGGGGGTTACACAATTGACGGGGACGGAGGTTGGGATATCCAAGACGCATGAGCCCACAGATGGCAACAGTGGAACTGATATCCCCACCCATAGGCAGTTGCCACTGTTCCTTCACAGCCCAGGATGGGGCTGTGCTGGGGGCTGTGTAGACGGGGCTACGGGCATGCCCGTAAGCTGTACCACCCGAGCCTCGAGCTAGCGTAGGGGCCCAAGAACAGAGTCTTGGATCTCCCTTCGCACCACAGACCGGACACCTTGGAGGGTGAGTGGACGTACTCCTCCGGCCACAC
The DNA here is from genome assembly GCF_019279795.1 of Protopterus annectens. Lineage (NCBI taxonomy): Eukaryota > Metazoa > Chordata > Ceratodontiformes > Protopteridae > Protopterus > Protopterus annectens. The sequence continues at coordinate 1,993,300,201 of NC_056725.1, forward strand.
TTGCAGAGGGCGCTTCCACCCAAAGGTGGCACAGGGCCACCGGAGGAGGGTCCGGCCTGGGCACTAGTGCCAGGTGCAGTCGCCAGCTGAGGTGGGAGAGGTGGGTCCGCTGGGACCCGCCTTCCCAAACGTTCTAGGTTTGTGAGTGGTTATGTTAGTTTGGGTTAGTGGCATATTATTCCATTCAAATTAGTTGTAACAGCATGCATTGGTATTCCCATTAAACAAAACCGGATATTCACACCATTGAACAACGGGCATATCAATATCACATGCATTATTTGAACAGGGATACACAATCAAACAACATGCAGGGTTGATTGAGGGCAACAGGCCATCGGGTTTGCAGGTATGAACAGGGCACATGCACAAACAGACATGCCTATATTTTTTAAACGGACAAATGTCCATGGTTAATGAAATGTTCACATACCAATATTTAGTTGGTGTTTTATTATCAATTATAGGGTGGAGTGGGGAAAGAAAATGATGACACATTCATAAGTTACACATTGATATACATTTGTAATAGGTACACAATTAACTTGAGTCAGATTTTTTAAAATGATTTTTATTTGGCTGTCATGCTAGACCTGTTACAAATACATCACTATCCTTCTTATTTTGAATTTGATCAGATACATCATCCTGCTACACTTTCATGACAGGACAGGGGACAACTATGACTGTTTAGTCTGTCAGATAATCATTCATTCTATCTGCAAATTGTTTACTGTTATTACCATATACAGATTTTGGCCTAGACATTCCAGATGCAGACACACTGACATCAGTTTGGGATGTTAATTTGTACTTCCCGCATGCGTTTAGTTCTGTAGAAACACACTGAGGCTTATATATTCAGGGGTTATTACTACTTTATTTATTCATACATGACCCTTTCTGTCACTCTCACACATCCCGCAACTTCACAGTTCAGGTTGGTACTTCTAGGCTTTGTTCACATATTAGACCTGTGGTGATTCAAACACTTTCCAACAGCCTCACTTCTGTCATGATTCAGCATTTCAACAGGGGATAAATCACACATGTGACTACCTCAGATTCTGAAGCTGTACTCTGGAGACTACTGCAGGTTATACTACATTTAATTAATGGTGGGACATCTGTATTACAGCACTATTTATTTCTATAAATTATTTTTCCAGTCACACTTGCATACTGATGAACTTGTTGCAGCCATACCTGCAAACTTTCAATTCTTGCTTGCACATTAGATTACTTTTAATCAATACACTGCAGTGTTCTGATACATGCTACACTATGATATTTATTTACAAGTACTAGATGGGGTTACTAACCTGCATGGTGGCGCAGCCGTGCCAGTTCACGGTCATGCGTCTCACGGTTCGCAGAGCGGACACCTGCAGCTGTAATACAAAGGAAGTAATATTGGACTACACATCTCCATGGTATCAGCTAGTTGAAATCCTTACATACATGAGTAAAATGTAACTTACTCAGTAGTGGGGCGTTGGGCATATCCCGGGCCTCCTGGATCCATTGGGTCAACTGGTCTTGCTTACGCTGCTCCAGGTCCGCATGGTGGTGACGGACCTGCTCACCAGTGCGTGGAATGCCAGTAGCACTGGTCAGATCACGAGCCAACTGGTCCCATGCCTCCGCCCTGTACGCTCCCCATGAGACCTGGCCCTGCATGAGTTGGGCCTCGTGATGATGGAAAAGGAGCCAGACCATGTATCTGGACTCCTCAATGCCCCAACGCTGTGCTCGAAAGCAACGTCCCTCACCTACTCCACTCATTCTGACTGCAGGTCTGTTCTACAATCGGTTATGGTGTGTGTTCCCGCCTATGGAGCTTATATATGCTGCTTTTCCCGCACATTTCTCTAATTGGCCGTTTTGGAATTGTATCTACTTCACTGAAAATACTTTATCATGCTCCATTCTGTATTTTATCCCATATATATGCTATTTCTGCATTTCTAGGTATTGCTGTCATGGCTTAGTGGTTTAGTACCTTAACTACAGTGCATGGTATCCTGGGTTCGAATCTAACCACTGATTTTTAATTTTCCTGACAGAAATGAGTTGAGGACCTGTCAATCACACATGCCAAAAGCACTTTTAAGCACTTAAAACCAGGTCTGCGCTCGTTTGCGCAGAGCTAATGCATGCGCACTGGCAGTTAGCGTGTGGGAGCGGCGCGCAAAAGGTGTGCGCTGGGATAAACCTTAATTGGCTAGTGACACACATGTTAAGCTGAGCACAGCTAGTTGCAAACAGTTTCAGCTTGTTAAACCAGTGCTTGGCATCGGGCATACAGTTTGCAGCTTTTTAAACACTACGCAGCTACGGGCACTGTGTCTCACAGCAGCTTAGCTATCAGTACATTTCTAATTATTTTTATTATTGTGTTACTTCAATATATATGCTCCATTTCATTCCATTTTACAAAAGGGTATACTTTTACATTTGGACAATACTGTCAGGGGCTTGTTTAGTGCTTATTTACAAAAAAAGGAAAAGGTTGTTGTGTGGGCTCGAACCCTGCCTGCCTACTCTTAAGCTGGCAACTCTACCGCTAAGCTATTTTTTCTTGGCTTACTTTGCATATTTAGTTCTCATATCCTTTTCCACTGATTGCTAACTGCAGTTGCGCTAGTAGCACACCCGCGCACACGAGCACACACAGTAGCAAACATTTACGGGGTTTAAAAAAAATACAACAGTTTTTATTCTCATTTTATAGCCTCTGTTCACTTTGTACACTGATGGTCTGTGGGGGAATGTGTTGTGTAGTGTGTTTATTTACATTTCCATGGCCTCTCGTGGCTGTTTACATTCAGCCATTCTACACTTACGGGGGCGTGTCCGCATGCAGGGCTTAGCCTACGGATACGCCCCCTACTCTCTTACACGGACCGTGTAAGAGTTACAGTGTGATTCAGCATGCCTCATGCACCTTATGCATATGCATGACATGCTGACATCACACCGTTTAACTGCAGCCTCCGTGTAAGAGTTATAACTCTTACACAGAGGCTTCCTGAATCTGGCCCTATATATTTTTGGCAATATTTCTCTGGCATTGTGATTTTTGTACTAGTGGCAACAATAAAGAAAGAGAGTACATATCTTACATTGCCTTACCCTGAAGAAAAAATACATGAACTTATATGGTAGAATTTTGCAATACAATTCCATAAAAGGCTATAGATTTGACACTGCCTCTTTGGTAATGTGCTTCTCTTTTTCCATCATTTTTGTCGTCTGTTTTTTTGAACATGCATTTATGAGCAGTATCCCACATTCCTCCTCAAAGCAGGAACAGTTATGTGCTAGTTGGTATTCAAATATTTTGCAGATTAGATGTCCAGAATTTTAGCTGAATGTACCTATCTTTCAAGGGCGTTGTCCCTATTTTCAGTGTCTGTGGGTTGAGAAGCATGCTATGGAGGTGAAATAAAATTACATAGCTATCAGGCATTGTGGCTATAACTGCTTGTTGGAGGTTGTGGTTGGCTGGATGAGAGTAAGTGATCCTTTGTCATTTTCTCAGTTTAAACAGTCACTATATGGCTTTGTAGGACTGGTGTACATTTGTTCATTGATAAGTTATAAGCTAAGTGCCCTTGCAGGCCATTTTAAACCTAGCCAATTACCCTTTCAAAGGTGAGAATAAAACCCAATACCATGTGTCTGTGAGGTAAACACCTTAACCATTATTATTCCAATCCCAAAGAGTAAGATGTCATGGAACCTTTCCACATAGGGTGCCAGCTTACCTATGGCCGGCCATGCACATACAAGAAAGTAGAGATTTATCTGTTAACCTTAATTCTATCTCTTAAAGCAAAAAATCATAGAAAACAGCTATCAAACAGTGGTTAGTGAAAGAATATGATCAGAATTTATTTAATCCATTGCACTGAGGAACACTTGTCAAGATTCATAGACATTGCTTAGTATGCAGCCTAGTCTCGCACCCAGACTGAGCATGTGCAGAACACTGCAGCCTTGTAGTGATTCACAGCACTGCATCATACTACTGCAGTAGAAAGTACATGCAAATGACTGTATAATGAAATGCAGTAGTGAAATGCCATCCAAATGACAGAAGTTATCACAAGTGCTATAGTTGTTGGTAGTAACATCTGAGTTTATGCATATGTGTGTGTGTGTGTGTGTGTGTGTGTGTGTGTGTGTGTGTGTGTGTGTGTGTGTGTGTGTGTGTGTGTGTGTATGTGTGTGTGTGGGTGTGTCTAGAGATGGGTTAAAATAAAGTATTGCAGCCATTTGTTATTATTTTAATTTCAATACAGTCTCATAGCTAAGGTGTATACAGTCAATCAATTTGGTTTTAATCACTGAGTATGGGGGCTGTTGGTCAATACAAGTGACTTACCATTCTGTCATTTGATTAGGTTAAGTAGGCATTGTTTGAGCATTGCAAATCTAATATGCTAAATGGAATACTTTACTGTGGCTTTTTTTTTTAACATGGTCAGAAATCTGATGTGCACAGTCAGTAAATTACTGTAATTAATGGGTTTAGGGGTTGTCTGAGATGAAATGGATTATGTGTATGTGGTCGGAGAATTGCAGCAAATCTAAAAGTATCAAACTGGCCATCACAAAGATCAGCATTATATACAGCAAGTGACTTCCAAATAGGATGTATATGATAGAGACTGAGAGATACAGAGTGAGTAGCACTGCCATTTCACAGGGATTGGCTCTGTGGTTCAGTTATTTGCATGATTCCTTCTGAGTTGAGTCTGCATGTACTCTCTCTCTCTCTCTCTCTCTCTTCTCTCTGTGAGGATTTTATCCAGTTGCTGTTTTCCGCTTCAGATATACAATGAATGGCTGTGGCCATTTGTGCTTTTACATTCATTCCAATCTCAACATTAGAGGGGTACGCAGATAGGTATGTTTCTCATATATGATTAAAGCACCCTTGCAAGCATTTGTCATATCAATTTATTGGGAATTTCTCTTTTTCTTTCTTTTTTTTTTGTCTTTTGTAGCATTAAACTTTAGACATAACTTATGTTTCCCCGAAAGAAAAACTTTCTTTCTTTAGTCATAATTTTTGTTTAGGCTGTAATTGAGTCAAAAGATTATAAAAAAAAAAAAACAAAAACAAAAAAAATTCAGATTCCCTTCAAAGAATCTAGAACCGTATGACTTCTGGGGACCTAGATGTCTCCAGGTCCACAGCTTAATCCAATCACTTCCACTGCATTTATTGCAATGAAGTCTTGTCCAATTATGGTGCATGAAGAGGATGGAGGAAAAAGCTAAAATGTAAAGGAAAGTGTGAAGAATATTAGAAAAAAATAATCTTTCTGGATTCTGTGAGGCCATAACGATGGGCAAGGAGGAGGAGGAGCACTGGGTAGGTGCAGGCGGACCAGTGTGCAGCAGGAGGGTGTAGCATCTTTTATCTAGGGCTCCATTTTACCCATGACTGGCCTTGTTGATTGCAGACAAGTACAGCTGAGGCATTATAGTTCATAAAGTGGCTATAATAAGTGGGCACTGAAGCAGTCTGTGGGTGAAAGGGATTGTCACCATTTGTTGTTGGACTGGAGGTGATGGTCATTCACCTGTAGTAAAAGAGCCCCATGTCATTTCAATTAGTTCCACCCATCACTTGTTTCTGCAGTACCCTTGTTTTGAAAGTAACCAGCTACATGTGATCAGTTGACTCATTACATTTTCACAAATTAAGAAAGTATTAATCAGTTTAGAGATGACTGGGACATTATACAGGTATTGATTCATATGTCACCTAACATAAAATTAGTAGGAATGCATGGCCTTGGCAAACATGTGATGTCCATAGTATGTATAGTAATTTCCATGCTTGCTCCAGGGAAGCTTCAGAGACCAACTCTCCATTCCATAGATCTCAAGCTCAAGAATACTCTTCAGGTTTTGTGGTATGTACATGTAGGGTATTATATATGGCTTCCCTAGCAGACCACAAAAAGAAACTAATACTGTGCACACTTTAAATAGCACTGCCCACCTCTTTGAGGTATTTGGTGCCACAGATTGCACATGTGTAACAATAACGGCCCCATCTGACCTACAATCACAAAGGTTTGTGAACAGGAAGGACTACTATTCCATGATCTAATAGTTACTATGTGAATCACATGAGATCACAACCAATGAGTCTGCACAGCATACAAGCAGTTCATATGGCAAACATATCTGTCCCATATCACTGCTATATTACTGATTCCTGTATTGTGAAATGCCCCATGGCCATCTAGCTGGTAAGTTCAAACACTATGGCTAACTGTCTAATATTACCATATGTGACTAGATTTATTGGGTGTCTAAATGCAGTAACCCCACCTCAACAATGTTTATATTTGCAAGTAACACTAGAACATTGTTGAATACCTGGCTTTTGAGACCCATACACAACGTATAGTATTACTGATCACCAGGTGACCTATGCACAAAATCACAGCATTGTACATCATGTGACTGGACTGCACACAGTTTGCTTCCACAATTCTGGGGGTGACCAGTATGATCCTGATACAGCCTCCCAGATATTCTTAGCATGCAGCAAGCTCCAAAATATGGTAGTGAGAAGACAGGCAGTGCAGCTCCAGTATACTCACTGTCAGATGAAGATGCAGTGAAATAGTAACAACCAGTAGCTCAACAACTCTCCAAGACAGAGACAGACAGAGTATATGGCAGTGCAGGTGAATCATTAATGCTCAGTTTAAACGTATGGGCCCTGATGCACATATAGTGATAATGCAGTATTACAAAGACAAGGAATGACATGACAGTGAAAATATAAGCCTCTGCTCATCAGTACCTGGTCTAGCCACAGTGTGCACCAGACATTAACACCTTTGCCATACAGGAGTGAGGGTGGCATGGGTCACAGTATTTATCATGTGCACAAGTAGCAAGGGACAAAATGATACCCATATTTCTAAATGAACTGAGTGAGAGGGCATGCTATGGGAGTCATAGGTGAGGTTTTAAGGTGATGAGTACTCAGTGTGACCATGACATCACATTGAGACAGGAGTCTCAAGCTGATGGGTAATCTGCTGTAGACAGTTTGATCCTGTGATATGTTTGGAACACCACTGCATTGTCATGATCTACAGCCACTATGTGGGCATGTGGCACTGGGATTTGTAGTGACTTCTTACAGAAATGATGTTTGGCTGTTTGATTGTGACAGAGCTTGATTTTCCTCATGAGTTGGCCTGGCAATGGACTTTGAGTGCCATGACAACTCAAGATTAAGGATTTTTATTGTGGTACATAATAAGATGCAGGTGAGAATTGTGTCTCCTCTGACTGCTCACCTATAGGGGCATCCTACTTACATACCCACAAGATACCCCTAGGATCAGCACTTCCTCCACCTCAGATAACATTGATAATTAGATAATTGTGGGACTGGCAATTTTTCATATGGAGGTAAAAAGACAAGTGATATGTGCCACCACAGGTCTCAGAAGATTAATCATTACTGTGCCACTGGCCTCCTCATCCTCACAGATGCCTTCTACACTACAATTAAGTCTGTGTTGGACTAGGTCATAGCATTCTGTGCCTGGGTGATTTTGCAGCACATCCACTGATTCATCCTAAGTGCTGCCTGCATGTGATGCATCGACTGTGACATGCTGATATTGAGCACTCTGCAAGGCTGTAAAATGCTGCAAATATCAACTCTGGATGCGGTGCATTCATCTTCTGCCACATCCACAGAGCCAAAGGGGATCTCTCCATCACTGAGGATGCTGAACAGTCACATTATATGGCTTCAAGTGCGTCTGTGGCAGAGGATTGACATTCAGCCTGTGTTGTTGTTGGTTACACATTCAAGATGGAGACAGGCAATGTCATTGCGCTATCAGACTGTGTGTTTCATCAACACTATCAGCTCCTACATGGGTGCCAATATCAGCCTGTTGTCATGGCTCTCAGCCTTTACATGTGACACCATAACAATGCTCTTCATTGTGAATACACAGCATAAGAAAAACCAGAGCCGGCATGGTTATTTGTGCCAAAGCCTTGTCCCTGAAGCATGCTTCCAAAGGGTATCCATGCAAGATGAGCTACACAATCCCAACTCATCTCTGCTGACATCCTGATGTGGCTGGATACTTGACATACCTATAATAAAACACAGTCAACACTTGCTGTGGTCGGTAAATCACCACTAGGTACAGTGTGACTGCTTGGACATCAGTTTTAAGAGCTATATCATTCAAAATGACCTGTGAGGAAGGGCTCACCTGATATTAGTGTCTACTTCACCAGGGATTATTCCAGAACCATTACTTCTACAAAGTCCCCAAAAGTTCCTCTGGCTGTGTCAGCTTGCTTGACCTAGTTTACTTAATGGACAATTTTTCAGCTGCTATTTAACCTGGCACAGCATAGCATGTTAGTGACACTCTTGTGACAATGCTGTAATCTGTGATTGCATCATCTTATGTCATTTATATCAGGGACCACTATCTGCAACTCTTGGTCATATAAAGGATAGTCAGTGCCACCTTTCTGCAATAGGCACTGTTCTTGTTTCCTAAGTGCCTGTAACATAACATCATTTTGTGCAAAACTTGAAACTGTCCAGCATCTTTTATCCATTTCATTTTCAAGACATGCATGTACATTTGCCAAAACACTATAAGGAATATACTACCGGGTTTGGAAGGATGACATCTACAGATGCAGAGATAACTTACCTATACTGTGCTTTAATCAAAGGGACAGTTGTGGGGTTCTACTATATAATAGTTGTAAAGGCAGATATGGGAATATATATACATGAAGTATACTTGACAAAAGATATGTATATGTTAAGGCATGCATTCTTGCCCCTGACATTTGTGGTCATCAAGTTAGCTGCCAGTGGTATGACCCTAACCTAATATGTAGCTAGGATATATGTGTATAGAAATATGGTTGCTGTACTTAATTCCATAGGACAGCATATACATTACACTGGAAATAAGATCGATGTAATAGTGATAGGAATGTACAGGGACACATTGCCCTGATATTGTGGGCTACCTTGTTTTGACTGCAACTTTCACTTAAGATAAAACATGCAGGTACAAATACTTCTGTTGCTAGCATCTTGTAATTTGAATAATTAGGAAGGCAGATAAAAACAGTTTACCACACATTTTCAACAGTACAGAATGTCACTTCTGAGTGCCTAAAATCCTAATACCACTATTCCTCCAGCTTAAGCTTCCTAAATAGTTACTTTCTCTCCTGAAATCTTCCAATTTAGCACAATTTACATACAAAATGGCAGCATGCCTGTAATGCTATGCAACTTTATACCTGTTTGCTCAACACATAGGCAAATTATGTCTGGTTGAATGAATGTTTATGAATCTCTTTATTTTGCTGCTGTACATCTTTGAATTAAAGAGCAGCTGACTGCTTCTGTTCTCACATGGCAGATCATGGTCATTTGGATATGCCACAGAACAGGGGCATTACTCTACCTCACAGGTGCAGACATCGCATTGTAAGTGTCATCCATATGCTGCCATTTTGTTCCACCTGAAAGTGAGACAATTTTTCAGACAGGTTCAAGAGAATCATATTTTCTACTAGAATCTGCCAGTCAGCATCTGCATGGTGAGCAAACTAGTGCTTTAGTTCATTCATTGTCATTTCAGGGAGTCCCCGCTTGGCTGTTATCATGGTGCATTTAAAAAGGTGATGCCTGGTATGACCTGGCTGAGGAGCTATCCTCAGCCATCAGCATCATTAGGATGGGGAAAAATGCAGGTATATGTTTGATTACTTGTGTCACAGTAACCATGGTGAGCTCTGCACATATGAAACAGAGGTTAGACGATGCCCTGAATGGTATAACAAGTGGATAGCATTTCTTAATCTTTTATATCTTTCTATTTTATTCTGTTTTAGGTTTGGGACTGTTGTTGGTACTGGCCAGTAATGGTCAAAGACATCTTAAGAAATATCCGATTGCCACATTGTGTTTCTTCAGTGTCAGGTGGAGGTCTACTAATATAGGTATAGATGACACATACTGCAGCCTGTACACACTAATGGGGTATGTATGCATGGAATTTTATCTTTTGTTATAGCATCTTACCTTATCATGACAATGATTCTCTGAAGTGTCTTTTCATTATCAGCATGAGCAGAGTGTAACAGAACTCATGCACTCACAACAGGAGCAGGAAAGTGTTGTGGTCAGCCACAGCTAGCTCTGCTGCCGCTGCTTGCAAGTTTGTTATTTACACTCAGCCCAATGCCAGGATAGATTCCCATATTGTCTCATCGCTGCAGGTCCAGATAACAAATTTGCTAACAGGCAAAAAAATTGCACTCTATTCATTGTTGATGCTATGGCTGAAGTGTATACCACTCTAGAAGCTTTGAATGCTTCACCAGTAGATAGCCCACCAGCATGATCTCAAGTGATCCAGTTACAGCTGAAGCAGGTGGTGGGAGGCTGTTATGGAGAGATCAATGGGCAGATGTGTAGACTGGATGGAGGGCCTCCCCAAGTGAGTTATGGTTTCACTTTCCTAGCTCATCCTTATCAATTGATTATGAAGGGAATGTGTGGTCTCTGCCACCATCTACTCTATTATATCACATGGTGATGGATCTCTGTAATCTCTCTGGACCAAGATGGCAGTTGACATGCCAGCTGTTTACAAGCCATTTTCCTAGTCATGTTTGTTGCCTTCTCCTTTATCCTGCCTCATACCCTGTGTATTATTGTACCCTTGTTTTCACAATGTGTCTACCCTACTTTATGTCTGTCCATAGCAGGTATCCATATCTTAGCATTTGTACTATCAACCCAGTTTGTGTGCACTGCCCTAGGTGTATCTGCTTCTCCCTACACACTCTCCTGACACCCTTTTCCTACCTTTTTTTTCCCTTTCAGTCTTTCTTCTTTTCCTTTCCCTCCCCTCTTTATTATGAAAAAAAATGAAGCCCTATTCCTGAAAAAAGTTATTGTCCTCTTTCCCTTTATCTTGCACACCCTGGGTGTATATTACTTTGCCGAAAATTTTGATTAACCCCTATTCAGTGAAAATCGCTTCATCAATTCACTGAATTTACCAAGGGCAAGGAAATACTCGCCTGCAGCACAATGGACAAACATCTAAGTGAATTGAACCCACCCCCCAACTATATATAACAACTCTGAGATCGCACTACAGTGGAGAAAAGGGCAAAGGTCTGTAGCTGGCTAACTACGTCTTTCCCTTGGTAAATTCAGGGATTCACTGAAGTGACTTTCGCTGAATAGGGGTCAATGAATAGATGTTCACCAAAATAAAATTTTGGCAAACTAATATACACCTGCACATTTCCATATGCTGCTGTTTTGTTTGATCCTCTGTATGCTTATATCCTTTTTCCTACTTTCCTGTATAATTATTTGCATATTTTTTATATATCAGCCAGGTGACCACATGCAGTGTATATAAAATGTTTACACACCCCTGTTAAAATGCCAGGTTTTTGCGATATACAAAATGAGACCACAATAAATCATTTCAAAACTTTTGCTACATTTAATGTGACCTATAACCTGTAAAATTCAATTGAAAAATAAGCAAGTCTGATAGGAGAAAAAAATATAAAAAATAAAAAAAAAACTACAATATGCTGGTTGCATAAGTGTGCACATCCTTAAACTAATACTTTGCTGTGTGTGCACACCCTTAAACTAATACTTTGTGGAAGCACCTTTTGATTTAATTACAGCATTCAATCTTCTTGGGTAGGAGTATATTAGCATGGCACATCTTGACTTGGCAATATTTGCCCACTCTTCCTTGCAAAAGTGCTTCAAATCTGTCAGGTTGCAAGGGCATCTCTTGTGCACAGCCCTCTTCAGGTCACCCCACATATTTTTTATTGGATTTAGGTCTGGCCTGTGGCTGGGCCATTCCAAAACTTTAATTTTCTTCTGGTGAAGCCATTCTTTTGTTGATTTGAAAGTATGCTTGGAGTCATTGTCATGTTGAAAGGTGAAATTCCTCTTTATCTTTAGCTTTCTAGCAGATGCCTGAAGGTTTTGGACCAGAAGTGACTGGTATTTGGAACTGTTCATAATTCCCTGCACCTTGACTAAAGCCCCAGTTCCAGCTGAAGAAAAGCAACCCCAAAGCACGATATTGCCACCACCATGCTTCACCTTGGGGATGGTGTTCTTTTGGTGATGTGAAGTGTTGTTTTTGCACCAAACATACCTTTTGGAATTATGGCCAAAAATTTCAACCTTGGTCTCATCAGACCATAACACATTTTCCCACATGCTTTTGGGTGACTTGTATTGCTTTGCAAATTATAGCCTGGCCTGGATGTTTTTTTGTGTAAGAAAAGGCCTCTGTCTTGCAACCCTACCCCATAGTCCAGACACATGGAGAATATGGGAGATTGTTGTCTCATGTAGTACACAACCAGTACTTGCCAGAAATTCCTGCAGCTCCTTCAGTGCTGCTATAAGTCTCTTGGCAGCCTCCCTGACCATTTTACATCTTGTCTTTTCATCAATTTTGGAGGAATGTCCAGTTCTTTGCAACATCACTGTTGTCCCATATTTTCTCCACTTTTTGACGGCTGTCTTCACTGTGTTCCATGGTATATCCAATGCTGTGGAAATTTTTTTGTACCCTTCTCCTGACTGATACCTTTCAACAGTGAGATCCCTTTGATGCTTTGTAATCTTGCTGTGAACCATGCCTTCTGCTGTAGCATGCACCTAAGTAAATGTCAGGAAAATCCTATTAGGACAGCTAAACTTTATTTGGGGTTAATCAGAGTTTCTTTAATTGATGGCAGGTATGTATTCAAGAAGACTGAATGTTGTAATTAAATCAAAAGGTGCTTCATCAAGGTATTACTTTAAGGATGTGCACACACAACAAAGTATTAGTTTAAGGGTGTGCACATTTACGCAACCAGTGTATTGCAAGTTTTTTTTATTTATACCGGCTTGGTGGATATGGGCATCCTGAGCCCATGTAGAAATTGCCTTATGTTTACTGACAACCAATTAATTCTCAAATAAACTAATATGGTATGTGAGAGATATATTTTCCATGTCACTGGAGGCTCACAAATATGAGAGACTGCTGCACACCCCCTACTGCAATGCCTTCATTTATAAGGTCAGACCACAAAATGGTCTCTTTTGAAGTAAAAATAAAACCTGGACCCCCATCTAAACCTGGAATATTCAGGGAACTATTCTAAGGCTAACAACTCAGTAAAAGTACTCCTAATGTCAATAAGGTTGTCATTAGCTTACACGCTGCACCCATCATGCACAATTCAAAGCAGATCTAGAGACATGCATATGCTGAGGCACTTACATATAACTTTCCTAAACCACAAAGGCGTCATAGATGAAGTACACATAACAAATGCCCTCAGCAGCCCCAAATGCACTGTTTCAAAATGACACTCACATCAACACATACAGCTACATCTCATGGTGCCTCTACCTCTAAGCCCATAAGGCAACTCACCACGCAATCCAACATTCTAGTCATTGGAGACTCCATCGGGATACAGACCAATGTCCCCCTCACCAGGCGAAGTAAGGAGAAAGTTGCTTATCAGGGGCTAGGATCCGCCACATTACACATGCACTCAGGTCATTGGACCACAATTACCAAAATGTCTCAGTCATAGTCCACGTGAGAGTAAATGACCTGAGATGTACCTCCATAGACTATATGAAGACAGACATCATGGATCACTCGGAATGTATCTCAGGCTGGTATGAGCCTAGCATTGAGCAGCATTTTACCTTCTCCAAGAATGATGCCACAATATGAACAAAAGATGATTGACTTTAATAAATGGCTTAGTTTTTGGTGTCATTCTAAGGGGGTGCAATATTTGTCAGCGTGGAGGGAGATGGTCAACAGACCACGTTGCTTTGCCAGGGATGGTCTGCACCTCTCCCTTTTAGGCTTTTGAATATTAGCTAAAACATTGTTTTCCCCCATAGTGCTGTTTTTAGGCAATGCCAAAGTGAAAGTACTTCCGACATAGCAAATCAAAACCAAGAAAATCTAAAGGTATTACTGTTCAATGCTAGAAGTCTAAACAAAAAACTCCACTCCCTAGAAGCTCTCTTTACCCTAGAGAATGCTGATGTCTGTGAGGTCACTGAGACATGGTTTAAAGCCACGGAGAGTACACCAACAGTGCAAGGTTATAATGCAGTCCACACATTTAGGTCAGCTACTTCACAGGCAGGGGATAAAGGTGGAGATGTCTCTATTTACCTCAAAAACAAATATTCTTCAAGGATGGTTAAAAAGGACAATGCACTTGAGTCACTCCATGTTCAAACCACCGTAGGTAAAATCCAATGCCACTTCCTTGCAAGCTATAGGTCCCCCTCTATGACCTAGGAAACCCATACCATGTATTTAAACTTATTAGAAACACTAGCCATCCAACCCAATACCATCTTCATGGGTGACTTTAATTACCCCACTATTAACTGGGAATTCTATATGACACCAAGCATACATGCACAGAGATTCCTGGTTTTGTAAACACAAACTCCCTGGACCAGATCGCCAGTACATCAACCAGGGGTGCAACCATACTGGATCTGTACCTCACAAATATGGGAGACTGCTGCACACCCCCTACTGCAATGCCTTCCTTTATAAAGTCAGAACACAAAATGGTCTCTTTTGAAGTAAAAATAAAACCTGGAACCCCATCTAAACCTGAAATATTCAGGGAACTATACTAAGGCTAACCTCCTGCTATTAAGTGAGAACCTGGCAAAATGTCAAGCCCTGATAAACCCTGTGAACACTTCTGCCTATGCAGAACTGTTCACAGAAACCCTGTATAAGCATGTCAGCAGCTGCATAGAGGTAGCTGTACCCACCAGGAAGAAGTACAGAAATAAATCAAAAAACAAGCCACCCTGTTGGAATCACAAAATCAATTGGCTATATAACAGGAGGAAGAAAATCATGGTAAAAATTAGCAGATGCAGAACCCAGCAGTATAAAAGCACTCTTATCAAATTAACAAACAACTCAGATAGCAAATAAAGTCTACCAAAGCCAAATTTGAGGTATGTTTAGCATCCTAGGCCAAGGACAACCACAAAGCATTCTTTAGCTATGTCCGCAACCTCAAAGGCAATACACAATTGTGTGCAGAGGAGCCATCTATATTAAGCCAGAAGATATAGCAAACCTCCTGCTTGATAAATTCAGCTCCAGCTTTACTCCTCTCTCCCCCTCAATCTTCCCTCAGGAAATATCATCAAATATAACTCCCCCTACTATCACTAAGGAACAGGTCCTTAATGCTCTCTCTAAGACCAAGAACACTGCATCAATGGGCTAAGACAATATCACAGGATGCCTTCTAAATAGAATGAAACATGACCTATCAGGGCCTCTGGAATTACTCTGGAATTACTATTTAACTGTAGCTTCCAAACAGACTTCGTGCCTCAATAATGGAGAAATGAAACAGTCACCCTTCTGCACAAAGGTGGGCCATCTACAGACCCTGGAAACTACAGATCCATAAGTCTCACTAGTCTTGTATGTAAAGCCATGGAAAGAATTATCATGGAGATGATCAATAGAGATATAATAAACCTCCAGACACTGGACCCAACCCAATTTTTATTTTGTCAAGGGCAGATCATGTCTACTCATCCTGGTAGACTTCTTAGAGAAGATCATCAAAGCAATGGATGAGGGCAAAATTGTTCACACTGCCTACCTCGACCTGACCAAGGCTTTTGACACAATACCCCACTCAGGTATTGTTGACAAACTCAAGAGGTTAGGTACAAACCTGTATGTCACCCAATGGATAGCCAACTGGCTCACAGACAGGACCCAGGAAATTAGAATTGGAGAGTCCACCTCTACAAAGAGGCCAGTCACAAGTGGAGTCCCACAGGGATAAGTCCTTGGACCACTCCTTTTTGCATTTACTTATCAGACATCAAGGCCAATGTTAGTGGTCTCTGGCTGACTAAATTTGCAGATGATTGCAAATTAGGAGTCTCACACTGACAAAAATGTTCTTCAGGAGGGGCTGACATAGACAAACAACTGGTGTCATAGCCATGGACTAAAACTAAATGCCAAGAAATGCATAATAGTACCCTTTGGGAAGTCATCCATCCCTAGTAACTATCATATTGACAACACACCCATTAGAGTTGACCCAGTAGTCAGGGACTTAGGGGTACACATAGATAGTAATCCTGCCATTGATCATCATGTGTCTACAGTGGTGGGGAAATCATTCCATGTTGCACAACTTATAAACAAAGGTATGGCATCCAAGTCCAAGGAAGTCATTGTTCCACTGTATTCCGTATTCATCAGACCTATTATTGAGTACAATGCCCCCGTTGGTATGTACCTAACCAGGCATACCCAACAACTGGAATGTCCACAGAGTTTCCTCACTAAGAGAATACAGTGTGTAAGTAATATGTCCTGTGCAGACCACCTCAAGCCCCTCTCCCTGTATTCTGTCTCCTACAGGCTTTTGAGGGGAGATCTATGCCTGGCATACAGGGCATTGTCAGACCTCACTCAGATGAACCTCCTGCATATCCACAAAACAAACAGCACCAGAATTACACATTCTAAAGTCTTAAACCTTGCCTGAGATATAAATAGGACCTGCTGGAGAGATAGGTATATATCCCAGAGACTACCTCATCTATGGAACAGGCTCCCCATCCATGTGAACCAGAGTTCCTCCCTAACCCAATTCAAGTGCAAATTGGACAATTGAATGGGAAACTGGAAATTCATCCCTAGTTTGGCACCTATGTCTCTAATGGACATAGGTAACCTGTAAATGGCTCATCTCCCACGCCCATGCTTACACGTATCAAGGGTATCAGAACTTGTAAGAGATTTGGGATGCATGACTAGGCTTAAAAAGGCCCTTGTGGTTGTTAGCCTAGTAAACACCTATGAACGTATATTAAAACTAAAAGGAAACCAAATATTCAAAGCGTTAATCTGTATTATGCTTTATTCTTCACTCACCCCACACTCTTTCATCATTCTTCTCCCCTGTCTCTCTTGTGCTTTATACCAACTAACACCATACTCTCTTATCATTCCTTCCTTCTCTCTCTTTCTCTAGCAGGTGCAAAGGAGTTACAGGGTAGGTGATAAAAAAACAACCGAATGTTTGAAGTTTATTTTATACTTACTTTACCAGTTGATTCTGTTTATCTAACTGGTACTTAGGTTCATAGTTCATAGGTAGGTACTAGGCTATCTGCCCAAGGGCATTTATACGTCTAGCCAGAGTGTGTCGGCTTTCGCCATCCCATTGATTAATTAACTGATCCTCTGTCAAGCAGAGCCAATGAAGTGATCCCAGGGGTGTATTTTCTGTTGCCCATTCATTTGTCAGGGTTTCTCTTGAAGAGTGTTAGTGAGGGGCTCTGCCTAATGTAGTTTGGAATTTTGTTCCAAAGCATGGGGAGTCTCTGTGACAGAAATCTATCCGTCCAGCATGTTCTGTTTATTGTTGTGGTGAGGTTTAGCTCACTAGAGTGTGTGGCTCGCAGTGACTTGGATTTCATTAGGTGGAGCATGTCCATCAATTCTGAGTTGGACATGGCTTTGTAAGTCAGGCAGAGATCACCACTGAGTAAGCGATATGCCAATGAGTACAGCCAGAGTTTTTTCAGTCAGGCTGCATAGGACATATGTTTTAGGCCAGTAATCCTCTTGGTGAGGTACTTTTGTGTTCTCTCCAGCTGTTGGAAGTGTCTTATGAGGTACATCCCAAATGGGGCATTGTACTCTATGATGGGTCTGATGAGAGATGAGTAGAGGGGCACTATAACCTCCTTATTTCTAGATGCGAACCCTTTAGTAAATAGATGGGCCACATAGAAGGATTTCCTAACTACTTTGGAAATATGATTATCAATGGTGAGATTACTATCTACCTGGGTCCCCAGATGTCTTATTACCTCTTCTGTATTAAGGGGGCTGCCACCTATGTGGTAATTCGTGAGTGTTTTGTTTTTCACAAACGGGATGACTATGCATTTTTTGGCATTTAGCTTGAAGCCATGACTTTGACACCAGGTGTCTGTCTCAGTAAGGACCTTTTGCAGGATGTCCATGTCAGCCGGAGAGTCAATTATGGCTCCCAGTTTGCAGTCATCAGCAAACATGGTTAACCATAGTTCTCCTGTGTTTGCCTATACTTCTGAAATATATATATATGCCGAACAGTAGGGGTCCCAGGACCGAGCCTTGCGGGACACCACTTGTGACTGGTTTAGAGTCGGACCTGGAGCCCGCTATTCATACCGTGTGAGTTCTGTCTGTAAGCCAGTTGGCAACCCATCTCATGATGTACGGGTTTATGTTCAGGCTGATGAGTTTTTCTGTAATACCCAAGTGGGGAATGGCATTGAAAGCCTTGGTGAGGTCAAGGTAGGCTGTGTGAACAACCTTTCCCTCGTCTATGGCCTTGGTGACTGTCTCGAAGAAGTCAACCAGGTTTAGTAGGCATGATCTGCCCTTAACAAAGCTGAACTGGGTCAGGTCAAATGTTTCGAGGTTCTCAATGTCTTTGTTAATGAGTTCCATGATGATATTCTCTATAGCCTTGCAGACCAGGCTAGTCAAGCTTATGAGGCGATAGTTGCCAGGGTCAGCTGTGGCCCCTCCTTTGTGGAGTGGAATAACCGTTGCTGTGCACCATTCTATGGGCACGTAGCCTGTGTAGAGGCTGAGGTTGAACAGCGTGTTTAGGTGGGGGGTTAGTTCGTTCTGTAGTTCATGCAGGACGCAGCCTGGGACACCATCTGGCCCTGTTGACACTGTGTTTTTGGCTTTTGAAAGGGTTATTTTCACCTGTGCGCCTGTGATTTCCAAGACACTACACTTTTACGGTATTGTTGTGGGCCCTTTTGGGGGTAAGAGGGGGGTGAAGTTTGCACTGAATCTATCTGCCAGGATGTTGGCAATATCAGTAGGTTCAGTATTTATTGTGCTATTTTGCACTAGTTCAGTGCATATCTGTGAGTTGCCACTTAGATTCTTAACATAGCTAAAGAAGGCTTTATGGTTATCTTTTGAATCCTTGGTTATTTTTCTTTTGAAGTTAGCCTTGGATGATTTTATGAGGGACCTTAGTTTCTTACTGATACTGATCAGGGATGTCTTTCCTTCTTGGGATTTGCTTTTTTTCTGATCTAGTTTCCTCCTTCTATTGTGTAGCCTGTTTATGGCAGGGGTCCACCAGACTGGTTTCCTTCTCTTAGAGGAGTGAGTCTTGGTTTTGCTAGGGATGGCATGATCCATGCATCCTTGCAGGTGCTCATAGAGTGCATTTGTAAAGGTTTCTGCATCTTGGGCAGCGTTATTTTTTAGCGTGGGGGCTGTGAAACTTACTGCCTCTGTCTTAAGCAAGGTGAAGTTTGCTTTAGAAAAGTTTTTTACTGTGGTTTCCTTAGTTGGGGGTGGGGTGGGATGGTGGGGTGTGGACATCCAGAGTGATTAGTTTATGGCCTAATCTAACCAGTGACGGGTTGACCTCCGGTGTGGAACACCTGTCGTCCATGTTTGTGATGACCAGGTCCAATATGTTTTCACCTTTGGTAGGGGAGTTTACCAGCTGATCCAGGCATTTGAGTTGATGAATTCCAGGAAGCCCAGTTTGTGCTTGAGTAGTTTTCCCAGTTAATGGTAGGGTAATTGAAATCACCAAATATCAGGGTGTTCGGTAGGACCATCATGTTTTCCAGTGTCTCCAGAAAGGTGGAGTGGTGGTCCTGGGTCATGGAGTGTGATCTGTAGCAGGCCACAATTTGCATTGCAGATTTGCCCGATGTTAGTTCCACATGGATGATCTCAGAGGTATCATGCTGCGCCACTAACCTGGAGGTGTAGGTATCCTTGATGAATATGGATACACCCCCTCCTTTTGTGTTTTGGTCCGTGTTCTGTGGCCGAAATGTGTGGTATGAGTTGTTGACTGGTAGTGCTGGGGTGCTCTCTGGAGTCTTGAACCAGGTTTCAGTTACTGCACAGATGTCGATGTTCTCCATACTAAGGAGTGCTTCGAGCACATTCATTTTGAGATTTAAACTCCTGGCGTTGAGTAGCATAACCCTCAGTTTTTTGTTAATTGTGCTGTTTATGGAGGTGGGTTTGACTTTTGAGCCTTGCCTAAAAAAGGCACTATGGGGGCAGCAAGAGCATTGGCCAGTATTCTAATGCCTAGGAGTGACAGGTGCAAACCGTCTCTTGCAAAGCAACACGGCTTGTCGAGCATGTCATCCTAGGCTGAAAGACACTGGATTTCCTTTGAATGACACCAGAAGTTTAGCCAGTTGTTGAAATTGATAATTTTTTCTTTACACTGAGGTATCATTCTTGGTGAGAGCAGGATGCTACTCAGGGTCAGGGTCATACCAGCCAGGGTTATGTGATCAGAGAGCTCTTCCCTGTTTCTTTTCATGTAGTCCAGGGAGATACATCTCAAGTCATTCACACCAACATGAACAATGACAGAGTCATATTTGTACTTGTTCTGGAGTGGCCTGAGTGCTTGTGTTATGTGGTGGATTCTGGCTCCTGACAGGCAGCTAACAGTAACCTTCTGCTTGTCCAGCCTAGTGAGTGTCACATCAGTGTGCCTGACTATAGAGTCACCTATTACTAGTGTGTTAGGCATGTTACTTCGCCTTAAGGGCTGTAATTGTGCGGCACACTGATTTTGTGTTTTATGTGTTGTCTGGTTTGTGATGGGAGGTGCAGGTTGTTTGGGTGTCTGCTTTGGAGGTCTCTGATGCTTTTGCAGACATTGTTGCTGAACCTAATTTCTACCTGTAATTGTAACTTCTACTAAGAATGACTTGCAATCATTGTTTGTACTTTAGTTGATTTGTGTCAGCAATTGTAACGGTGCCCAATATTTGTCATCAGAATTTCACTGTGTTTCATGAAGACTGAATCCTTATTATATTAGTTTAATGTTTTACAATTGGTGTTAAATAAGCTGGACAGATATCCTAAACTGTAGAGATCTCATAGCATTTTCAAGTCCCTTCATTGCCAAAAAGAGTTGATGGAATGTAAGTTAAAGTAAGTGCTTGTTAAAACTTCTGTTCAATTTAAAAAGCTTGTGAGGTTTTAAGCTATATTTCCAATTTTTTCCCTACCTTATCCTTACCTTTCCATTTTCCTTTGTTGTTCTGGTGCTAAAGACTGCATTTTGAAAGATTACTGCCATTAATTAGTAAGGGTGTTAACACAATAGCACTGTTTGTTTCCTCCTGAGGATGTGTTGTTTAAGGTGGGAAGCCAAGTGGCCCCATCACAGCAACTCCATTACAGAAATTAATGCATATATGTATTAAGAAACCACTTACAATTTCAGTGCAGTATTGCCTTGCATACAGGTCAACCCATAGTACTTTACTTGGATTTTGACTGAACCTTGAATACATCATTTTTTTTTTCCTCTTTTTTTTTCAACAGGTTCACTGGAGACATTGCTAAAACATACACACAGCAGGCTCATTCAATAGATAGTCTGAGTCCAGTCAATCCATGCACCACTTATTTAGAACAAGATGTGTACCACCTCTGCCATCGAGCACGATGTTAGTTTGAGAGATATGTGGGTGGTGCTATGGCAGTATAAATGTAAATTAAGAAGGGGTGGGTGAGTATTGGAGGTAGGGTAGAGGAGCAGAGTGAAACTGAGCTTAAGTGAGTGTTAGGGGTATCCAGTCTTGTGCGTGTATTTTAGCCTGCCTTAGTGACTAGTCTGAAGACAAGTGCTTGAGTGTCCTATTTTGTACGCAATAGCCTTATAGTCTTTAAACCCTCCTCCAGTGACATCATGCTGATCAGCATTTAATCTCTACTTCCTAACAGACACTACTGGCATTTGTTCATACTGCTTTTACTGAAACTATTGATTTATCTTATATTTTCTTTGCTTCTTCTAGACTTGCCATTCTCATTATTTATTTCCTCCCTTCTTTAGTGGAGCTGCATGCCTTCAAGGAAGTCACCCTTGGTCTCGCCCCTTCCTTTCTTATTCCCCCTTGCCCAAGACAGTTATTAAACCACTTTCAACTCTGAGCTAGTATTTGTGCACAGTCAGCATTGATGCACTGCATTCTTTAGTATGTTTTTATTTTGCTATAAAAGTATTCCAGCATGCAAATAGATATGTATGTAACAGTGAAGTCTACAATTTGAACACAGCCTGTGAGCTTTATTTTTTATGTAAATTATAAATATTATGGCAGCCTAAAAAATAACTTTATCCACAATAATAGCTCCATTTTCTTAGACCACAGCAGTCCCATTGGTACTCTCCCTTTTAACTGTTCTCCATTTATTGTTTTTTTTAGCCAGCCACTGTTTCCCCTTCCTTAAGTTAAATTCTCTTCTTGTGTAACCACTTTCAGTTCTGAATCAGTATTCTTCCAGAGCTGTACTCCTGCATTCTGGCTTACTTTTCCTCAGTGGTTTGCTGAACTGTGATGGTTGGGGTAGCCTTTGGACTTTGCATTTCAAAGTCCAAATAAAACTCCTTACATTGCACAGTAGTTAAAACCATCAAGTGCAATTTTTTATTGTTATCACCATTAATCAGGTCAAGGTAATATTGGGTGAACTCGCTTACTAACTTACTACTCTTACTACTACAGCAACAAAGTCAAGACTTTTATCTGCCAGCCCAGAGGCTTTTTAAACTGCAATGTTTCTTTTACTTATCTCTTTCAGCATATTTATGGCTGTTACGTTCAGTCATTGATTGCTTTATTCTCTGTTATCTCTCTCAGCAGATTTATGGCTGTTAAGTTCAGTCACTGATTGTTTTATTCTCTGTCCCTTTGCCAGGTTTTCAACCCACTTTATTCACCCTCACTTCAGCTCAGTTTCACTCTGCTCCTCTACCCTACCTCCAATACTCACCCACCCCTTCTTAATCTACATTTATACTGCCATAGCACCACCCACATATCTCTCAAACCAAGATCAGTTCTCTCCAAAAGAAAAACAATCAATAGAATTACTCCCAATAGTAGCACTCACTCCATTTTACCACCCAAGACTCTCTCTCAAATTATCTTAACCCTTTCCCCCTATACCTATCAAATTGCATCCCTACAACAAACCCGATATCCTCTTAACATTTTCTAATCCTAATGTACAACAAAGATAAAACTCAAGTTAAATAAGATGTCCCTAACTCAGATTATTTTACTATTCCTCCTCACTTACTAGCCTTCATCAGCAATTATCAAATTCACCTCCTTCAAATACTTAGGACTTTAATCAATCCTCACAATGAATATTAACATCTACCCAGCCTATCTTTCTCCATAATGCCGTACCTCTACAAACAAACCATATTTGATTTATTTATCTATAAATATCTGAAAACTAAGTATCCAAATTTACGATCAAATACCAAACTAAGACCAAGTATAACTGGCCATGCTCTTCCCTCTGTAAAATATAAATTCAAAAAATTAGCAGAGATATTCAACCCAAACCCTAATCATAAAACCATCACTTTCATCCCCAAAATAAACCAGTCACTTAATACAGTTCAACAAAAAACAGAACCCAAACTTACTTAACTAAATATGAACTTTAAAAGTATGTGCAATAAAATCCATGACATACATGCCTACTTTGCCACATACACTCCTGATGTAGTCATAGCTACTGAAACCTGGTTAAAAAGAAATAAAGTAAAATGAGATCACCCCCACCCCCTTCCCAGGATACAATATACCCAGGCATGACAGACAAAACAAGCATACAGATGGTGTAGCAATAATCTATGAAAATTCTTTACCCATCACCTTACATCCACAGGAAATACCCAACTTTAACAATGCTAAACTTCTAATAACACTCCTAAAATCAACAATAGGAAAACTATATGGCTAGCAGCAATTTATATATGACCATGGAAAAACAATGATACTGCTGAAAGCATCCTATATTGGATATCTCAACAATTAACCATGAAACTATAATACCTGATGACACAATTCATTACCTCCACTGAGGCCATAAATTAATTAACAATTAATAACAACACCCACTGGAATCAATAAAACTTCAGGGAGACACTCAACATTAGACTGTAATCTTACAAACAAGCCAGACAAACTGACAAAAATAAGCTGCCTCTCAGCATTAGTAACCACATACCAACATATGCCATTATTGCTTACAATAACCTAGATAAAACATTATCTATTATCAAATATGAAATACAACCAATTTCAGCAAAGGTGTTTTCAGTGAAACATTAAATATAACTGGAATGTACTTAGAACAATACCACTAAATACTGTTGTAGAACACTTTAATAACATATTCCTACAGACCTTAAATAATCTAGCACCAGTAAATAGTAAAAGAACACCATGCCATGGCTGACAAAAAAAATAAATAAATAAAACATGATAAAAAAGGTTAAAGCCTGAAAGAAACTGGTATATAAATAGAACCCAAATGCCTTCAAGCCATTTAGATATCTTACAAACCTTAAACTCCATGTCAAACAGGATAAGAAAACATACTAAACCAACTTACAAGACAAACATAAAAACTACTCAAAACCTTTTTGGTCATCACTAAATAAACTACTCCACCCTGGCAAGACCACCACTCCCTCTACAAAAACAGACAATACAACAGACTCTATCCCCACACACTTTAGCTCCTACTTCATACAATAAATATTATCTCTCTGAGACAGTAATACATCTGCACCCCCTCTCCCCCGTCCAAACAAAAACACACACACAACTCTTCAATTTTAATCCAGTACCCACCTCACTGATAATGAAGTTGTTCCTTAAACTAAAAACTACATCCACAGATGCAGACCAAATACCATCCTTCAGACTACCTAAAATGGCCACAGAAATCACAGCCTTCCCTGTGTCCATACTAATTAACAGGGCCATAGCAGAAAGATACATCCAATCACTATGGAAAAAATCATGCATTATACCACTGCACAGAGGCAGCACATCTACAGAGTTCGATAACTACAGTCCAATAGTGACTGTCTCCCCCTCTCCAAAATACTAGAGAAATGCATCCATATGCAACTGATGCAATACCTAACCTCAAGTAACCTGCTCTCAGGTTTGTCTGTCTGCCTGGGATGACATGCTGGACAAGCCACGCTGCTTGCACCTGTCACCCTGGGATTCCGGATATTGGCAAAGGCTCTTGCCACCCCATAGTGCCTTTTTAGGCAAGGCTCAAATTCTAAACCTACCACCCTAGAACACAAAAGGAAAAAACTAAGGGTAATGCTGCTCAATGCCAGAAGTCTAAATCTCAAAGAGGCCCTTCTCAGTATGGAGAACATCGATGTCTGTGCAGTGACAGAAACCTGGTTCAAGGCTCCTGAGAGCACCCCAGCACTATCAGGCTTTACCTCTTATCATGCTCCGCCCCAAAATCCGGACAATACCAAGAAAGGAGGGGGTATCCATATTCATCAAAGACACCCACACCTCAAGACTGGTGGCAACGCACGATGCATCGGAGACCATCCAGGTGCAATTAACCATAGGCAAGACTGCTCTGCAAATTGTAGCAAGTTACAGGCCACCCTCACAAACTCAGGAACCTCACATGGCCTTCCTGAAAACACTAGAGGGATAAATGTATCACCAAACACCATCATACTAGGTGACTTCAATTACCCTAATATAGACTGGGAACACTACTCAAGCCCAAACACCCTAGCCCAAAAGTTCCTGGAATTCATAAACTCAAATGCCATGGAACAACTAGTCACCATCCCCACAAGAGGAGAAAACATACTTGATCTCATCATCACGAACATGGGAGCACAATGTTCAACACCGGAAGTATACCCCTCACTGGTGAGATCAGATCACAAACTAATCTCGCTGGAGGTCCTCATCCCACCCCCACCTGAAATAAAAAGACCACAGTAAAGAACTACTTCACACTTCTAAAGACTAGTGTGGTCTCCTTTAAGGCCCCGAGCCGACGGAAAACAGTACTCAAGCCGCTGAATCACTTACAAATGCCTTCTACCAGCACCTGCAGGACTGCATGGATAAGGCAATCCCAAGCAAAACAAAGACTCTTACTCTGGTGGACCCCAGCCATAAACAAACTCTACAACAAAAGGAGGAAGCTACTACAAGATAGACCAAAATCCTTAAAAGGTAAGACACCCTTGATCACTATAAGTAAAACTAAGAGCTCTCATAAAATCATCCAAAGCAAATTTTGAGAGAAAAATAGCTAAAGACTCAAAAGACAATCATAAGGCCTTCTTTAGCTATGTTAGAAACCTGGGAGGAAACTCCCAGATATGCTCAGAACTAGTTCAAAATGATGTGAAGATTACTGATCCTACAGACATTGCCAACATACTGGCTGACAGGTTCAGTGCAAACAAAAGGAGAGATATCTATACCAAGCGATTGCAGCCCCCAAACATCTCCAACGCCCAAGTGAGAACTGCTCTCTCCAAAGCAAAAACACAGCATCCATGGGACCTGATGGTGTCCCCAGCTGTGTGCTCCACGAACTCAACGAGGAATTAAACCCACAGCTAGGACAGCTGTTTAATCATAGTCTTACCTCTGCCAGGAGTGGCGACTGCAACTGTGGTCCCACTTCACAAAGGCGGTGCCTCCACCGACCCTGGAAATTACCGCCCATTAGCTTGACAAGCCTTATCTGCAAAGCCATGGAGAGGATCATAATGGACCTCATAAATAAAGACATAGGAATTTGCAGACTTTGGATCCATCCCAGTTTGGCTTTGTCAAAGGCAGATCATGCCTTCTAAACTTGGTTGACTTTTTCAAACAGTCACCAAAGCCATTGATGAGGGAAAGGCAGTCCATACAGCCTACCTCGATCTGGGCCTTTGATACAATACCCCACTCGGTATCATTGAAAACTCATCAGCTTAAATGTTAACCCATACATCACAAGATGGGTTGCAAACTGGCTGAGTGACAGAACCCACAGGGTCAGAGTTGCTGGCGCCATGTCAGACTCAAAGCCTGTCACAAGTGGTGTACCACAGGGCTCAGTCCTGGGCCCACTCTTGTTTGGCATCTACTTTTCCAAGTACAAGCAAACACAGGAGGGTTATGGCTGACAAAGTTTGCAGATGACTGCAAACTGGGCCATAGTAGAAAACACATCTGACACAGATATCCTTCAGAAGGGTCTCACAGAAACGGATAACTGGTGCCAGACCCATGGCCTAAAGTTAAATGCCAAAAAATGCATAGTCATACCCTTCGGAAAAACAAGGTTACCCCTAGCTACCAAATAGGTGGCAATCCACTGAGTACAGAAGAAGTTATCAGGGACCTGGGGACCCAGGTTGATAGTAGTCTGTCATTCGACACCCATGTAGCTAAAGTAGTTAGGAAGACCTTCTACATTGCCCACCTTATCATGAAGGGATTCTCATCTAGATCAAGGGAGGTTATAGTCTCCCTATACTCATCACTCATCAGACCAATGATTGAGTACAATGCCCCATTCGAATGTGTCTGGCCCGACACTTGCAGCAGCTGGAGAGGCCACAGAAGTTCCTCACCAAAAGGATAAAGGGTCTCAAACATCTGTCCTATGCTGCCCGACTGAAAGAACTCCAGCTGTATTCAGCTCAGAGGTGACCTTTGCCTAACATACAAGGCCATGTCAAACCCAGATTTGATGAATATGCTTCACCTCAAAAATCTAGATCCGTCAGAGCCACAAGGGCGGAGACTTAAACCTCGACACAGCTATTAATAGGACGTGCTGGAGGGATAGATTCATCACCCAAAGACTCCCTATGCTGTGGAATAAAATCCCGGTATATGTGAGGCAGAGCACCTCGCTGGCCTTGTTCAAGAGAAATCTTGACCAATGGATGGGAGATCGCAGATATACCCCAGGGATTACCTCAGTGTCACTGCTCAACAGAGGCACAGCAAAATAATGGGTATAGTTCCCCATACTAAAGGGGTGGCGTAAGCCACAAAACTATGGGCTAGGCTTGTAAATGCCCTCGGGCAGATAGCCTAGTATGAACCTATGAACCTATGAACCTATGAAATGCAACATGGCTTTAGGTCCCAGCCCAGCACCATTACTGGACTATTACATTTTTCCAGTATAATAAACAAACATAGAGACTATGGTCTGCTTGTGCCCACCATGTTCGTAGACTTGTCAAAGACATTTGATACTGTCTCACACCAGCAACTGCTCGTTTGACTCTCCTCAATAGGACTTTCATAATACCCCCTGTGGTTTGTTAGTTACTTATCTCAAAGGCAAAAAGCCATTAAATGACAACAAACCTACTCATTGTATCAATCAGTTACTTCAGCTATCCCTCAGGGCTGTATCCTGGGTCCTCACCTACTTAATATATTTTGCCAAATCATACATGCAGACATCAGTACAGAAATACATACCGGATCGGTCAAGGCCCAGGTTAACAATGACCGCCACCAGTACTGTTGGCCAACAGGGTGCTGGCAGAAATTGGCCCACTGTTGACGGAAGGAGGAGAAGAGGGGGAAGGCATGCCCGAAGGCAGGTAAAGGCTAGGACTGTGATAGTGAGGGTCGGAACTTTGAATGTTGGCAGTATGACTGGTATAGGGAGAGAGCTAGTTGATATGATGGACTGAAGGAAGGTTGGTATACTGTGTGTGCAAGAGACCAGATAGAAGGGGAGCAAGGCTAGGTGTATTGGAGGTGGTTTCAAATTGTTTTATCATGGGATGGATGGGAGGAGAAATGGCGTAGGCATTATCCTGAAGGAACAATATGCTAAGAGTGTTTTGGAGGTGAAAAGAGTGTCGGATAGAGTGATGTTTATGAAGCTGGAAATTGATGGTGTAATGATGAATGTTGTTAGTGCATATGCTCCACAAGTTGGGTGTGCGATGGATTAGAAAGAAAAATTTTGGAGTGAGTTGGATGAAGTGGTGTTGACTGTACCCAAGAGTGAGAGACTGGAAAAATCTGAAGGTAATGCTACTCAGTGCTAGAAGTCTGAACCTCAAAATGCACTCTCTTGAGGCACTCCTAAAAATGGAGAACATCGATATCTGCGCAGTAACTGAGACCTAGTTCAAGGCTCCAGAGAACACCCCTGTAATACCAGGCTACAATTCTTACCACACTTTTTGGCCACAAAACCAAGACCGAAACACTAAAGGTGGAGGAGTGCCCATAGTCACGAAGATATTCGCACCTCCAGGCTAGTTGCCCAGCACAATGCATCTGAAATTCTCCAGGTGCAACTAACACTAGGTAAGACTGCAATCCAAATTGTAGCTTGCTACAGATCCCCCACCATGCCCCAAGATTCTCACTATACCTTTCTAAACATACTGGAAAATATTAAGATACAACCAAACACCTTTAACTGGGAAAACTACTCGGGTACCAACTCCTTTTCCCAACGGTTCTTGGAATTCATAAATTCCAACGCCTTGGATCAACTAATCCATTGTTCCACCAGGGGCTCCAATATCCTAGACCTGGTCATTACCAACATGGGAGATAGATGCTCCACACCAGTGGTCACCCCCTCATTGGTCAGGTCTGACCATAAGCAAATCACCCTTAACATCCACATCCCAGCCCCACCCCCCCAGTAAGGAAACCTCCTTAAAAAACTTCTCCAAAGCCAACTTCATGCTACTGAAGTCAGAAGTGACAAACTTCACAACACCAACACAGATGGGATCTGGAAGTTTGATTGCATAATCCTACACTAAGGCACTGTATGAGCTTGAATCATGCCATCCCAAATAGAACCAAAATGCTCTTCTCCAAAAAAGGAAGTCAATCTGGTGGTCCCCTGCTATAAACAAACTATACAACAGAAGGAAAAAACTGTTTCAGAAAAGAGGAAACTCCCAGGATGCAAAAAACTCCTCACCAGCCTCAGTAAGAAGCTGAGATCCCTCATAAAATCCTCGAAAGCTAGTTACGAAAATAAAATTGCCAAACATTCCAAAGACAACCACAAGACATTCTATAGTTATGTCAAGAATCTAAATGTCAATGCTCAGATCTGCTCTGAGCTACAACAGAATAACATTAAATATACTGATCCCAAGGATATTGCCAAAATCCTGGCAGATCGATATAGTGCCAACTTCACCCCCCTCTCACCCCCTAAAGGGCCCATCTCAATATCAAAAGATTGCCAAATTCCGGTAATTACGGCCACACAGGTAAAAACTGCACACTCCAAAGCTAAGAATACAGCATCCATGGGACCAGATGACATCCCAGGCTCTCTACTACATGAACTACAAAATGAACTGGCACCTCACCTAAGTGTCATGTTTAATCATAGCCTCACCTCAGGCTTCGTGCCCACTGAGTGGCGCATAGCTACAGTTAACCCATTCCACAAGGGAGGATCCACCTTGGATCCTGGGAACTACCATCCCATCAGTCTGACAAGCCTGATCTGCAAGGGCATGGAACGCATTATCATGGAACTTATATACAAAGACATTGGCAACCTTCAAACACTGAACCCCACCCAGTTTTGGTTTGTGAAGGGCCGATCTTGACTCCTGAATCTGATTGACTTCTTTGAATCAGTCTCCAGAGCTGTGGACGAGGGTAAGGCGATCCGCACAGCCTATCTGGATCTTGCCAAGGCCTTCAACACCATCCCCCACTCTGGAATCATAGATAAACTTACTAAGCTGGGCATAAATCCCTACGTCACTTGATGGGTTGCCAACTGGCTTACTGACAGAACCAAGACTGTAAAAGTAGCTGACTCTAAATCCAGCTCCAGATAAGTGACAAGTGGAGTACCTCAGGGTTCAGTCCAGGGACCACTCTTGTTTGGCATCTACTTCTCTGAAGTACAGGCCAACACTAAGGCACTCTGGCTAACAAAGTTCACAGATGACTGCAAACTGGGAGCCATTATTGAATCCCCAAATGATGTGGATATTCTACAAAAGGGCCTTACAGAAACAGATGCCTGGTGCCAGAGCCATGGGCTCAAGCTTAATGCCAAGAAATGTATAGTTATCCCCTTTGGAAAAAAACATGTACCCATGAATTACCACATAGGTGGCAGGACACTAAACATCAAAAGTGTGATGAGAGACCTAGGGACACAGGTGGACAGTGATCTCACTTACGATAACCACATCGCCACAAAAGTCAGGAAATCCTTCTATGTGGCACACCTCATCACTAAGGGCTTTTCATCCAGAAATAAGGAGGTCATTGTTCCACTGTACTCATCCCTCATTAGACCATTTATAGAGTATAATGCCCATTTGGTATGTACCTCACAAGACATCTGCAACAGCTGGAAAGGCCACAGAAATACCTCACTAAAAGAATCACAGGCCTAAAGCAGATGCCATATGCTGACCGTCTAAAAAAACTCCAGCTATACTCTGTGGCTTATCGTCTACTCAGAGGCGATCCCTGCTTAACATACAAGGCCATGTCAAGCCCTGAGCTGTTGGACATGCTCCACTTAAAGAAATCTCAATCTCTCAGAGCCACATGCTCCAGGGATCTAAACCTTGTCATCACAATGAACAAAACATGCTGGAGGGATAGGTTCCTGACCCAGAGACTCCCCATACTCTGGAATAGATTGCCCATACATGTCATGCAGAGCACCTCAGTGGCCCTCTTCAAAAGGAATGTTGATGATTGGATGGAAGATAGGAAATTCACCCCGGGGATCATGTCAGTCGTCCTGCTAGACAGGGGTCCAGAGAAGTAAATATTGTGGGAAGAAATATCCAGGGAATTGTTATGGCTAGGCCTGCATTGGCCCTAGGGCTGATAGCCTAGTACCAACCTATGAACCTATGGTGATTGGAGCAGATTTCAATGGGCATGTTGGTGAAGGGAACAGAGGGGATGAGGAAGTGACGGGTAGGTATGGTGTTAAGCAAAGGAATGCAGAAGGTCAGATGGTAGTGGATTTTGCAAAAAGGATGGACATGGCTATGATGAATATGTATTTTAACAAGAGGGTGGAGCATAGGGTGACATACAAGAGTGGAGGAAAATGCACACAGGTAGATTTTATCTTATGTGGAAGGGCCAGTCTGAAGGAGATTGGAGACTGTAAAGTGGTGGCAGGGGGAAGTGTAGTTAGGCAGTATAGGATGGTGGTTTGTAGGATGACATTGGTGATCAAGAAGAGGAGGATGAGTGTGAGGGCAGCACCAAGGATCAAATGGTAGAAATTGAAAAAGGGTAATTGTGAGGTGATGTTCAGGGAAGAGTTAAGACAGGCACTGGGTGGCAGTGAAGAGCTACCGAATAGCTGGGTAACTACAGCAGAGCTAGTAAGAAAGATGGCTGGAAAGGTGCTTGGTGTGACATCTGGAAAAAGGAAGGAGAGCAAGGAGACCTGGTGATGGAATGAAGAAGTACAGGAGAGTATACAGAGAAAGAGTTTGGTGAAGAAGAAATGGGATTGTCAAAGAGATGAAGAAAGTAGACAAGAGTATAAGGAGATGAGGTGCATGGCAAAAAGAGAGGTGGCAAAGGCTAAGGATAAGGCATATGAAGAGTTGTATAAAAGGTTGGACACTAAGGAAGGAGAAAAGGACCTGTACCAATTGGCTAGACAGAGGGACCGAGCTAGTAAAGATGTGCATCAGGTAAAGGTGATAAAGGATAATGAGGGAAACATACTCACAAGCGAGGAGAGTGTGTTGAGCAGATGGAAAGAGTACTTTGAGGGGTTGATGAATGAAGAGAATGAGAGGGAGAGAAGGTTGGATGATGTATGGATAGTGAATCATGAAGTGCAGTGGATTAGCAAGGAGGAAGTAAGGATAGCTATAAAGAGGATGAAGAACGGAAAGGCTGTTGGTCCAGATGACATACCTGTGGAAGCATGGAGGTGTTTAGGTGAAATGGCAGTGGAGTTTTTAACTAGATTGTTTAATGAAATCTTGGAAAGTGAGAGGATGCCTGAGGAATAGAGAAAAAGTGTTTTGATACCAAGTTTTAAGAATAAGGGGGATGTGCAGAGCTGTAGTAACTACAGAGGGATTAAACTGATCAGTCACAACATGATGTTATAGTGGAAGCTAGGTTAAGAAGGGAGGTGATGATTTGTGATAAGCAGTATGCTTTCATGCCAGGAAAGAGCACTACAGATATGATGTTTGCTCTGAGAGTGTTGATGGAGAAGTACAGAGAAGGTCAGAAGGAGTTGCATTGTCTTTTGTGGATTTAGAGAAAGCATATGACAGGGTGCCTAGAGAGGAGTTGTGGTATTGTATGAGGAAGTCGGGAGTGTCAGAGAAGTATGTAAGAGTGGTACAGGATATGTACGAGGGTAGTGTGACAGTGGTGAGGTTTGCTGTGGGAGTGACGGATGCATTTAAGGTGGAGGTGGGATTACATCAAGGATTAGCTCTGAGCCCTTTCTTATTTGCAATGGTGATGGACAGGTTGACAGACGAGATCAGACAGGAGTCTCCGTGGACTATGATGTTTGCAGATGACATTGTGATCTGTAGTGAGAGTAGGGAACAGGTGGTGGTCACCCTGGAGAGGTGGAGATATGCTATAGAGAGAAGAGGAATGAAGGTCAGCAGGAATAAGACAGAATATGTGTGTGTGAATGAGAGGGAGGATAGAGGAATGGTGAGGATGCAGGGAGTAGAGGTGGCAAAGGTGGATGAGTTTAAGTAATTGGGATCAACAGTTCATAGTAATGATGAGTGTGGAAGAGATGTGAAGAAGAGAGTACAGGCAGGATGGAGTGGGTAGAGATGAGTACCAGTAAGAGTGAAAGGGAAGGTCTACAAGAGGGTAGTGAGACCAGCTATATTATATGGGTTGGAGACAGTGGCATTAACAAAAAGGCAGGAGTCAGAGCTTGATGTGGCAGAACTGAAGATGTTAAGATTTGCACTGGGTGTGACAAGGATGGGCAGGATTAGGAATAAGTATATTAGAGGCTCAGCCCAGGTTGGAAGGTTTGGAGACAAGGCCAGAGAGGCAAGATTACGTTGATTTGGACATGTGCTGAGGAGGGATGCAGAGTATATTGGGAAAAAGATGCTAAGGATGAAGCTGTCAGGTAACAGGAAAAGAGGAAGACCTAAGATAAGGTTTATGGATGTGGTGAGAGAAGACATGCAGATTGTTGGTGTGACAACAAGATGCAGAGGACTGGAAGAAATGGAAACAGTTGATCTGCTGTGGTGACCCCTAACGGGAGCAGCCAAAAGAAGAAGAAGAAGATTAATGACCTCCACACCTCCGCTCGCCATGCTAGTTTAGTTCAGTATGCAGATTACTCAGTATTAATCTCTTTGTTCCTGTAATAAACCTGATTAGTTTTTCACTACTACTACCTAAATAAAACCATCTCTCTTCTCCTTTTTACTCTTCATACTATTTTGTCTTTCTTTTCTCCTCCCACTACTTCTCTACCTGTTATCTGCAGTACTTGCTCTTTTATTTTCTCCACTTTCTATTCCTATCTTTTTCCCCTACTCTCTTTTCAGTTTACTCTCCATACCTCCTTTCCTTTGTTTATTTTATTCGAATAAGTACTTTCAACTGGTTAATTGTGATTTCGACTGTATTGAGTGTTATAATAACTAACTCTTGTAGTAGTTTTTTTCTTTACATTGAAGAGTTTACTAGCTTTTATTTTTTGCAAACTCTATTACTAACTCTAACATTTCATTATAATGATTATTATTATTATTAAATTTTGTATGATAGTTTTTCTGTATGTATCTTACTCTGTGGAGCTTTTCTCCCCTGGCCTCTACTGAAAATGGAAATTTCTCCAGCTAGACTAGCCCGGTCAACAAATGTAAAATAAAATAAAATAAAATAATCTGTGCTGCTTCAACAATAAATAAGTTCCAAGACATTACCCAAAAATCTTTTTCCTGTGTAGAAACCTGGCTCAAAGAATCAAACCTCCTACTCAACCCAAAGAAAACTAAATTAATGCATTTTGCATCTAAAAAGTTGCCGAAATCAAAAGCAGTCTTACCACAAAGTCAGCAAATAATACTGTCATTAAAACCGTAACTCACAATAAATTTCTAGGCATTATAATAGATGACAATCTCAGATATGACCAGCATATACTGCACACCAGAAACTAAGCTTCCTTTATAGGGTCAATGGATTCCTTAGAGATATTGCAAGAAAAAAATTCTTGCTACCACCTTCTTTATAGACAACTAATATACTGCTTCTATCCTGGCAAACATAAACAATACCCAAAGGAAGAAACTTGCCTCCTGCAACAATAAAATAGCTAAGTTTGCCACCAATCTCCCTCATAGGACCCACCATTGTCATAAATTAAAGCAATTAAACTGGCGTGAACTACACAACTACCTAACATATTCACAACTAACTACAACACACAAATCCATTTATCATCCATAAAAATGCCCTGCACTACAAACTTATTACTGCCCTACTGTCCAGCAAGGGACTTCAGCTCTAGTAAAAAATTTGTATTACTTACAAATAAATTAAATAATGTTGCAGGAGACTCAGTCTACTCCAAATACGTTGTTAAACTCTCTGAAAAACTCATTAGTTTTAAATCACTGCTTAAACAACATCTTCACCAATCCAGGTCCTGGACATGCTTATCACAAGGTTAAGAGTTTGTGTTTACCATATAGGTCCATAGGGTCATAGGTGTGTACTAGGCTAATGGCCCTAAAACCTAAATATGCCTAGCCTAAGAAGATTCCCTGGCATCATGAAGTGATCCCCAGGGTGAACTTCCTATTACCCACCCACTTGTCAAAATTTCTCTTAAAGAGGGCCAGTGAAGTGCTCTACTTGATGCAAATGGGAAGTTTGTTCCAGAGTGTGGGAAGTCTCTGGGTTAGGAACCTGTCCCTTCAGCTTGGTCTGTTTATTGTGGTAATGAGGTTACGGTCCTTAGAGCATGTGGCACAGAGGGATTAGGATTTCTTTAGGTGCAGCATATCTAGCAGCTCTGGGTCAGACATGGCTTTGTAGGTCAAGTAGAGATCACCTCTAAGTAGGCGATAAGAGACAGAGTATAGCTGGAGTTTTTTTGAGTCTGTCTGTATAGGGCATGTGTCTAAGGCCTAAGATCCTCTTGATGAGGTATTTTTGTGGGCTTTCTAGTTATTGTAGGTGTCAAGTGAGGTACATACCAAATGGGGCATTGTATTCTATAATAGGTCTAATGAGGGGCAAGTAGAGAGGGATTATGACCTCTTTCTTCCTGGATGAGAAACCTTTTGTAATGAGATGTGCCACATAGAAGGACTTTGTGACTACAGTGGCAATGTGGTTATCAAAGGAGAGGTTGCTGTCAACCTGTGTTCCCAGGTCTCTTATCACACCTTCGGTGTTTAATGGACTACCGCCTATGTGGTAGTTCATAGGCACTGAATTGTTCCCAAAGGGAATGAAAATGCACTTTTTGGCATTGAGCTTAAGACCATGGTTCTGGCACCAGTCATTGGTGTCAGTGAGGCCTTTTTGTAGAATGTCTACATCAGTTGGAGAATCAGTAATGGCTCCCAGTTTGCAATCATCTGTGAACTTGGTCAACCAGAGTCCCTTTGCATTGGCTTGAACTTCAGAGAAGTAGATGCCAAACAGGAGAAGACCTAGGACAAATCCCTGTGGGACACCATTTGTAACTGGTCAGTATCAGATTTGGAGTCCGCTACTTTCACAGTGTGGGTTCTCTTAGTGAGCCATTTGTTAACCCATCTTATTACAGAGGGGTTTATGCCTAGTTTAGTGAGTCAATCTATTATTCCTGAGTGAGGGATGGTGTTGAAGCCCTTGGCATGATCTAGGTTGGCTGTGTGAACTACCTTGCCCTCATCCACAGCTCTGGTGACAGACTCGAAGAAGTTTATCAGGTTGAGCAGGCATGATCTGCCTTTCACAAACCCATACTGCATGGGGTCCAGAGTTTGGAGATTCCCTGTGTTCTTATTAATAAGGTCCATGACGATGTGCTCCATAGCCTTACACATCAGACTTGTCAGGCTAATGGGGCAGTAGTTCCCAGGGTCTGTAGTCACTCCCCCTTTGTTGAGTGGGATGACTGTAGCAGTGCACCATTCGGTAGGAACAAATCCTGAAATGAGGCTGTGACTGAACAAGGTACACAGATGTGGTGCCAGTTCACTTTGTAATTCATGTAGAACGCAACCAGGGATAGTATCAGATCCCATGGAAGCTGTATTCTTGGCTTTGGACAGTGCGGTTTTTACCTTTGTAGCCATGATAATAGGAACTTGGCATTCCTCAGGTATTGTGATAGGCCCTTTAGGGGGTGAAAAGGGGGTAAAGTTTGCACTGAATCTGTCAGCCAATATGTTGGCGATATCAGTTGGTTCTGTATATGTATTGCCATTGTGCTGTAACACAGAGCAGATCTGAGTATTGCCATGTAGATTCTTGACATAACTATAAAGTGCCTTGTAGTTGTCTTTAGAATCTGCAGAAATTCTGTTTTCATAGCTAGACTTAGAGGATTTGATGATGGATCTCAGTTTTTTGCTGAGGCTAACAAAGGAGTTTTTCCAGTCTTGGGACTTCACCCTTTTCTGCAACAGTTTTTTTCCTTCTGTTGTAGAGTTTGTTTATGGTGGGGGAACACCAGATTGGCTTCCATTTTTTTGGAGGACAACATCTTGGTTCTGTTTGGTATGGCCCATTCCATGCACTTGTGTATGCACTCATACAGTGCATTGGTGTATGATTCAGCAGTCTTGCATCTATTTCCCATTTGCATGGGTGTACTGAAGTTAGCCACCTCTGTTTTTAGAAGCTCAAAATTGGCTTTGGATAAGTTTTTTGTGGTGGTTTCCTTTGGGGGGGGGGTGAGGGTGGGATGTGGATATCCATGGTGATTAGCTTGTGGTCAGATCTGACCAGGGAGGAGTTGATTACTAGTGTAGAGCAATGGTTACCCATGTTAGTAATGACCAGGTCAGGGATGTTTCTACCCCTTGTGGGGGAAAGAATGAGTTGGTCGAGGGCATTGGAATTAATGAATTCCAGAAAACGTTGAGCAAGTGTGTTGGTACATGAGTAATTTTCTGAGTTAATTGAGGGGTAGTTAAAGTCTCCCAGTTTAAGGGTATTGGGTTGTACCCTAATATTTTCCAGTGTATTTAGGAATGTGGAGTGGAAGTCTTGGGACATGGTGGGGGGATCTATAGCAGGCTACAACCTGGATTGTAGTTTTACCCAGTGTTAGCTGTACCTGAAGTATCTCTGATGTGTTATGTTGGGCTACTAGTCTAGAGGTATGTATATCCTTTATAAATATGGAGACACCACTGCCTTTAGTGCTTTGGTCCAGGTTTAGGAGCCAAAAGGTGTGGTATGAATTATAGTCTGGTACTGCTGGGGTGCTCTCTGGGCCCTTGAACCAGGTCTCAGTCACTGCACAGATGTCGATGTTCTCCATTTTGCCTCGAGCAAGTGCATTTTGAGATTTAGACTTCTAGCGTTGAGTAGCATAACCCTCAGATTTAATTTGCTTGTAGCTGTTATGGTGGAAATTATGTCTTTAAGACATTGCCTAAATAATGCACTATAGAGGTGGCAAAAACAATGGCCAGTATCAGGAATCCCTGTTGTGACAGATGCAGACCATCTCTGGTGAAGCATTGAGGTCTGTCGATCATGTCATACCAGGCAGATACTGGATCCCCTTAGAATGACACCAGAAACTTAGCCAGTTGTTGTAGTCAACCATTTTCTGCTTGCACTGTGGTATCATTCTGGGTGATGGTCAGATGCTCCTCAGATCTAGGGTCATACTGCCTGGGCTACAAGATCAGAGAGCTCTTCTATGTCTCTTTTCATGTAATCCAGGGAGGTATGTCTCAGGTCAATCACACTAACATGGACAATGACAAACCTGTTGTTGAGTGACCTAAGTGCGTGTGCTATGTGGTGGATCCTGGCACCCAACAAGCAGCTGACCGTAACTTTCTCCTTATTCAACCTAGTGAGTGGGGCATCAGTGTGCCTTACTATTGAGTCACCTATGACTAGTGTATTGGATAAGTTGTTTTGCCTTATGGGCTTTTGCTGAGTGGCACACTGTTTATGTGAGCTATGTGTCTCATGGTTTGTGCTGGGATGTGGTGGTTGTTTGTGTTTATACCTCGGAGGTCTCTGTTGTTTGGGCAGATTTTTATTGAGAGCCTCCACGAAAGTAGGTGTGTGTTTTGTGTTACTATGTGATGGTTGTGATGGTGTATGTTCGGGAGGGCTATGTGTTGAATGTGGTGTGGTGTAGGTGTTATCCTTCTCCACTTGACTGGCTAATCCAGTCTTGGCTGGAGAGTGGTTGGCTTCCGATTTGGCTATATATGTGCATCTCTCACAAGTCGAAGTGTTGGGAGGTAAGAGGAGAGGGTTGTCTATGTACATGAGGCAGTTGCTACACTGCCTCAGGATGCCCAAGTTCACCAGGTTGATAGGAGAAAGCAAAGGGGACCGACGTTTAGACATGCCTGGATATGAGCTCAATATATTAAGTACTGAAGCCTTTTACATAAAAAATATACTCTCTTTAAGCAGAATACTTTCAACCTCTTACTGAAACGACAAAACAATTTTCATACGTAACTGCTGCCTGTACAATACACTACGTTGCACATGAGTTTTCCCTTTATCAACTTCCACCTCTGTAAAATCTTAGAATGTAAAAATGTAACTACTGTTTGTGTATAAATGTAAATACAACTGTAACTACACTGTGTTTAACTGCAACTAAGTATAATGCAATATAGACAAATGGAACTTTTCAACCCAGGCTTCTTCTGAAAATGCATATTATTCAGTCGGACTTCCCTGGTTAACAAAGACAAATAAATAAATCAGAAAATTACATTAATGGCAAATGGAACCCAATTTGAAAATCCATAAAACAATTCAATTAAACTATAAAACAAATAGATATTAATGCAACCTTCGTTACAACAGTAAAACAATACCACAAGTCACCAACAACTTTGAAAAGGGTAAAAATTATTTCAGGTGCACAGCGCAAAGTCAGTCATGACAAAGCCCATTTATAAAATATTTTGTAATTTATTACAATACAATATACAAATACACAATTGCTTGTACAGAAATGAATGGAAAACTGTGATGCAGATTTAAAAGTACAAAAAAAATACAGATAGATGTAATAGGTTGGTATTGACTTGTGTGAAATATAAAATATTATGTGTTATATGATGAGGAAAAGTGTACAAGGTATTTAATTTATCACACACAGTTGTGACCCTGCATGTTTTATATATACATTACAAATAATTACATATAATAATGTCCTTAATCTTTATGTGGGAGCATGGTTGAAATTATACAATGAGTGATTTTGACACATATTATTGAAGAAGTGCCAGAATCACTACAACTTAAAGCCTTGTTGTAACTTTTGCCAGATGCATCTTAGGCTATTTTTAGCAAGTTACTCAACTGTAGTTAGTGTACTAATCAATATGATGAATGATTTATGCATGGGTCTATTAATCTTAACAAATATCTGGATATTTTTTTTTTCAAATTTGCATTTCAAGTACTGCCTTCAGTATTTCATATATCTTCACCAAGTCAGCAATTTTTTGGAAAATTAACTCCTGCAGCTCATACTAAGCAATTACACTTGCAACACTAAATTATTTTAATACTTTAAGTCATAATGACACTGTTGATTTACAAAGACAATATTGTAACATGTTAAAAAGAAGGCTTTTCCTGCTTAGCCTTTTTTCAGTATATGTGTAACATAACTTCATCTTCATACATGCATAAATTCATATGTATGTGTGTATATATATATATATATATATATATATATATATATATATGTATGTATATCTATATATGGGAACACTACATAATCTCGAAAATATGAAATACCGAATTTCAAACTTTCGAGACCATATAGCCGAAACTCCAAACTACTGAAAGACCAGAAGCGCAAATTTAAAAATCTCAACTATTGGGAGTTTGAAATTTGCACTTCTGGTGTTGCAGTATGGTGGAAGGGCAGGTATTTCTGCTTAACTGTGTTGGTTACAGGTTTTGTGTAGTGTGTGTTGTG
This sequence comes from Protopterus annectens, assembly GCF_019279795.1. Taxonomy (NCBI): domain Eukaryota; kingdom Metazoa; phylum Chordata; order Ceratodontiformes; family Protopteridae; genus Protopterus; species Protopterus annectens. The sequence continues at coordinate 1,993,341,420 of NC_056725.1, forward strand.
AGTGTGATGTATGTGTGCGAGGGGGATGTAGGTGTGTGGTGATGTATTCATGTGCTTGTCTGGGTAGTGCGACTTTGTAGTTAGAATATTTAAGTAGGGGGGGGGTGTGGGGGTGCATGGGGGCATGCCCACCTGCTTGTCTGTAGGTTAGGTGTGTGTGTTTGTGTTTTGGGGGACGGTGTGTGTATGTGTCTGTGTGTGGTGTATGCTGTGTGTAGTTTTCGGTAGTTTGAATTTCGCAGTTTTGGTTTTTCGGTATTGTAGTGTTTCGGGTGTTTGGTCTCGGGATTTTGGATGTCAGTAGAGAGAGTGTTCAGTATTTAGTAGTGGTTCTATATATATATATATATATATATATATATACACATATATATATATATATATATATATATATATATATATATATCTTTATAGGTGGGTCTACTTCAAAACATCAACTTATCACAAAGTTGAAACCCATTTCATTGAGACCATATAAGCGAAACCTGACAATGTCAAATATCTTGACATCTGAAACAAACCCAGGGAAAAGAACCACTTAGCCAACATGGTGAACTTTGCCATTTCCCCACTGTAGTGCACTCTTGGATTTAGTATATTTAGGTGGGGGGGCAGAGCCCCCAACACTGGGGGGGTTGTGGGGAAGAAGCCACACACTCTGGTCGGTGCTACTTGCTATGTTTTTTTTGTTTGTTTTTTTTTTGTCCTGGTGGCCAAGTTGTTCAGTTCCTGGGATTTAGGCTTTGCAGTTCCAGGTGTTTGATATTTTACGGTTTTGCTGATGTGGTCTTGTTGAACTGGATTTCAACAATGTGGTAAGTCGATGTTTTGAAATAGTCCCACATATATATATATATATATATATATATATATATATATATATATATATATATATAAGAGAGAGGAAGATGTGTGTGTGTGTGTGTGTGTGTGTGTGTGTGTGTGTGTGTGTGTGTGTGTGTGTGTGTGTGTGTGTGTGTGTGTGTGTGTGTGTGTGTGTGTGTGTGTGTTTTATAATCCTGCATTCAAAATAGAGAATTTGGATTAATTTTTTTTGTGGAAATTACTGTTAATATTTTACCTTTTAAATACTACATAGGAATGAACTATTGTTTACTGAAACAAATAATTTTAGCAATAGGTTCCTTGTGGTAGTTGCCAACATTCCTGTTCAGAAACATGGATAGCATACATTAATGAAGTGCAAATTATGCAGTGGTGGTTTGCCAAAAAGGTGAAAATGCACACAGCTAGGTAGACAGTCATAGAACCAAGTAATGTTAAAAAAAATGTGACAAATGGTCCAGAGAAAGGGATATATACATGAATGAATGTATAATGGCATGTAAACGAAGAAGACTTTCAGAGATGCAGCTGTCAAAAAGTTTGGATCAAAAGCAGCTGTCAAATGTTACTGACACTTGACAACATATCATCAGATTACGGACAAGAAGCTCCATAACCATTATTGCATGGAGGAGCACAAAAGGAATTGGCTGACCTGGATTGTCTGTATACTGAATCTGGAAGAATGTATAGATTCCCTCTATTTGTGGATACCAATGATTGGATAACACTGTATTTGTAGCACTTCCTGTCTTCTCTACAGGGACTTTTCAGTGACAGTCAGGGGACACGTTAGGCCTATTACAGCACCAGTATGTGGGATAATCAAGATGTCCCACCATAAATTGCTGAGTCACACAGATGACCCATTTGTTTCCACAAAAATAGCAGTGAAGAGTGTCACCATCATGCATGGCTTCTGTGACATTATCTGCCTCCCTGAAATGCTGGGAACTGCACATTTCACACATGTGGCAATAAATGCCCCACCTAGGGTCATGGGTAGCAGTACACCAAAAGAAAGAGCTACCATTCAATTAGCTGCCATGTAGTTTGTGATGTAAAGAGGCTGATCATCAGTATTTCCACATGGTATACAGGCAGTGCCCAGGATTTCCATATATGACATACACATCATCTGCATCACCACTTCCTGCATAGGGATATTCTGCAGGGTTACCTATTGCCTACAGTCAGAGTTAGTATGCATTCATTTATCCCCTCTCTTCCTCCTTGTAGCTCCTTACTGTTTTGCAGATAATTCAGGTTACAAACTGAAGTTCTAGTTGATGATGCCCATATAAAACCTAGAAATCATGTGTGAACTGCAGTATAACACTATTCATGTATAAAGTAGGAACATTGTTGAGTGAGTGTTCAGCCTACTGAAAGCTTGGTCCTGCAGCCTAATCATGCCTGAAAAACACTGCAAATATGCCTGACACAGTCTGAAAGATTTTTGTAGTATGCTTCGTACTATAGAACATGATTGGGAGGATGCAGGCCCACCAACCATCAGATCAAGGAACCCCCACATCTGTAATATCCAGTACTATCACCATTTCTAGTGCACAACATCTAGCAGCAATTACAGTAACAGGGATAAAAATCAACCAGTTGCTACACACCCCAGACAATACTGCAAAGAGTACACTGAAAGCAACTAAGGTGAAGCATTGACATCTAGTCCACGTCTACAGACCCTGGCATGTACACAGTGGCAATGCAGTGCCGTATAGAACAAAATAAAACATTCAGTCATATGTAAAGTCAGTGCTGAGCAGTGCATGGTCAAGTCACACTGACATACTGCATACTCCTGTCTGGTACAGGTGTAGATGTCACACTGATGGCTTCACCTGTAACACACTTGAGGATGGGTGTTAAAGGGCAGATTTGTCATCATTCACATAGGCTCTTAGGGACATAAGAACAAGTGGCTGTCTACATAACATGGGAGTGATAATTATTGGTGAGTGAGGGTGGTGAAGTGGACCATGGGGGAAATACGTGCCATACTTGAGTATCTTTGAGGACTGGGGGCAGGTACTACATGCCCATGTACTGTGGTCATTGTAATGGCCAAATGTAGCATGAGTACATGTCCACTGGGACACTGAGATGATGCTACTGGTGAAATGTGACCTACTGGGGATTCTATGATTATATATCCCTCTTCTGGCACCATTAAGTCATATCCACACTCAATATGGGATGGTGTAGTGAGACACTCTTACTGCACAGGGGCAGACTATATGCCCTGTGATGATCACCCTATGCATTCACCACAGAATGCAACATGCCTGGTTAGAAGCAGCACTCATAGACAGTGCTCTGATTATGGCACCTTTTGCAACCAAAGCTGTCAAGAATCCTGCTATAGTATCAGTTCTGGACTCCATTGCCTCATGGAGGCATTGACACAGCTTGATGACACCATCACGGAAGTCACAACGCACAGCAATCATCTCAATGTCAGTATAGGTAGCCAGGGACTGTGCCTAGATTAAAACCCTGCACAACTGTTAACTGATTTTAAGAGATTTCTGTATATCCTGGTCTGGCAGTAACATTGGATGCCTAGTTGGACACTATGTGGTTTGCAAACAGATACCTGATGCAGTTCACTTATCTACCCCAGAAGACCAGGGGAGCAATGGTTGTGCTCTCATCGAAGGGAAGGCCTGTCATGGCAAAGATGTTAAAATGCCATGCTTTGCATCCTAAAGAGCAGATGTGAGTAAAGCCACACTGTTACACAGCAATGTGTGTAGGAACAATGAGGAGGAAGACAGACATCCTCCATTTGTCCATGGACTGTAACTCAGTCTGTCCTCCTTGTGTCCTTGGAATGTAACTCAGTCTGTATGATTGCATCACCAATTTCTTGTCCCACAAAGGTGCTGTTCATAGCCTATTGTTCTGCCTCATTCTCTTAGGTGTCATTTGTCTTTGAACACACTAAACATAAAATAATGGAGGGATGGTTACCACCCCCTGGAACATGTAGTATTTGTTGGTGTGCACACAAATTAGAGCTGGATGCATGCAGACAAACAACACACAAGCATCTATGCAGGTAATCCCATGAGTATGAGCACCTGGTATACCTAAGAGACACATATGCAGCAGTCACTGTGTGCCCCTTATAATCATAGGTTCATAGGAGGTTACTAGGTTAATGGCCCTAGAGCATTTAGAAGCCTAGCCATATTTATCCCAAATTACCCCAATTATTAGTGGTGAGGTGAGTGAAGTTCACAGAGGCAAGGATCTATGGTAGTTAATGCTGACTTCTTCCATCCAAGAGAGACATGGGTGCCCTTCCAGGAGTGAATTTGTGGTCACCCATCTATTGATCTAGGTTGCATTTGAAGAAGGTCATGGAGGGGCTCTATTTCATGTGAAATTAAAGCTTGTTTCAGAGAAGTAGCAGTCTCTGGCTGATGCATCTATCTCTCCAGCATGCTCTGTTCATATCAGAGTCTAGGGTAAGATCCCTGGAGTGAGTGACCCTCCTGCAGTTTGATTTACAAATGTGTAGCATTTCCATCAGGGCTGGGTCAGAGACTGCCCTGTAAGCTAGACATAGGTCAACCCTTAGCAACCTGTAGGAGAAAGAATACAGTGACAGGGCTTTCAGTCTTTCTGTGTAAGACTTGTTTTGTTTACCCTATTTCTTGGTGAGAAACCTCTGTGGTTTCTCCAATTATTGCAGGTGTCTTATGAAGTACATGAAAATGGGAGCATCGTACTCAATTATTGGTCTGATGAGGGCCGAGTATAATGGAATTATAACATCCTTAGATCTAGATGTGATGATTTTTACTTTTAAGATGTGCCACGTAGAAGGATTTCCTTACTACTGTGGACATGTGGTCATTAAAATGTAGATTACTATCAACCTGAGTACTCAGATCATGTACCACTAGGTCTAAACGTAGAGGTCTGCTGTCTATAATGTAATTAGCATGAATGTCAGCTTTCCTTAAGGGAATAATAATGCATTTTTTTTTTGCATTTAGCTTTAATCTGTGCTTTTGGCACCAATCATTTATCTGTGTTAACCCTGTCTGCAGTATATTAACATCAATGGGGGACTCAGTGATTGCTCCCAATTTACAATTGTCAGTGAACTTGGTCAGCCACAGGCCATCCAGGTTTGCCTAGACTTCTGAGAAATAAATTTCGAAAATAAGGGGCATTCCATTAAATGTAGTGTGGTTACAGTGTCTCTCGATGCTAATGTTTATTCCTTTTAAATAGTTTCTTGCAAATGCATATGTCAAGTTTTCCATTGATGTTTCTATAAAAAGAAACAAATGAAGGCTCAAGGACACAAAGTCTCCAAAGCGAAAAAAAAAAGTAAAAACGGGTTTATTACTTTGCAACTAAACAGTATGATACAAAAATAAATGGTTAAGCACGTTTCGTCTTAATTTAGAAGACGTCTTCAGACCTACAACAGTAGCACAAATGCTCACTTAAATACAGACCACATGGTGGTTTCAAAAAAACATTAACCAATGGTATTGCATAAGTAATTAAGTAATTAAGCTTGGACTCATGACATCAGAAACAAGTCAAATACAAAACAGCGCTGTGAAAACCTGTAAAGAACAAAAATGACAAAAATGTATAGCTGCTTTTGTACACAAATAAAGACACATTAAATCACTGCATTTAGGTGGACAGAGTGTAACTCTTAAAATATGTGATAACAAGTTATGAAAAAACTATGGAAAAAAAAATATATATATAAATGTAAATGTTTATATACACATTGTTATAAGTCACAAGAGTGCTCCAAGTGGAGTAAAAGAACACTGCACTCAAAATAAAATAAAATAAAATAAGAGACTGCAATTTCAATTTTAACCAGTGTTGATCGACTCAACTGTAATGCTTTCACAAATCACCAAGGGTGAAACAAGCTTAGATATAAGATGAGACATATTTTTAAAAAGATTTAAAACATGAAGCGAAAAACCTGCATTATTTTACTCAACTACAAATAGAGCTGTTTAAAAAAGACTTGTCTAGCGCATTAGGCTCTTTAACTTCAGACTACAGACGATGGAATGCGCTAGACAAGTCTTTCGTCTAACTAAGTTTTTTAAACAGTTCTAGGGACTGTTTTTAAATATTGCTCTTACAAACTTCGAAAGATGATAGAACAACAAGTTTTGCATTAGCATGAGTTTTCTGAAGGGTATGAAGTCCGAAACTCAAACGTCTGCCATTATTTTCTAACTTCAGTTTTCAATGATTTGACACTAATTTGCCAGAAAACCAATTTTATGAAAAACTGACCAAAGATTTGAGGCAAAAAAATGGACATTCTGTAAGAGTTATGCAATATGCAGATAAAAACATAACTTCTCCAACATGCAAACAAAGACTGGCAATGCATAATCACTTGAGCCAAATCAATATTATTATGAAGAATGTATTTGAAAGGAAAGTATCTACTTCCACTTGTATATATTCCTAAATTGATTAAAAAGTTTGTTTTTTCACAATAATAAATATTGGCTCAGTCACCCAGTCATGAAATTAGTCTATAGTCATTAAATGGGTGTTTTCCTATGACTTGTTTATTTTAAGAAGCCTATTATTCGATTGGTAAAATACTATAGGCATGAACATACCACATTACTTCTTTAGAAAAATGTTAGTAGTATTTAAATCATGCAACATACATTTGAAACTGCTGATCAATTTCCTAATCGCAGCATAAATGATTTGATAAAAGGCACAAGTTTCTTGTAACACAGTGGTCATAGATTCGACATAATCATCAACAGCAGCAGCAGCAACTCTCCTTTTCCCATTTTACATGGGAAACGGGTGTAATGCCAACTGATCCCACCTTACTCAATTCAGAGCCAATACCTAAGCTTTTTTGACAGTCATGCCTGACTGTCACAGGTCTTCTGTTTTACAATCCTTCATTCTTTTGGCTGGATGACCTCATCTCCTCCTGTCTTCCCCCTGGTTCTCCCAAATCTACTTTAGCAAATTATTTTTTCCTTTTCTGAACATGTGACTATTCTCCTTGACCCTCACTGCAACTGGAGCTCCTTTGCTTTCAGCTCTGATGTCACCATTCCACTACAACTTAGTAATATATATATATATATATATATATATATATATATATATATATATATATATATATATATATCTGCTGTAACTATCTATGCAGGACACTGTGGATGGCCTCCACAGCAGAAGCAACACAATGACAGATAGCATAATACTCAGAAAATGACAAAAAAGGTTGTAAGAATGTGTGATATCCACAATGCATAAACAAGATTCCTTATCACTGAAACACACCCAAGGTAGCAAAATTAATGGAGGTAGATCATAACAGCAAATGCCGACATAGTCACTAATAATAAAGATGAGAATGTAGGTCAAAGCACAAATAAATGTAGCACTCGAAAAAGTCTGCAGCCTGATAAGCTAAGCTATAAACAGAAATGTGGACTATAACATACCTAGACCATAGAAGGCAACACAGCAAGAACCTGCTATTACTGTCAGTATAAAGTACCTTTTTGTGTATCCAAGCACAGGTAAGGGGAATGCATTGTGCAGTGCATGGTTATCAGTAATAGTCTTGTAACAGGGAAGTAGAAAGTGTGGGCTAACAAGCACACTAACAAAAGAAAAGAATACACTACGAGAATATTTAAGTGGAAGGTGTCAGCATAGGAGAGGTATATATTTTTGGGAGTGAGGTCCTGTTTTATTTTCCAAGCACACGGAATATATTATTGATCTATGTATTTTATTTATTTATTTATTTTACATTTGTTGACCAGGTATGTCTGACTGAGCCATAGCCCTTTTTCAGCAGAGTCCCGGGGAGAAAAGCTTCATAATACAGTAAAAATAAGCTAATGTTATACAAACTGGTATAAAAGACTAAAAACACTAAGAATTTTAACAGTGACAAACATAAGATTGTTGTACATACATGTTTGAATAAGCAAAAAAAAAAAAACTTATATATGGTAATTCTAGGGTAAGGCACATTCTGTTCGGACGATAATACATCGAGAAAGGTGACAACAGAGAGTAGGCTAGTCTTTGAAGAACATAATCAGCAACAATTTCAGAGAAGGAGAGGAGAGAGGAGGTGTATAGATAGTAGGAAGGAGGGTGAGGGAAGAAGTAGGATAAGGGATCGGTAGGAAAGTCAAGGAAGAAAGGATAATGATGCACACAGGCTAGTGAAGGAAGCAAAAAGCATACATACCGTTCAAGCCCAACAAACACTAGTGGGCCTGAAACAAATGTATGGAAGTAACAAAGGTAAATGTAGAGGTTCTGGATAAATAACAGAGAATGTGACATTGAACCCGGTATGGACCACAACAACACACAAGAGTATATATGCAGTGGACAGACTTGAGCATATGCCCAGTTTTGAATCAAGCCTCCCTAATACATTTTCCTAAGCAATTCTGGAAAACTATCAGCCAGCTTCTTGGTCACACTCCCACACAATGCACGCATAACATAGCCTCTAACTTTTTATCCTGTGACTTCTTCAGAGAACTCAGTAACCTCTGTCAACCCTGTATTTTAAACTCCTATCCTATCCTTTCCAAATCCACTCACGCAGCAACACTCCTTTATTTTTCGTTAAATGAATCTCAAGAGTGGAATGAAATACATAACATAGGTCAGGCTGTTAGACCTTGATGGACTATGCCCTTGGTTCTTTAATCACTGCAGAGAGATGATCACAATACCTTTTCAGCATATTTACAATCTATGTATGTCAGAAAATGTTATACCTAGCATCTGGAAAACAGCAATAGTAAAACCAGTCCCTAAACAGACAAACCCAACAAAACCGTCACACTTTCATATGATCTCCATACTTCCCACTTTAGGAAAAAAATCCTGGAATACTTCATCCCTTCACAGCTTTCTCAGTACATATCCCATTATCAGCTACTATCCTTCCAACATCATGGATTTTGGTCTGGATGTAGCACTTTAACTGTCTGGTGTCTTACAGACAAAACCATCCTGTCTAGGGACAAAGGCCTGTGTAGAAGGGTCATATTAAATGACCTTACACAAGTATTTGACCTAGTTGACCATACTTTCCTTACTGACCATCTAGTTAAAATCGGCATAGCCTAGATGCCATTACCCGGTTCCAAGACTGTCTCTCAGATTGTCACTTCTTGGCCAAATTTAACTCCTATGTCCCACCTTCCCTTTCTCTTCACAAGAGTGTGCTCCAGAAATCAATGCTTGCAAAATGTTTACTCTCCCTCTGCATTGTCATGCTACTCCATGAGTTTCCTCACCTCCCACACCCACTGCACACTGATAACATGATCCTGTTCTGCTCAAATCATCCCCATCCCTCCTACTAAATGACATTCATGCAGATGTCTTGCACCTCATTAAACCAATTAACAGCAGACAACGGATGCTAAATTCTGGCAAAACTAAAATCATGCGTCTTGGCATTACTAGGAAATATGCTCAAATATCTGTCACTCCAAATCATCAATCACAAGGATGCTGCAATAGAAAATGGCAATTCCTTGACATATCTAGACATTTGGCTGGATACCTCTTTCAACTCCAGTCAGTGCCTAAATATCATTCTCTCCTATTCTGGGTCAAAGATTTCCCTCTTTATTTCTTGTGTCAGTTGAAATGTGTTAGGTAAAGGCATTTTATTTTCACATCTAGAACATGGACTCACACTAAGAGCCTTTGCTTCTGAAAGAAAACACTTCAGGCTTCCAGCCCATCTCAAATAACATCTGCCATTTCCCCTTCTCATAAGTGCCACTGTGTAACTCTTGAAAAATTAGATGGCTAACAAACAAAGGTGCAATCTGCTACTTAGTTCTCAACTATTCAAACTACAAAATGACCATTCAATCTCTCCTTTAGCCCCAAGGCTCCCAAAACAAAATACTGCCTACAACCTGAGGGTCAAAACCATACTTGTCAACTCCTTCAAAACCACAGATACAGGGTTCATGGTAGTGACCACTACCTCTTTTTAGCACCCAGATATTGGGAATCTCTCTCAACCTATCTGAAAAATACTACATCACACCCAATACACAAGTCACAGTTCAAATCACTTCTACAAAACAAGTGGAGTGTAAGAGTCCTGGCTCAGTTCATTTTCCTAATCATCTCCACCTTGTCTTCTAACTTCAATCACTCAAACTCATGCCTGTCCTTTATTATTTTATTTGTTTTTATTTTTGTTTCTTCTCCAGTCCTAAGCATCAGTTACTCACCTGTGTTAACATGGTCACATAGTTCTCTATATATTGCTCTCACTGATGGATGCTATAAATACTTATAATTTTAATCTTCTATCCATTACTGTCATTGGTCTTCATTGTGTTTGCTTCCCAAAAAAGCATAAGCTGCCTATATATTTTTTTTTTGCTTGATTATACTATTTACTGTACTATTTATAGTGTTCTGCTTATTTAATACTGTATTTTAATACTGTAAACTAAATTGCACTGTTTGTACTGCATTTGTTTTCCTTACTGTGCCTGATAAATCATATGCTGTTGCTGTTTTTATGGTTTGCAAAGCTTGTTTTGCTATTTTCACTATTTGGAAAGTAACTGTTGCTGCTCTTCACTGTTTATAAAGCATCTGTTCAGTTTGTTCTGTTTTCCCGCCAAGCAGTGTTTTTAACAATTGATTTGTTTGTTGTTTAAAACATTCTTTAGTATCTCCTTGCTGTTTTTCTGTTGTTTAAAACATTTTTTTAGTGTTTCTCACCTAAATTGGTGTAGCTAGTAGCTTTAGCATAGTCCAGATTCAGGTTTGTTGCATCTGGATCTGTTTGCAGTGGCTGTTGTATTGTGAGCACATTTTCCAAGCCATCTTTGATTGGAAGATTCCCTTCTGCAACCTTCTTAGAGAAGGGTGCTGATTGCAATCTGTCTGATGAAGAGTGATTGATTGATTTTAAGTTTTTAGCTTCTGGCATTTAAGACCCATGTTTGAGTGGGTTTCTGCTGGTTTGTATATCGTGCAGCACCGCTCAATACCGTGCAATTGTGCACCATATCTGGACAGATAATTTT